>NC_088812.1:22145328-22445328 GCF_011386835.1 Chrysemys picta bellii
ATGCTGTCTGCCAGCCCCACCTGTGCCACGGCAGCTGGACTGTGGATGAAAATCATCCTGAAGGAGTGTGGAGATGCCATGCTGGACAAGGTAAAACGGGAAACTGGAGAGGTTTTCTGTCTAAACTCTAGGCTTTTAGATCTTTGCCCTTATGTGTAATGAACAAAAATCTTGCTGTTTCTCCCCCTCGGACATAGAGTCGATTCCATCTCTGTTCCTACCCTAAGATAGGCAATGGCAGAATCAATCGCAGTAGACAGAGATAATCCAAGGGAAAAGGAAGATGGTTGGTTATTTATTTGTCTAGCTTGTTGCCACAGTATTCAGCCAAGAAAGGCTTGAAAAAACAGACTCTGGGGAAAATACAACAAGACGGAATGACTGGCACTTGGAATCATCCAGTTATTAGGAGGCCTATGGCTAAGGGCTACCTGGATAAAAATAGCACTGTAGTCATTCCCAGTCAATCTGGAGCCTGGGCTCTGAGACCCACCCTCTTGCCAGGTTTCAGAGCCTGGGCTCCAGCCCAACCAGGAACAGCTACACTTTTACACTGCTGTGAGATTTTTTTTTTTGCTGTGTAGACGTACCCTTTAAGAATAGAAGGGGGGAGGGAGGGAGAAAACTATAGTGTCTTTGGGATCCACTATTTATATGCCTTATTCTGGAGCCCAGTGCGTTAGGGCTAGATGAAAGGAGCACTCCACAAATCTTCTAACAAGGCTGATGAAAGGTCTCAGGACAGGGAACCCTCGCAGCAGAACTGCCATGTTTGCACAGTGTTTTGAAGATGTGAAGGGCCAGGAGTGAATATGAGAGGTCATCACCTGTTCATAGTCCCAGGCATTTGCACGCTGTGTTTAAAGCACTTGCATATTTTGTGCTTGTGGTTGTTTATGAACTAGGCATTCTTCGAGGCAAATGGTCAGATTTGGCTGCTTAAATCACACCTGCAAAATGTGGGCAAGTAAAGCCTTCTTTTGTGCATGCGAACTGGTTTATTTAATGCATAGCTGGGCACCACCACATTACATTACCTGGTATGTATATGTGTGTGTCAGTGTTAGTTTTTACAGCCAAGTGTGGGCAATTTTTGTGGGTTAAATTTATGCAGACATATTTGAACATTTGTTTCTTGAAGTGAAGAATTTCTAAAAAAGCAACAACTGGCTAAATAGCTAAATAAAGATTTTGATTCTGTAGAATGAATGAAGAGAAAGAAAAAGGGACATTTCTTTCTGGTTTTGTTCCTTCCAGGTGCCAGATATCCTGGTTATAATATATAGCCAAATGCCTACTATCCAGGAGGGCAGCTTGAAGCAGTTCCTGGTGGAGGCGGTGTCCATTTTAGCTCACCGTGACCTAGAGACCGTGATCTCCAGCCTCCTCGGTGAACCTCTGCCGATAGACAGGTATATACCGCTACCTATTGCATTCATCTTGGTGAAACATGGATCCCACAGCTTTACTGGGAGATGTAGGGCTTTATTTAAGCAGCAAACAGTTTGGGATAATTCCTAAAGGTTAATAGCCTGGGTCTTTCTACAGGAAGGTCCAAGAGCATGTTAAGGTGGGGTGTGGAGAGAAACTAAGTGTCATTCTGTTTCCATTAATTAATAGCTGCTTTGATATCCTAAAGACCTATTTTTACTGGCATAACTGGAGTGTATTGTTGGAAACATCTACCTCTCTAGACACCTGAATTGACCTCACTCTGGAAATTAGCAGTGGCTGTTGGTTTCCTGGTAGCATGACCGCTTCAAGTCCAAATCCCTGGCTGATTACAAAGAATAGAGCCAATATTATCATCAGACCTCTCCTTGGTATCAGTGAGGGTGTGGCTGCTAGAATAGAGTTGCTGTCCTGGGTACGTAAAACTAGACTGGAAGCAGATCCATCATTTCATTTAAAGATCCCTAACTGAGTTATCAGTTATCAGTGCTGGAATCTAAGACCATAAGAACGGCCATACTGGATCAGACCAAAAGTCCATCTAGCCCAGTATTCTGTCTTCCGACAGTGGCCAATGCCGGGTGCCCCAGAGGGAATGAACAGAACAGGTAATCACCAAGTGATCCATCCCCTGTCGCCCATTCCCAGCTTCTGGCAAACAGAGGGTAGGGACACCCTTTGTGAAGGGGACATAGGATGGTCACGAATATTTGGTCTCATAATTGTATATCCAGTGTGGCAAATTGCCGGCACTATTATGTTGCGTCCCGCACTTTCTCCTCTTGTGTGGGTGCAGGCACCATTTCTCACCCCTGAACTGCGGTATCAACTGTCCCATTAGTATCTGAAAAAGGGAATGGAAAGGGAGGGACCTGGGCCCACCCTCTACTCCGGGTCCCAGCCCAGGGGCTCTAGGGATAGCAGTGAACCACTTGAACTAGCGATTCCTTCCCCTGGGCTACTTCCCTCTCTGGCCCTTCAGCTTGTGGGGCTTCCTGCCCTCTCTCCGCTTGGGCCAAGTTTCTCCCAACCCCTTGTGTCTCTAGAGTCCCTCTGCTCTGCACAAGCCGGGTTTCCCTTTAGCTAGGGTCTTGATCTTCTGGCCCGCCACAGCACTTCTCCAAACTGCTTCCTCCAAACTGCTCTCTGTTCCAACACCAAACAACTCTGCTTCAACTCCTCCAACTGTCTGATTGAAGCAGGGGGGGTTTATCAGGTGACTGGCTTTAGGTGCTCTAATTGGCTTAATTGGTTTCAGGTCCTCTAATTAATCTGTAGCAGCCTCCCTTCCCTCTACAGGGACTAAGGCTCTCATCATCCTGGGGCTTACTTATCTCCCATCTATCACTCTCCTGCTGTCCTCTGGCCATGCTATATCACACCAGTTAGTAGGAATATGGCTTTTCCTTCATCAATTTGCCTTCCAAATCCTAGATCTTTGTAGCCACATGTTCATGATTCCATATTTACTGGAAAATGGGAAAGCAGAAACTGAGGTTGGTGCTCTGTGTCCTGTCCTTCTGAAGTCTAGTATTAATGGTGAGGCTGCAGTAAGACTAGGTCACTTAACCTAGTTCTGTAACTGGAAACTCAATATTGAAACACGAGGAGCGTTAAAGGAGGACAGTACTCCTAACTTTCTCATCATTGGCAAGGAGAAAATTTGGTCTTTACTTAAATATGACGTATTCAGTTTGAGCCACAAAAGTGTCCAGGGGTCACATGTAACTTCTGTTAAATTGCAGTGACATCACTGAGCTGTGGAGATCTCTGGGGGGAGACCCCTTGCTTGCCACTCAAGTCCTAAAGATCCTGATAGACAAGATAAAGACTCCAACAAGACAAGAAGGCCGCATCCCCTCAGAGACTGAAATCGACAGGGATTGGGCAGCTGCTGAACCTCTCTCAGTAAGTAAAGACAGACACCTCTTTCAGGCTTTCCTCTGCCCTGTGACAATCCTGCTGATGCAAAGCTAGAAGTGTGGTATAATATTGCTGTGTGGGCACTTCTCCTCTGATGTACTGTTTCCCTGAGTCCAGCTCTGCTGTCTGTGGAACAAATACGGCAGTTTTAGAGTACGTGGCTGATTTACTTAATAACATCTGGCAATTAGAAAGTCTTTGAACCAGCTTTCTCACAGTGCTTTGCAAATATTCCTTAGGACTCACAACATGCCTTGGTAGGTCATCCACATTTGTACAGATGTGGGAAACTGAGCCACGAGTTAAGCGAGTTGCTCGCAGTCATTCAAGTTACTGGCAGAAGTGAGAATTTAGTACAGCAGATCTCAGAAGGGGAGAGAGGGTGTGATGGTGTTGGGAAGAGATCTCAGTTTTTACCATTCTCTCCTTTCAGGCAACATGTGCCATCTTTGAGGTGGTGTCAGCACTGCAGTCGAGCAAAGCTGTGCAGGAGCTGCTCCCAGAGTTGTTTCCTGTTCTCCTGCAGCAGGTCAGCCGAACCCTAGGACAAGAGATGCCTTTGCCAAGGATAAGCAGCCAGAGGGAATTCCAAAAAGACATACAACATACTGAGGGCGACCCTTGCCGGTAATTAGAAGGAAGGGAGAGAAACAAAGAGAATTCCAATAGAGTTGTGTGACACTCCTTAGGAGTTCCCAGGGTTACGAGACACCTTACCATTGCCTGCCCTTAGAGTGAGGAAGTCTTGTCTGTGCCTGCTGTGGGTCGCTTCCCTGAAACGACCAGGCTCTGGCAAAACAAACACTGCCATCCAGGCCTCCTCAGACTCTTTGTATAGGTTAGTGATAGGCACACACCAACACCTGAG
Organism: Chrysemys picta bellii; assembly: GCF_011386835.1. Classification (NCBI taxonomy): domain Eukaryota; kingdom Metazoa; phylum Chordata; order Testudines; family Emydidae; genus Chrysemys; species Chrysemys picta. Next base: position 22,149,572 of record NC_088812.1, read on the forward strand.
TCTTCTGACCGTTCCATATAGTGTCCAGACCTTTATCCACTGAACACCCACAGAATTACCAGGCCTGCTGTTCCCAATGGAACAGTACACACCAGTTTATTACTTATACTTTAAACTCTATACTTTATTACTTATACTATACGGCAAAACACACAGCACTTAGATATATTTATAATGCAAACAAGAACAGAGATGATCAAAGAACAGAGATTCCAGTGATAGTGAGTAAGAATGCGAGCAAAAAATGGTAACATGTAAAATGAAATCATAACATGCTCTTAGAGACTAAACTTAACCAACAGGTTCACCTCCTGTCTAAAGATGTTTCTCACCCAAAATTCTCAATCACACCTGATAGCAACCCCGCTGTCCCTATCACTGTCCATCTACTTCCTAAGTGAAAGATACCAGGGTGTCTTCTTTGTCCCCCAAATATACTAGAGCACACCTTTGATGTGTACCCCAAAATTGGTTCCCCACCCCCTGTCTACTTCCTGTTACTTTTCTTTCTTTGTAGTTCTCACAGTCCTTCTGAACTGAATGTGAACCCTACATGCTTAATTTAGAGATAAAGAAACAGATGGATAAACATTTCTTCCCTGAAAGAAAACCATTTTTTTCACCTTTCCTGGTGACTAATCCCTAGACACAGATCATAAAAATGTAATTTTCAATGCATATACATGACTCTTTACACCGCATCTGTACATGTGTTTCACAATGATATTGGTGACATGGGCTTTTATTTGAGACTCATATGGCAATCTTTTAGGCCTTGGCTACACTTACCCGCAAGTTCGACGGCTGGAAATCGAACTTCTGGGTTCGACTTATCGCGTCTAGTCTGGACGCGATAAGTCGAACCCGGAAGTGCTCGCCGTCGACTGCGGTACTCCAGCTCGCCGAGAGGAGTACCGCGGAGTCGACGGGGGAGCCTGCCTGCCGAGTGTGGACCAAGGTAAGTTTGAACTAATTCGAACTAAGGTACTTCGAACTTCAGCTACGTTATTCACGTAGCTGAAGTTGCGTACCTTAGTTCGAATTAGGGGGGGTAGTGTAGACCAAGCCTAAGTGAACTAGAATGTACATACCAGACCACTCGGCACCCACTCTGTGCCCCTCGCCAGTTAACACTAAGAGATTCCTGAGTCATCAGCTGACTTCAGCTCTGATAGCCCATTAATGTACATTTCCCACCAATCTCACAACATTATTAGTTTCTATTATTGTTGTGTTTCTTTATTCTATGCCAACAAGGTGCTCAAATTACAGACTTCAGGGTTTTATAATGTCTCTGAATTTTCCCAGGAAACCAGGATGCAAACTCTGTTCACGGATGGGCAGTGGCTATAAAATAAACATAAGTATTACTTCACACAACACACAGTCAACCTGTGGAACTCATTGCCAAGGGATGTTGTGAAGGCCAAAAGTATAACTGGGTTAAAAAAGAATTAGATAAGTTCATGGAGGACAGGTCCATCAATGGCTATTAGGCAAGATGGTCAGGGATACAACCCCAAGCTCTGGGTGTCCCTAGGCGTCTGACCACCAGAAACTGAGACTGGACAACAGGGATTGGATCACTTCATGATTGCCCTGTTCTGTTCATTCCTTCTGAAGAAGCTGGCATTGACCACTGTTGGAAGACAGTATACTGGACTAGATGGACCATTGGACTGACCCTGTGAGGCTGGTCTTATGTAGTGGCCACAGTGAGTCAGGGTGCCTAAGCTTTGTCCACAAAACTTGAATTTGTTCACATGGATGGGTACCTAGCTATGTGATTGCTGGCGCTGCAGACACAAGTGTTCTGCTCATGCTGTTGGCCCATGTGCAGGCCCATTTTAGGTACCTATATGTGAGGGGTGGTATGCTGTGCCCCGGCCTCTTCCATAAACACAGACTGTGCTGAGTCCCTCCAAAGTGTTCTCGGGATGCCCACTCCTGAGATCCTGGTGGTAAGGGCTCTGATGACTGTTTGACCCCAATGGATGATCTTAAGTCACCTTTACTCTTGACCTTTGTTTTCTTTCTCCTCCCTCTTGTCTCTCAGGGGACTTCCGCATCCTCACCTTCTCTGTGGCTTGTACTTTCATGTCTAGGTTCCTCCAGCCCCTTTACATATATTTCCTCTTTACCTGGCCCTTCAGGTTTTGTTTCCACCCTCCTGAGCCTCCCTACATGCCTTGGTGTCCCTGTTAGAAAGGGATGCTAGTCCATGCCCAGTAGAAGGCAGTGGGGCAATCCATCCTCTACCCCTACATGTTTCTGCCTAAACTTCCCCTTGATTTCCAGAGTCACCTCTGCCATTGGACAGAATGTATTGTCCCCATATACATATTCAGTTTTGATCCTACCTCTGGGAAGTCTCCAGTGGGATTTCACTAACTCCTGCCCGATTAACAAACAGGATGAAGCTGTGTCCATTAGTCCCTTTGGTGGCTCCTCCCTACCCATACCGATATGGTAGGTACTTTCTTTTTCCTTCCCTGCCTGGGAGTCTTATCCCAGCCACAAAACTGTGCAAATCCACAGTCCATTTTAGGACAGTCTCTTTTTAAATGTCCTTCACGTCTATGTCGGTAGCACACTGTAGGACAAGCTCCCACTACAGTTCCTTGAGGCGCCTCCCTCTTCTTCTTGCTGCCCTTCCCAGCTGGAGGCATTCTGGTCCTTCTCAAATCTAGTCCCTTAAACCACTGACTCACTCTGGGAATGTCCGCCTCTGCAAATTCCTCTGTAACTTTAACTGTGGGGTCCAGATTAACTGGCTGGCGCCACAGAACCCATGCTCGAGTATGCTCAGGGAGACTCTGAAGAAACTTCCAGAATCATGCAGTCCATGATCTCCCCCACAGTTTGAGTATCTGGCCTTACCAATGAGTGGCCCAATCTTTTAATTTCTGTCCAAATGCACAGAGGCATAATCCCTCAATCCATCTTTCAACTCTCCATTTCTGGCAGTACTTTTCTGTGGACAGGCCCCACCTAGTCCAGCATAGCTGCCTTAATCATGTCATAATCTCTTGCCTGCTAATCACTAAGACCCATATATGTGCTTCCCCGGTTAAATAGGGTGTCAGCTGAAGGCCCCACATTGTTCTGTCCCTATGAGGTCTCACTGCTGCTCCTTTAAGAGTAACCAAAAACAAATCAGGGTTGTTCGCAGGTCCCATTTTACAGAGTCTGATCTCCTGTGCCTGGTTTCCATTTCCTGTCACAGGACTGGCCAGACTTTGGAGGAGTTGTTGCCAGACCTGGGCTTGCTCCTGTATAAATTCCTGAAGGCTCTTTTGCTGTTAAACCTACCAGGCAAGCAAAGGCTGTTTTTCTGCATGGTGGGATTGTTGGAAGGTCTGTAGGGTCTTCTACACCAGCAGTTCTCAATCAGGCCGGTTTTAGGGAGTCCGCTAAGCAGGGCTGGCATTAGACTAGCTGGGGCTTAGAGAAGAAAGCTGAAGCTCTGAGCCCAGCCACGCTGGAGCCCTGAGGCCCAGCACCTGCACTAAAGCCCCGAGCCCCTGCACCCTGTGGAGTTAAAATCCGGAGCCAGGAGCCCCAAACTCTGATGCCTGGCAGGGCAGAGGCCTGGAACTGGGCCATGGAGTATTTGTAGCATGTTGAGGGTGGGGGGAGGCTCAGAAACAGAAAGGTTGAGAACCCCTGTTCTACACTTCTCTTTGCTGCTTCACCACCCATTTCAGTGTTCCTTCCATCACCCGGAGTGCCAAAACGTCTACACCGGCTTCTCCAACAGGCTCTCCATTTGCATAGATAACAGGGAAATCCCTGATGAGCCCCCAGCTGTGACAGAGAGGGGTGTTGCACCCCCACATCTTCCATAAACACAGACTGCGTTGAGACTTTCTTGCTTGTAAGCACCAACATATAGTCTATTTAATCCCCCTACCAATACATAACACCTTTATATTGTACCTCAACTTTCTAAACTCTTCTCCAAAAGTGGGGGCTAAGGTGTTTCCACTCAGAGACCTCACTTTGTCAGGCTCTCCTAGCTTTTTGTCTTTCTGTTTCTCCTAGCGTGACCAGACAGCAAGTGTGAAAAATCAGGACAGGCGGTGGGGGGTAACAGCTACCCGTATAAGATAAAGCCCCAAATATCGGGACATCTGGTCACCCAAGTTTCTTTCTCTGTCTGTTCCCCTCAAAGAGCTCCTGCCCATGTCCTTTTATACAGTTTCCCTGTTAATGGAATGATTGGTTCCTTGACTCACTAGCCCCAATCTGACCTCGTAATCAGGTACACCTCTGTCCAATTAGGCCTTCTGTGAGGAACCAAATTAGTACTAATAGTGACCAGAGTGCTGACTCAAGTGCAAACCTTCAGCACTCTGTCACATCATATCAGGAGATATGACCCCAAAATGTCCATTAGTAATCACCACACTATGCCCCCAGTGTTTGGGTCCTGATCATGTATCTTTTCCATATCACTGTACTCTGCTAGTGCCCATACTCCTTGCAGAAAGGAAAAAATGACTGCAAAATTTTGTCCCTAGCAAAACTAGTCATATGAGATGTATGAGACTGAAACTTACCTCCCGGCATCAAGTCCTTCCAGGGACACCGGTGTCCAGGATATTGCCAATGGATGAACTGTCGATGAACAGCAGACCTGACAAGTAACCGGGGCTTCCTGACTCTGTTCAGGCTGCACCTTCCTACTGATTGCTGCAGTTCTGTGCCTCTCTTTCCCCAGGCTTTCTATCCAAGCATTAGAGGCTGTGCTTTTCAGAGCTGGGAATGAGAGACTGGGGAGAGCGCTCAGGGAGCAGAGAACACAGAGTCTGCTTGAAAACCCCAAGACTCACCATGAGGGAGTGTGTCTGCTGGTGAGGTAAGAGATCTAGGAGGCATGATTTTAGTCTTGGGAATCAGTAGCAAATAGAGTGGCTGAGAGGGAACCTCCAGTTTATGGCTTTGTGGGGGGTGCCCTGGGTGGAAACACACAACTCCCATTCTTAGATATCAGTGCTGTATGCTCAGAGCAGCTGAGTGTTTGAAGTGTGCAATCTACCCCATAAGCGGTTTATTTTGTCTTCCAGTGTTCTGCTAAGAGCTGAACTAATAACACCTGAGATCTTACAGAGCCTCCTCCCCTGGGTGAATTCCCCAACAGAAAACCTCCGAGTCACCAGCACAGCTTTCCTTGCCCAGGTAAGACACAGGGTTCTGAAGAGCGGTTTCACCATTAGACTGTTGTCTCATGTTTGCTTTTCTTTCGGGAGTTGTACAGTTCAGTTCATAGGAGTAATTGTCATTTTAGATAGTAGAATGGGTCCTCCTTTATATGGAAACCTCACAGGGAATTTCATTACACCTTTCTGAGTCATTCTCTCTCTGATATTTTTATTGCTGTCATTGCCTGTGCTAGCTACACAACCACTGGTGCTGGCTGAGAGAGATACAGACAGAGTTTGAATTCCTGGACCTCTTCTGCCAAGTCCTAATGCTGATACTAACCAACAGCTCCTGATTCTGGTTTAGCTCAGCAGATCTTCTGAATGAACCTAGTGTCCTAATACTATAAAACAAGCAACATACAAATACATTCACATCTATCTTAGGTTCTCATTACTGTAGTATCTGAGTACCTCAAAACTCTTTAATGTCTGTATCCCCACGACACTCCTGGGAGGTAGGGAAGCACGATGATTCCTATTTTACAGGCAGGGAGCTGATGCACAGAAGGGCTAAGTGACTTGCCCAAGGTCTTTGAGAGAGCAGGAAATTGAACCTGGGTCTCCTAAGTCCTGGGCTAGTGTGATAACAGCTGGACCATCCGCCCTTTCCACAGTCTTCCTCTAACATCTGCATCATATTTCCCACTTATGCTAAGCAACTATCTTAGGGGCTCATCAGGTTCTAAGAAAAACGATCGATCTGTGCCTGTGATGGGCTGTACCTGGGCTTTGAGGCTCCTTACAAGAGGCCCCGTGGTCCTACTACACCCTGCCCCAGGCAAACAGCTACAAATCTGGGTCTGTCTAGAGAGGCCTCACGAAAGCAGCCAATCAGAGCCCATCAGGCTCAGCTAAAAGGAGCTGCAGGGCCTTAACAGGTCAGTTCCTGGCAGGACCTGGAGGGGCAAGAAAGGGGGCTGCTCTCTGGCCACAGAAATTCAGGGGATAGCCAGAGTTTGATTCTGGCAGCATTTGCTTAAGCTGGATTTGCAGGAAGAGGGTCCCTAAGAACTTTAACCCGGAGGTGAGGGTGAAGCTAAAAGTGGCCGGTAGGAAGAAGCAAAAATGAACTGAAATCAAGCAGTGCCTAGCTACTGTTTCCAGGGTCCATGGTTTGGAACCCAGAGTTATGGGCAGGCCCTGGTTCCCCCACCATCTACAGTGGCATAAGCCCCATGGAGGGGACAGTGCTTATGGAGAGCTTGAACAAAGGGCAGAATTTCAAGGACTCAGAGTTGGGGCTGGAGACCCTAGTGAGGGCAATGGGATTGTTCTTGACTACCCCAGAAGGGGTTCATTTGGACTTTGGGACGCAGCCAGAGGCCTGAGCCACAGAAGACTCACTAAGGTCGGCTGGCAGGGTGCGCCAGGGGTGAGAAAAGGACTGTGGTACCAGACCCAGCCACTAAGAGGCTCTCAAGAGGTGAGTGGATCCCTATTATAGTGCCCAAAAGGAAAGCTCCAGGTTTTAAAACATTTCTCATTTGTGTGGAATAATAAAGTTACAGTGTCTTATGTGCCAAGTATCAGAGGGGGAGTCATATTAGTCTGTATCCACAAGACTGTGGCTGTAGGAGGACTCCTTGTTGTTTTTAGTGTATTCCATGTCTGCTCAAATTATATTCCCAATCTTAATGATCATATTGGGGCTAATGGACATGTTGATTTTATTTCAGCTAATGAGTGATCCCATGCTCAGGGAGAAGAAGTTCCTTAAGTCTGTCTTGAGCATCTTGGAAGAAAGGTCCCAGGATAGGAACAGCATTGTCCGCCAGATGGCTGTGAGAGGCCTGGGAAATTTAGTCTATGGGGCGCCTGAGAAGGTAAGAGAGATTACTGAATAGAATGCAGCATAACTAGAGAAACCAAGAGAGAGAGTTGTTCAGAGTTTACAGAGGCTGCACAAAATGCACTAGGCCAAATTCTGCTCTCTCATATACCCTAGTAACCTCTTTGCAGTAAATATAGAGCAAGCTGGATCCTTTGGTAAGCTGGGCATAAGTCAACAATGTGCACTTTAATATGACCATATGTAAATGTATACATCTGGGAACAAAAAATGCAGGCCATACTTACAGGATGAGAGACTCTATCCCAGGAAGCAATGATGCCGAAAAAAACTTGAGTCATGGCAGATAATCAGTTGAACATAAGCTCCCAATACGAAGTTGTGGCCAAAAGGGCTGAAATGATCCTTGGAGGTATAAACAGAGGAAACTTGAAGAAGAGTAAAGAAGTTATTTTCCCTCTGAATATGGCACTCATGTGAGCACTGCTGGAATACTGTGTCCAGATCAGGTGTCCACAATGCAAGAAGGATAAATTAGAGAAGATTCAGAGAAGAGTCTCAAGAATTATCAAAGGATTGGAAAATATCCCTTTAGTGATAGACTCAAGGAGCTCAATCTATTTAGCTTTACAAAGAGAAGGTTAAGGAGTGACTTGAGGACAGTCTATAACTACTCACATGGGGAATAAATTTTGATAATGGGTTCTTCACATTAGCAAACAAAGGTATAACAAGATTCAATGGGGAAAAATGAAGCTAGGCTAATTCAGACTGGAAATAAGGCATACATTTTTAATGGTAATTTTAATGAACCATTGGAACAATTTACCAAAGGTTGTGGTGGATTCTCTGTCACTAGCAATTTTAAAATCAAGATTGGATGTTTTTCTAAAAGATACACTCTAGTTCAAACAGAGACTATTTCTGGGAAGTTCTATGTTATGCAGGAGGTCAGACCGGATAATCACAATGGTCCCTTTTGGCCTTGGAATCTAAGTAACTAGGAATCTAATAATAGGATTACACAGATGTATTATGGCACCAAGTTGGGCTCATTGTAGCTAGCACCTGGTCTGAAATATAGCTATAGGTCTCTGGGGGGAGACGGGCTTGATGAAATTCCCACAGCTTCATAACTGCTAAAGAAAACTTATTAGAAGTGTGATCAGTGATAAGTGTTCTTTAATGTCATATGTTTGTACAGGTGAAAAAGCACAAGAAGTTTCTTCTGGGCCTACTGATCGGGGCCTTACATGACATTTTCAGTTCGGAAGTCATTGGCGAGAGCATGAAAGCACTGGCCAAAGTCCTGAAGGAGCTGAAAGAGAAGGACATAGGTTCTTCCTTCAAAGACCTCACCCAACAGATCCGGACTTACTTTGACGATGTATGTGAACAGATCTCTCCAACCCCAGTTCAACCAATCTTGATTAGAATCCATTTACAATGCCTGATGTGGACTCCCTGGGCATTGCTCATGTCGGAGTGAAGAGATTTTAGGCCCCAGGGAAGAGAGGTGTTTTACGGAGGAGGAGAACATTAGGAGGATGGGGATGACATCCCTGCTCCCACAGTCTCACCCTTCTATTCTTCTTTATTGCCACTGAGAACCTCAAAGAAAGTCTGAATACTAGATTAGATAGCTAGATAACCATGAAATGGGGGTTACAGAGTACAATAGAGAGTGTTGGGCCTGTTCTATACCATTTTTATGTGAGAGGGTTGGAATGATAATTCCATTTTGTACAGAATTTAGAGATTTCAAATTTGTGTTTTGTTCCTATTTATGGGAACCCCTCTCCCCAAAGTTCAAAACTCTTTGTGAAACAGAATTACTATTCTCAACCTAGCTCTATTGGAAGCCTTGGCCCAGGGCAGTCTGCTCTCAGACTATCCCGGTGCTGGGAACCCAGGAAACTCTGGGAGCTAGAGGTGCCAGGGAGTTGCAAATTTGAGAGCCAGGACTCCCAGGGTCCCAGAAGCTGGGGGCCTGGAAGCCCACGGTCCCAATCAGCCTGCTAGATTGGCTGCCACAGAGCTGGATGGGTGCACTGGAAAGACACCAGGCAAGTTTCTAAGGACCCCTACCTGGCTTCCGGAGGAATTTCATCAAAACTGAACTGTCTCTAAAATACTTTGATGAATCAGCAAATTCGAACAAAAAATTGGTTAATTACCGTTTTTCCGACTAGCTGTAGTTGGAATCACTCTACTTTAGCGTAGAAGAGATGGCTGTGGGAAGTGCATGATGTGATTGTCTCTTAGTTACTAACTTGCGGGGCTTTCTTGGCTGTAGGAGGATGATGCTCTTCGCTCAATGGCCTTTGTCCTATTTGGCATCCTGGCCCGGCTGACAAAGAGAAAATGGAAGACCTATTTTGCCGACCAGGTTAAAAGGAGCTGGGTCACACTTCTGCTGCACCTGCAAGACCCAAACCCTGAGATTTCAATGGTAAGACCAACAGTGACTTATTTACTAAGCAAAAGGAATCTTCCTCCCAATGCCAGGGGAGCTCTGCTATTCCTGCCTGCTGTGGAGGCCCAAATTCTCCCCTCAGTTCATTGCCCTCCTGCTGAGTCAGTTCCAGCCAGGTTGGTCCATGGCTGCCTCACCAGAATCCAGGAGAGGTCATGGGTCTGACCCCGACAGGTCTCTGTTCCTGTCTGTCTCTGCACCCCAGACCCCTGCCTCTCCAGAACAGAGAGACCACAGCTATGCCTGGTGCAGCAGCTTTCATCGGTGTATCTGTTCCCAAAAGACATTGATGCTACCTCTAGGTTTCAGTTGAAGTTCTCCCGTCTATTAGTCATTCCTGCATGTTTTCTGCCAATTACATCCAGATGAATCCCTTTTTTTGATCCTGGAATAGATGAGCAGATGAGTTCCCTTTGTATGAACATAGCACTCGGTAGAGAACAATTCAATGGTGTGACGCTCTTTTTCAGGAATGCAGAGCTACGTTTCACCTCTGTTTACCGTTTTTGGAACTGAAGAGACTCCGAAGTGCAATTAATGAGCACCTTGGTGGCACAGCCGAGCTGAAGCCTGAAGAGCTCCAGGTGGACATTTGCAGACACCTTGTGAGTGAGCTGTTGAACTGTCTGAGATTATTGACTGGAGTGGTGGTGTAGAGGTGGGGAGGGGATGTGTGATGGATAATGTAAATAACTGTAAGAGTGGGATATATGACTGAGGGTGATGGGAAATGTAAATCTGCCACAGATTCCCATTGTTCCCACTTCTACCCAGCCACCTGTTCTCTATCTTATTTACCTGTGGTTCGTAAAAGCATGTGCTGGCAGTCAAAGGGCACTTCTAGCCAGAGAGAGCTCATGTATCCCTGATTCCCTCTAGGCCAAAGAGAATGCAGAGCTGCTGGAGAAATTGTACCAAACCACCATCACGTACTTCTATAGCAGCTGGGAAGAGATCCGGGCAGTTGCAGCCAACTTAGCTGGTGAGAGATGATGCCCAGTGTCCCTTTTGGTATTTCCATTGAGGGAGACAGAAACAATCCCACTGTGCAGCGCTGAGCTGCCATTAATCTCTCTGTGCCTCAGCTTCCCATCCATAGATGGAGATGTTAATATCCCTACCTCTCCAGTGTGGTGGATTAGTTGCTATCAAGTGCTTCGGGATCATTGCAGGGAAAGCACGGTGCAGTCATTTAGTAGTAGAGGCAGGGACATTGTCACGTAGGGCATGGTTACACCTTGAGCTGGGTGTATAATTCCCAGCTTGATGAGACGTACCCGCACTAGTCCTGCTTGCTAAAAATAGAGAGTAGTTGCGATGGCAGGAGCAGCAGGAGGTTTAACCACCCCAAGTATGATCCCATCCAAACCCCAAAGTCTATTCTCAAGGTGACTAGCTCCTCCCACTGCTCGTGCTGCCTTAGCTACATTCTAATGTTAGCATGCTATCGCTGTCAGAGCCAGTGTGGGCCCATCCTATTGAACTGGGAGTGATACCCCTAGATCAAAGTGCAGACCTACCCACAGTGTTGTTCAGTGCTCCTCACTGCTACTTCATCATTGGGAGGCATGCAGCCCACCTCCCCATAGCGCCTGCTGTTTCAGGTTCCTGGCCACACCACCTTGTCAAGGAAGCATTAGGTTCCTCCTCTTTGGCCCTGTGCCCTCTTAACCCTAGCACACCCATGTGAGACAGGCAGGCATTGTGGCCTACGTCTCAGCTATCAGTCACCTTGTGAGATGCCTGCTTAGAACTCACTTATTCCTGGCCCCAGTCCTTTGCTCAGACCACTAGACCAAGACACTATCTTAGTATGTCTCCAATAACTGACAGCGGTGGCAAGAGGAACACAGACTGTTTCAAACAAATGGGTTTTATGGAAACATTCTTTTTAAAAAATGTCTCTCTCATTCTCTTCAGTGTGGACTCTAAACTGCTCTAGCATCCTCTTGCCCACAGCTCACCTTTAGGCCTACAGTAGAGATGCCAAAGACCTGTCTAGGGGCTGCTAATATCACTTTGCACTCAACAAGGGAAGGTTTTATTATTATTGTTGTTATTTATTTTACATTGTGTATTTAGGCATCATCCTGGAACACACAGAGAGGCAGCGTATGAAATGGCTAGACCTGGAATATCTGCTGATGTGTAAGTAATAAATACAGCTGAAGTCCTGTTCATTAGTGAGTTATAAAGGAATTTGGCTGACAAGCAGCAGTAACCAATACCACTGGTGCAAAGTGCATCAGCCACACAGCAAAGGACAAATTCACTCTTGCCCAGTAGAAAGTCCGCTTTAATTTTCCCGGAAGGAGGAAGCTGCAGAAGGTGTGATATGAGTCAGTACATCTCCTGGTTGTCCTGGCAATGCCGCCTCCACAGCCAGTGCTATCCACTCTTTGGGCTTTATTGGCTTTCTGTGGACTCCTCAGGTGAGAAGAAGTTGTAGCCACTTTCTGCTACCTCAAATTTCCCACCAGCAATTTTTCTTCCAGTAGGTGCTCTGTATCATGCATAAACCAGCTTGGACCTGGCCTCTGTTAAATTCCAGGTTTATTTGAGCTCAGGCAGTGTCTCCTGAATGGAGATGGAAAATAAACTTAAAAGTGGAAGCTATTGAAACAATGGGCCTTCTTCCATTTACAGCAGAGTGGATGACTTTCTGGTAGAGTCAGGGTCTCCCCCCAGTTGAGAGCATGGAAGGGACCCAGTGGAGGAACCTAAAGCTTTGTTTGTATTGGAGAGCTGCTGTAGTGTGGTATTCAGAGGTAATAAGTCTCCAGCTATTTCAGGCAGAGGTGACTATATGAAAAGTGGGGTATATTCATCTCTCATGTATTTTCCATCCCATTAGAAGGACTGAGCCCAGTCTCATATTTTTCCATGTGATCATTCTGCTCAGGTAGTTCAAGGTTCTGTGATCACACTTAGCTGTGATTTGACAGTCTGTTCACTAACGTGTTGTCCTCTGTAATTTCAGCTCTCCAGGTCCTACAGAAAGACCCAAGTCCCACTGTACAGCTGGTGGCAACTGAGATCATAAGTGACATCTGTTCTGGCCGAGTGATTGGGGAATGAAGCGGCACGGAGAAAAATAGAAGAAGGCACTCCTGTAGTATAAGGGCCCTACTGTCAATCAAACGTTAACCCACCCCTTGCCCACCCGTCACCAGAAGCCCCACACCCATGGGGTATTACTTCTGGGGTCAAGGCAGACACATAACCAGAAGCAAGATGTGTCATGTGGCCCCTCTAAGAACTCCTCCCACTACCCTCTACCAATCAGGAGGGGTTTCAGCCACTGGGGACCACCCCGAGAGGAGATTTGACCAACTGGGGGGAATTCCAGGGCGGGGTGACCTGTCTGGAAATGGTTCGTGTGGCCCCTCTAAGAACTCCTCCCACTACCCTCTACCAATCAGGAGGGGTTTCAGCTGCTGGGGACCACCCCAAGAGATTTGACCAACTGGGGGGAGTTCCAGGGCGGGGTGACCTGTCTGGAAGTGATTTGTGTGATCCCTCTAAGAACTCATGCCACCACCCTCTACCAATCAGGAGGGTTTTCAGCCGCTGGGGACGACCCCAAGAGATTTGACCAACTCGGGGGAATTCCAGCGCGGGGTGACCTGTCTGGAAATGGTTCATGTGGCCCCTCTAAGAACTCCTCCCACCGTCCTCTACCAATCAGGATGGGTTTCGCCCTGATAGGAAAGCCCCGAGAGAAGATTTGACCAATCAAGGGGAGTTCCGGGGCCAGGTGACCTGTCTGGAAGTGGTTTGTGTGATTCCCTCTAAGAACTCTTGCCACCGCCCTCTACCAATCAGGAGGGGTTTCAGCCACTGGGGACCACCCAGAGAGGAGATTTGACCAACAGGGGGGAATTCTGGGGTGGGGTGATCCATCCGGAAGTGGTTCGTGTGACCCCTCTAAGAACTCCTCCCACCACCCTTTACCAATTGCGATGGGTTTTGGCTGCAGAGGACCGCCCCAAGAGGAGATTTGGCCAAAACAGGCCAGGTTCTTGGATGGGGTGAACCACCCAGAAGAGGGTCATGTGACCCCTCTAAGGACTCCTCCCAACGCCCTCTGCCAATCAGAGTGCAGAACCATCACCCCATAAGTCCCAGTACCGGGCAGAGGAGGCAATCTCTTACCAAGAAGACATGTTTTAGAAATTGTGGAAAGGCTGAGAGGAAACATGGACTCCTCTACCACCCCCATGAGAACTTCAGACTTTGTTTTAGCCCCGAGGACCTTTGGACTTGTATGGAGAAAGTGCTACAGCAGTGACAGTTCCAAGGAGGGCCCTTTGACTCCACCATTGATAGATACCTTGGAACCCAACCCCAAAACCCAAACCTTCGTGAGGCACCCCAATGAGTGTGACGGCCTCTCATTGTCCACCCCCCTAAAGTTGGAAGAGGATCATGGCTTGGGGGAGTCACCAGCGGACAAGGTGAACGGGAAAGACGTCGCTCAGGTAAATGAATGATTAAGAAGCAACGGTTGATCATGGGGGTGTAATGGGGTTAGGAATCGACCTGGCATTGCATAAATCTAAAAACAAGCAGTGGGGTGCTTACACTGTTTTTTGTCTGAAAATCTCTCAACAGCTCGACGATGCCTTTCTAGAGGCCTTTGAGAACTTGCACATCGGTAGCCCTGTGGAAGTAAACATATCATGCATCAGCTGTTTTTGCTCCTGTCTGAGCTACAGATCTCAAGAGGAAAATCCAGAAAAGGACAAAATAGAAGAATGAACCAGATCAGACTCCCTCATTGTAGGGGTCATGGCATCCATTTTTACAGGCGGCTGTAAAAGGTTGTGTTAAACCAGGCAATTAATAAAACTTATTTAAATGTGTCCATATGAATGTGTCCCCCTCCATACTTGTGTTAGTAAAAGATGGTACTGGGAACAGTCATGTCTCCACCTATGCTCTGTTAAAGAAAATATATTACACCCCCAGGGAAGTTGGGAGCTTGGCGCGGTGAATCCTCTTTTTCAAGTGGCCAAAAAGCATAGTAAAACTTGAACTAGAAGACAGCTTGGCTTTCAGACCAGGATGCTTACACTTTACACAAACCGGCTCGACTACAGCTTCACAGGAAGGATCGGGGCTGATGTACATTAAAAGGAGGAAGAGAATGAGAAATGTATGATACCTGCAATGCAGAGGTCCCCCAATACCCTTTAAAAGAAGGGCTTTGATGCGCAGGGCCAGCCATAAGCAAAAGTCCAAGAGGAAGCCTGGGCGAAAGAAGACACTCTCCGCCTGGTAAAAGAGATATTTTAATCAACATGGCTTTTGTTCACTGCGGGTCTGAAGAATGCACCAAATCCGAACTAGACTTGTTTCAAATAGCCCCTACCCAGACCAGCATTGAGAAAAGCATCTACATCGAGGTGCCACCTCTATCGGCTGTTACGGAGTCTGCCCCCATTGATGTTTTTATAACAGGAAATGGCATTGATTATATGGATTTAAACAACACGCTGCTGTATCTATGTTGCAAGATTGTAAAAGGAGACGGAACTGAACTCACCATGGATGCCAAAGTGGGCCTGGTGAATTACCCCGTGGCCTCTGTTTTCAGTCAGTTGGATGTCACGCTGGGAGACCGCCTTGTAAGCCAAAGCCACAACTGTTACCCTTACAGGGCCTTTATAGAATCAGTGATCAATTACAGCGACGCCACCCTTGACATGCAATTTTCCACTGGCCTGTTTTACAAAGACGCTACTGGACAACACGAAGAAACAGAGATGGATGGCGGGAATCTAGGGTTTGTGAGGCTTGCAAAGCTGTCAGCCCAGAACAGGATGGTAGAGCTGCTGGGTCAGCTACGCAGTGACCTGTTTTTTCAAGAAAAACTTTTCTTGAACGGAGTGGATGTGAAAATTAAACTGACGCACAGTAAAGACGCCTTCTGTTTAATGGGCAGTGCAGGCGAAGGCTTTAAATTGCATATTGTATCGGCATCCCTTTTTGTGAAAAAAGTACGGGTGGCCCCGAGCGTTCGTCTGGGGTATGCAGAGGCCCTGCTAAATATCCCGTGGACCGAGTGGGAATGAAAGTGTTTAGCAACCTTGCGAGCAGCGGGGTCAGTAACCAGGAGAACCTGTTTTGGGGACAGTAACCCAAAATGCTTGTCCTAGGGTTTGTGGATAATGATACCTTTAGCGGAAGTTACGCTACAAATCCCTTTCATTTTAAACATTATGATATTAATTTTGTGGCCTTGTATGTAGATGGTGAACAGATACCAACCAAGCCTCTGCAACCAGACTTGGAGGCAGGACGCTGCATGAGCGAATACATGACTCTGGTACAGACAGCTGGTAAACACATGAAAGGTCGTTCTCTGTTAATCGACCGTGAGGAGTTTGCACAGGGTTACACCTTATTTGCCTTTGACCCCTCTCCCGACCAGTAATGCGCCGATCAGTATTCCCTGATTAAAACCGGGAACCTGAGAGCAGAAATATGTTTTGGAAAGGCTTTAACCGTCACAGTCAATATGATTGTGTATGGGGTTTTTGACAACGTCATAGAGATAAATCAGTGGAGAAACGTTCTGTTTGTCTATATGTGAACATGGACACCGTGCAGCTCTCACGTGTCTTATCAACGGCCCCTTACACGAAAAAGAATTTCTTAGATGTGTTCCTTTGCGATTGGCTCCCTGGCGGCAAGCTGTCTCAGAAACCCTTAGGTTTGGTGGTCAACACGCATCCACACAACCAACTTGGTGAACGCTGGCTCACCTTGTATCTGGCGGAGCGTAACCATGGAGAGTTTTTTGACTCATACGGTCACCCCCCAAACAGTGTGGTGTTTCCTAAAAGCATTATGAAATTTTTAAACAAAAATGCCACAGACCTTGTGTTTCACAATAGGCAATTACAAGACCCCTGCTCTGTCGCCTGCGGCTATCACTGCGTGTTTTTCTGACATCATCGTAGCAAGGGTTTCTCTTTTGACCGGATTTTAAAATTGTATTCTAATGACTTTAGTGCAAAACAACTGGATGGTGATGAATTTTGTAAAAACTAAATTTAAATTCTTGGGCATGCCTAGTCTTGCTCAAAACATGTTTCAACAAGCCCAGACATGCGTATCTTGCAATGATTTTAATAGCCATGTTATCCAATATTCTCAGGCATAACAGACAATGTTTGTTTGGCATTATCCAACACATTTTTTATAAAGTAACTTTTCCCACAGTTGCTAGGCCCCACGAGAATTGCAGAAAAGAGGTGTTTCCACCTCATATCTATTTTAAAAGCCGTAGGGCAAGGTTTTAAACCCTTCTCCTAGGACCCTCTTGTTGTAAAAGACTGTTTTCTTAAGGGTTTTTGTCTCTATTTGCCACTGATTTTTTGTTTTTTACGATAGAGGGCTGCTGCACCTCTATCTTTTTTGAGGTGTTTTCTTGCAGGCTCGTGCAATAGTCCAGGACTAGATCTTTCAAACTGTCAAAGTTGGTCTTTTCATAGTTTGCTATGTTCAGGGTAATCCTTTTGACTTTCATGCAGGCCCTTCTTCCCGACAGCTTATACCTGTATGTTTTCGGGCCTGCCAACACAAACTTGGTGTTGATCTGGCAGGACCTTGCTTGTGAGGTCCCCTAAAACGGGCGTAAGCAGTGGTGAAACAGGCTATGAAAACACTGGTATTTCCAGAGACAGAGTACCGATCTTTTGTGTGTTTCCAAGACAGGCACGCTGTTTCATTGTCGATAAACTCGCAGGATGAAACCTCGTAGTTGGGGGGAAACAGGTACTGAAAGAGTTGGTCAGGGTCTCTCACGATGCTGATGTTGGGTCGGTTTGTTCTTTGGTTGAATTTACCCCACAGAGAATTTTAAAACAGTTTAGCGATTTGGCGTTTAGCGGTGTTAAACCTGATCTCATGTTGGCATAAATGCACGCCTTCTTTCTGGTAGAAATCGTTAATGTACTTATTTTGTTTTTCTTTGTCTGTGCACCAGCTGGGATACCCTGAAGCCTCTTGTTTCTGGTGGAGGTGTAATTTTATGTACTCTGAAAAGAGTTTCAGATTTTTCATTAAAATGCCAGTTTTCATATATTTTAGCCACCGCGTACCCCTTCGCTATGGCCGCGTTCAATTCCACCGTGCACCAAGTCCCCAGGATGGCCCTCTCCTTGTCAGTATGGGGGGTGCACATCTCCCACTGCTTGGTTTCCACACAGGTTCAGCATAGCGGGAACATAAGCTTGTCACCTACTCTGACAGGTAACAATGGGAAAAAGAAGCCTCATGGGGGGGTACACTTTAACTTTTGCAATTCCAAAATAATTTGCAAGGGGTCCCAATTTGTCATACCCTATTGGACACCCCAATATAGTTTATTCTTGGGTTTTGCTTACGAATGGGTACAGGCTGGTAAAATCATAATAGTGGATTTCTTCCCTGGGGTTAGGTTTGTAATATAGGCCGATAGCGTTTGTCCTCCCCCCAAAAAGAGCATCCCTAGGCACGAGAGGCACCTGGCGCAACTGGGCTCTGTTTAAGAAACCTGCAAGCTTCTTGTCTGTTTCTTTCATCATCTGCCACTCGTGCTCCTAAAGAGTCCTCACTACAAAACCAAGTCGTTTCAGACAGTCGGTCTTGAGCTGCATCTTGTAATAAAGAAACCCAAAAGTTGTCCCCGTCATAGGGTTTTGTGCTTTTTCACAATGACAGTGACACAACCGTGGGGAAAAAAACAACTGTTGAACTCAAAGGCTGTGTGTACCCTGTCAACATTGGCATAACCGTCTAAAAAGTAGGGGCCTACCTGTAGTTCCCCACCCTGTAAAGCATGCCGTATTGTATATTTTCTTTGTGAGAGGTATACGACCACCACTGAATAGCTGGGGTCGAATATCTCTTTTTCTGCCTGTGATAGTTATCTGGAGGGAGAAGAGCTACCATGTTGGGCTCCAGAAACATAAACCTGTACATAGCCATGCAGACACATGCCAGTGTTATGTACCGGAATGGATCTAGACACAGTTTTATCTCAGTGAATGTACCAGGTTCTATCTCTACTATATCTCCCTTCTCCGTCATTTTCATAATCTCTTTTCTGTATAGGATACAAGCCTGTCTCAAAATTTTGACATCCTGCTGACAGTTGTACGCGAGCTCTTGCTACAAGTCAAACATCTCATACCTGTGGTCCCAATATCAGTCGAGAAACTCTGCTTTTTCCCTGGGCATCATGCTTTCTACACCATAGTGCTCCACACCCGGGTATAGGCCCCACTTAATTTTGATTTTCTCAAGTGTTTAAAAAAATGTGGAAAATACCCTTTGCACCCTTCAAACCCCATCGCCTGCGGGAGCTTGCTAAGCTTCATGGGCAAGAAGTTTGAAGAGAGTCTATAAAACGAATGCCCAGGGCCTTAATTTCCACACACATTAGTTTACTACCCTGAGTGATCAGTTCTAGGCACATCTTTTCCTTCAGTAACTGTCTAACGATGAAGTACGCATCGTAACCTTTGGAATTGTGTGCTAGGAATGTGTAGTCCTGGAACTCTTTGCCAATAAAGGTCTTAACAACCATAGAAAGACACTCATCGTCCTTAAATTCCCAGGACTTTTCCGGCTTTAGGGACATAGCGAAACCCAGTCTCCTCCATCTATTCAACCTATTCTCCTCCATCTATTCAAAATCATAAAAAATATACTTTTCTGAGGATTCAGGCTTTCTAAGGCTGTCCATAAAACAGAGATGACTTCTACATCACCAGCGATCAAAGCCTGACACTGCTTACAGCGCCTCCCTTTATACCTGTGCCGCTTGCCCACGTAAGACTGACACTTATCACACACAGTTTTAGACAGACATTTGACTAGTTTTTTTGATGCACAGTCTGTGTCTGTCTAAACACTCTTTGGACTGACAATATAGTCTACAGCTAGGACACCTCAGCTGCATGCCCACGCTGTCTGAACATGTTACGCTCAGGCAGAGGCGGCAACGATACCTGCAAGAATGGTCGTGACTGTACACCGTGTGGCAAAACTCACAATAATTTTTCGCTCCGAACAACTTTTTCACATCCAAAAACCCATAGTAATGCTGCTCATGCAACAGGATGAAATAAGTCTTGGGGTACACTGGGCCCCCGTTTTTAAAAAGTCCCATCCACCTTTCGCCGCATACTGCACCACCTGTATGTTGACTCCTAAATGCTGCTCAAACATTGCTGCGTCACTGAGCATAATTTTTTTTGATCTGACCACCCCAGTTTCTCATGCAACTTTCTCGCCCCCGGCTAACAATTCCACATCCCTATGTTTACGGTCGGACATGAAGGCCAAGAGCCCACCCGCAAAACACAGATTGGTACCCGTGTAAGTCAGGTCTACTGAACATTGTCTCTTTTTATGGATGATTTGACTACTGAGGATACTCTACGAATGCCCCCACCCCTGGTTTCTACAATGGTCACAATGAGGCGCAATGTCCCATCAACACGCAACTCTCTATTGCTCTATAGCAGCTTTGAGGACTGATTTAAGAAATCCTCAGCAGAAAGCTCATCTCTAGTTCGTCAGACCAAAAACAAAGGATTAGTTAAATTACGGCTCTCTAAACGTAGCTGAACATAATCATCAGGGCCTACCCTACCATTAACGTCATCGAGCACTAACTGTATTCCCCTGTGTATGGCTTCAACAACCTGCTGAGCTGAATTTATTCGCTCAAGATTGACAAAACAAAATTCTGCACAATACACCGACCGACCCCACCCCCCCCCAAATCTAGGTAATTCATGTTGCCAACATCTCACTCTCTCCATATACACCTCTGCATTTTCAGGGTTACTTGGGGGTTCCTCTATGGGACCATCAGTGGCATCTTTCTACATCAGATGCTATTTGAGAGTCAGACTCTGAGGTGCCTCCGTGAGGGTCATTGGGAGTAGATGGGGACCCATCTAGAGAGCCCTCTGGGGAATTTTCTAAACCAGATTCTGCGTGAGAGTCTGATTCCACCTCCCCATTTTCTGGGAAGCCAGTTTGAGAGCATCCAGTAGGGGGCATCTCTTTTTGTTTTTTCCCCCCTCATTACTTCTTTAGCCCTTTTTAAAATTTTTACAGCGATCCTGGCCTGGAACTTTTTGGCAGCCATTTGTTTGTCCACCCAGCGCTGTCCCCCCTTTTGTTTACACCCGAGCTGATGTGTAGCCTTGGGGTGCCCCTTTAACCCAGGCCCCTTTCCATGACTAGTCACGCCTGCTCAGAGCCACCCTTTGGAAAAATTGAAGTATTTTTCAAAAAGTCACCCGCCAAAGCTTTTGCATTTTTGGTGTGGTTTCCAGCCCTCCTTCCTTTTAGGCCCCCTGAAGATACAGCGTTCACCAGTATTCTGAACGAAGCGTCATATTTTTCCCAAATGTTTTTAGAATACCGTTCTTATAGAACTCCCGAGGATACTGCGTCCATCAGTTTTCTGAATGAACCATCATACTTTTCCCAAATACTAGACTATGGGGGAGCTGTGAGGAGCTTATGGTGTTGAGGGAATGGTTTGTCAGTCCTTGGGTTTTTTATTCACAACCCCTAGAGCGCGTGCTCCGGGTTTGTGAATGTGTGTTTTGTGAACGTGCACAACCCCTAGAGCAGGTTTGTGAATGTGGGCGTTTTCGCTCAGTTTTCTCAGGGCTTGGTGTAGTGGTGGTCACTGAGGAACTGGAGTTGTGTTTGCATGGTTGGTTTTTACCAGAGTCTTTTGTTTTGTCCCTGGGTTTGACGCATATGAGGTTTGGACTGCCCTGATGCTTCATCTGCACTCTTGTGCTGTTTTGCCTTGTTAAAGGTCTCAAAGCAGATTTCTGGTTCTTTGGCAGTTCTGGTGGAGGTGTCCCTGTAGCTCTGACTATAACATTGTCAGGAGAGCTGCACATGCCTGACTGGGGGGGAAGGAACATATTACAAAACTTAACTTTACCATCTTTCTCACCCACACCTTTGCATTTACTTAAAATACAAAACCTCATAAATTAACCAAACTAATAAACACAATATATTTACTGGGCTTCATCCATCCATCCATCCGTCACTGATACTGGTGACATTTTCTTTTCAGCTGTCTCTTTTCTTTTAAGCTTGTTTACCCTCTGGTCTAAGGGTCTCTCATGTTTTGACTGTACTGTGGAGCAGACAATATTATTATTATAAATCACATGAAACTGTCTTGTAAACTTAAGAATAAAATATTTATTTGGGTGTTTTTCTATTTAAAAAGTCATAGCTTTAAAACAAAACAATCCATTTCAGGCTGTACAACAAACAGGAGTTTTGAATTTCTTTCTACCACTTAAAAACAAAAAACAACAAACCCACATTTTTTTCTAATACACCTCATTTTGCAAAATAAAAACCAAACTGCTTTTAAAATCAACTTTTAAAATCCAGTTTAAAACCATTTTGCACAGGAAAAAAAAACCACCCTCTTAGTTTGAAACACACCATTACCATCAGTTTGCAGCCATATACTTAAAAAAACCCACCTATGTTTTATACACGCACACACACACACAGTTTAAAACACAGTTTGCAACAAAATACTGTTCAATAAATCCACATGCATTTAAAAGCCAATTGCAGAAAGTTACCTTCTACTACAGGATAAAGTGTTGCAGGCACATACTTGTTCTGTTTCCCCCCGCCCATGTGTGTTTGGGCCTTTGGATTAAAGAACAAGCAAAAATGTTTGTTAGTATTACCCCCAAATCCCTATACAACCTGTGTAATACCTGACGTTATTAAGCAAAACTACAGTTAAAATGGTTTTTACCTTGGCCTGGTGATGAAATGCAATTTAAAGTTACTGGTTCCATGCTAAACAGATCACACTGCAATAAACATAGGCATCATTATTTACTAAGACAACATGGCCAACGACTGATATTATATAATATATATTTTCAGAGTTAAAAACAGGGAGCATACCTCCTCTTGCAGTCCAGCAGCTGTTCAACAGAGTTTCTGTTGAAAAAGACAGTCTCCAAAATACCTGAGGTTTTTATACCATCCTAACCCTTTCTTTCAAACAGACTTCAAAATAGTAGCTAACAGGTTGATTTGATTGCTACAACTCTGAAATAATAGATACTTAAGGACTTTAGGCCCCTCCCTAACATTCCCTTTTGTGATCTAGGGTGGGGGAATTAAGCTGTCTGCACAACTGAGCTGCTTTTGGCTACATTTTTTTCCTTGTAGTTAAAATACATTTTTCTGTAGGGCCTTCTTACAGTATTAAACAGTAAATCCCCAATCCTTAGTGGAACTGCCCCATTCCCAAGTGGGGACCCTTTGCAGATATCAATACATGTCTTTGGGGCTTGTTTTTTTAAACATGTTTCTTTCATGCTTAAAGTTTGGGGTGGGGGTTTGAAATAAAATGGTTGTATCACAACCATAATAAACACCCAGAGCTTTTAAATGTTTGATTGTGTTTAGAGCAAATGCTTGTTCTAAAGCATGGTGAAGGTTTGTGAACCCTTGAAACATTTCAGTTTTGGGTTAGATGCTTGTGTGTGGGTTGGTTTTTTGTTTTTTGTTTTTGGTAAATATATTATTTTAAACATTTAATGGCATTGAATTGCTAGAAAGAGTGACCCATAGCATTCAAACAACTCCTGGGGTCATATTTAATCTGCCCAATAGAGTTCTGCCAACTCCTGGGACATTTTAACTAATAGTGCTCTACCAACTCCAGGGGTTATATTTAAACTGTCCAATAGCGAATTCCTGAGGTTTTATTTCATTTCATATTAATCAGAACTGGCCTAGCCACCTCCCTTACTATGGGTGCACCCCAATCAAATTTATCCCTATGGCAACGTGGGTATGTAATCATAATTACCTTCACTATTCAGTGGGGGTGTGATTAAAACTATTCAGTTCAACAAGATGAGTCAACTCTATTGTACTCAAACACATGTCTGAACCATCTCTGTTTGTTTGACTGGTGTAAGCAGAGTCAGGATGAGCTCTGCCCTGACATCTGGTGGTGCGTTGTGGAAAAGAACTTCAGGAACACATTTTTAGGATTTTTTCCCTTCCCACAACATACATTTCAGCTTTTTGCTGTAAATGGGTCTCTTTTACACAAAGACACAAGAGCTAGGTTCTCACAAACCATTTTTTTTAAATTGAAAAGACATACCGCTCCTTGAAAACAAACCAAGATGTTCCATCAAAACTTTTAGCTCACTTAAGGGCCAGAGACCTTCTAACAGAAACACAGATAGTCACAAAGCCCTTTTCAATAGATTTTTTTTAAATTTACAGCTACCAAGTTTGATATTGCCTGTTTGTCCCCTCACCATTCTCTAACTTAATCCTTTTAGATTTCTTACAAATAGTCTTTTTCTTAAGCAGGACTCTGTCACTTTTAGTGCGGACCAGACGGTCAATATAACGCTGCAAGCAGGCATCTTCCAGTTTGGGCATTTTCTTTAAAATGTGGCCAGGGTCTCCACTGAACTGCACAGCATTTATCAAAGTCACCCCTTGTGCTAACTGTTCTTGGGTTAGGCACAGACATTGCATAGCATAACCTATGGCAATAATAGTGTTCAATAAGCTTTCCAAACACAGCTCAGCACACAGGCCCCGGAGCTTGCAGTTTACATTCATTGAAGTCCAAGTCACACAGTCATGGTGCCGTTGGGCTGGCGCATCTATGACACGGCCCTCACAAGCTTCAAAAAGCTTTTCCCTAAGACAGTGATTAAGAATGGCATAAACAGCAACGCGTACAATAGTCCGCATAACTTTTTCACGCTCACGACGTGGCACTGGCTCAGTGAGTTCTATCCCAAGCCTCCTCCTAAACTCCTCATAGCCATCATCCTCGGGGTTCATCTTCGCTGCTTGATGCAATGCTGACCAGGGCCTCCGGTCCTCTAGAAAGGCATCGTCGAGCTGTCGAGAGATTTTCAGACAAGAAACAAGTGTAAGTTCCCACTGCTTGTTTTTAGATTTACACAACCCCAGGTTCCTAACCCCATTACACCCCATCATCGACCGTAACTTCTTAATCATTCATTTACCTGAGTGACATCTTTTCCATTCACCTTGTCCACCGGTGATTCCCCAAAGCCATGATCACCTTCCTCCTTCAGGGTGATGGACGACGAGAGGCCACCATGCTCAGCGGGGTGTCTCATGAGCGGTTGGGCTTCGGGTTCGGCTTCTGGCATATTCATCAATGGCTGGGCCAAAGGAATCCCCTCGGCTGCTCCCTCATCCTCTTCGGAATTGTCGCTGCTGTAGCGCTTTCTCCACACAAGTCCAAAGGTCCTCAGAGTTAAAACAAAGTCCAAAGTTCTCACGGGGGTGGTAAAGGACTCCCATGTTTCCTCTCAGTCTTGCCATAATTTCTAAAACATGTCTTCTTGGTAAGAGATGGCCTCCTCTGCCCAGCGCCGGGACTTATAGGGTGATGGTGCTGCATTCTGATTGGCAGAGGGCATTGGAAGGAGTTCTTAGATGGGTCACACGACCCTCTTCTGGGTGGTTCACCCCATCCCAGAACCTGCCCTATTTTGGTCAGATCTCCTTTTGGGACAATCCTCTGCAGCCGAAACCCATCGCGATTGGTAGAGAGTGTTGGGAGGAGTTCTTAGAAGGGTCACATGAACCACTTCCGGACTGGTCACCCCACCCCAGAATTCCCCCCAATTGTCAAATCTCCTTTTGGGGTGGTCTCCAGTGGCTGAAACCCCTCCTGATTGGTAGAGAACAGAGGGAGGAGTTCTTAGAGGGGTCACATGACACACCTTGCTTCTAGTCATGTGTCCGCCTTGACCCCAGAAGTAATACCCCCCCCATGGGGTGGGACTTCCAGTGACCGGAGGGCAGGGCTTATTGGGTCAAGGTGTGGGGTTAATGTTTGATTGACAGTAGGGCCCTTATACTACTCACTCAAAATTGGAAGAAGAGAGAGGCAACTATAATACTGGGCAGTATTAGCCGTTGTACTACTGCTGAGATGCTGTAAGTGAAAGAAGGATGAGGCCCTGTAAAGTAGCCTGGGTTGATTTTTATCACTCAAAGCGTTTTTATTACACATCAGGACATCTAGTCATTCTGATGGACTTGTAGCTTCTGGACAAGCTCAGTGATAAGCATGTTTATTATACTGTTTGCTCAGGGGTCATTACTGTAGTAACAGCCAAGTACCGGCCCAGATCCTGAAATACACCTGAGCTCTAGACTCCGCATCATAGTCGAGCAGTCTATGGAGTGGAACTCCTTGTTGTACATCAACTTTGTTGACTATGAGAAAGCATTCGATAGCGTGGATCGAGAGACTCTCTGGAAGCTCCTTCGGCACTATGGCATCCCAGCAAAGGTGGTCAACTTGATTAAGAACTTATATGACGGCATACACTGTAGAGTGATCCATGGAGGGCAGCTTATGAACAGCTTCCAGGTGCAAACCGGAGTTAGACAAGGATGCTTATTGTCACCATTTCTCTTTCTCCTTGTCATTGATTGGATTATGAAGACATCCACTTATGAGCGCAGGAATGGAATCCAGTGGACGATGTGGACTCAGCTTGATGACCTGGACTTTGCCGACGACCTTGCACTCCTTTCGCATAGCAAACAGCAGATGCAAGAGAAGACCAACGTAGTGGCAGCCATGTCATCACAGGTTGGCCTCAACATCCACAAGGACAAGACCAAGATCCTCAAGATTAACTCCATCAGTAATGACCCAGTCACACTGAATGGAAGCCCTCTGGAAGAAGTGCAGTCCTCCACCTACCTAGGCAGCATCATCGACCAACAGGGTGGCACGGACGCAGACATCAAAGCAAGGATCGGTAAGGCAAGAGCAGCTTTCTTACAGCTCAAGAACGTCTGGAGCTCCAGAGAGCTGTCTTTTTGGCAACAAAGATTAGACTGTTCAACTCCAACGTGAAATCAGTTTTATTGTATGAAGCTGAAACCTGGAGGACAACTAAAACAACCACCAGGAAGATCCAGACCTTCATAAATAGTTGCCTTAGAAGGATTCTCCAGATCCGCTGGCCAGACACCATCAGCAACATCTACCTCTTGGAGAGCACCTGTCAACTTCCAGCAGATGAAGAAATTAGAAGGAGAAGGTGGGACTGGATAGGAGACACACTACGCAAGCAGCCAACCAACATCACTAGACAGGCATTGCGGTGGAACCCCCAAGGCGAGCGGAAAAGAGGCCATCCAAGAAACACCTGGCGACGCGACCTTCAGGCTGATAGCATAAAAATGGGCTATACCTGGAACCAGCTAGAGCAAATGGCCCAGGACAGAGGACTCTGGAGATCTGTGGTTGGCGGCCCATACCCCGATTGGGGTGACGAGCATGAGTGAGAGTAAGTGAGAGCTAGACTCTGGGTTGTTCTAAATTATGCTGTCTTGAAACAGCCATTGCTGCACTGGAGATTGCTGTAGCTCAACGCACACTGTGTGTGCCATCTTCTGTTTCCAGCTCACACCCCATATACTTGGGTGGGAAGCTAGGAGTTGGTGACATTCAGCCAGCTACACTGGCAGTACACTATATATGCTAGTTCTGTGTGTTAGGGATTTGCACATGCTGGGGAATTCCTAGCTACCTCTTAGGGCAGCTTTATGGCTACTTTGTCCTGCTCCACTGCAACATAGGGCAGCAAAAAGGTGATTTTACAACTGACCCCACCCCTATTTCTGCACCTACATGTGATTGTTAGGAGTCAAAGTTTAGGTATCCAGGTTTGGAAAATCCAGTCACCTGGCATAAAGTTGTCTGATGTCAACCGAAGGACAAATATGCCTTTAAACATCATTCCCCTTGTTTTTCAAATATCTATTTTAAACACCACAATGCTGATAGAGATTTAATCAGCACCTCTGCAGGTGGCTATAATGAGTATTTAGGCATCTAACTGCAGATTTTAGTGCTTAACTTTAGCCACCCAAGGCCTTTATATTTGTATTGCCCAATCCTATGAGTTGCTGAGTGTTCTCAAACTCCCACTGATGTTATTGGGAGATAAGGATGCTCTGCCCTTCAGAGAAGGCGCTCAGCAGATAGAACTCATCCTCCAAAGTTAGCTACTATGATCCTCCACCTCATAGAAAAAGGTCACTGAATGGTCAGGCTTCTAGTCTCCATCACCACCTCGTTCTCCAGTTTACTGTCCCCCGGGTTCAGGGCCTGTGGGGATTCACCAGGCAGCAGTTAGCAGAGGAGGGCGAAAGGCAGAGGGAGTCTGGGATGTTATTGCTTATAGCTCTCAATGGGGAGATAATGTTCCTGTAAGAGTTGAATATTGGAAGGAAATCAATAGAGACCCCTGCTGAATTGACCCATTCCGCTCATTCAAGAGCGACTATATTAAGTAATATGGGTTTCCCTAATCTTGTAGTGTTTCCTGTGTTGGTGTTTGCTTTCTATACCGTATCCAGCAGCTTATTCCCGGTCCATGTTATCAGATTGTTATTCCCTAGTATTCACCACTCTGTTTATGTGTATTAAGGAGCACTGGACAAATACTCATGACTCTTCACATTTCTTTTTCAGGTGCTGGCCAAGTATCTCACAAACAACGTCATATGTAAATAACCCAGCTCCGGATTTTGGATTTACTGTGCACACATTTCCTATTAAACTGTTTGAAGAATCTGTTTCAATTGCTCAGAGGCCTGATTTCTTCTTTCAGAGAAATTGGGGCTTCCTGCATGTCCACTGTAACCATGATGTGGGGGCTTCCTCCCTTACCCTTTCTCTGCAGAGATGGAAGAAGACCTCAGTTCAGTGCCTCTCTGGGGTTTCTAACCACTCTTCCAGGATCCCCACTGTGACGAAATGGGGGATTTTCTTATATTTTCGTGGTTTTCCAATGGTTTGCATGCAGAGGGAGTGGGACTCAGTGCCCCTGGGTGTTACTGGTTTAACGAGGTGAGGGGAGAGGGAGTTTGTTGTTACAGAGGACCGGAGAGGGAACTTGGGACCCCAGCCGATGGCCTGGAGGATGGACACCCCAGCGACCGCTGACCTGATGACCCAGAGACCCAGATGAGGAGTCACAGCCGGTTCTAGCCAGTGGGAGGACAATGGGCCGTGAAGAGAGGACCCCATGACCCAACCAGCCGGTTCCAGCCAGAGGAGGGCAGAGAGGAAAGGAGGCCCAGACGACCCTGTTTACCTGGAGAGAAGACAATGGACAGAGGGGGGCTTGGGGCCGGTGATCTCAGATGCAGCTGGGAAGCAGGGGGGCTCGGGGCTGGAGAGGAGGGGCAGGCAGAGCCCACCTGGATGCAAGGAGACTGGGATGTACTGGGCTGAGGGAGGTCAGGCCTGAGGCCCTGAGTGTTTCCTGTGCTGTGTTCAATGCTCAATAAACCCTCCTGTTTTACGCTGGCTGAGAGTCACTATGGTCTAGAGAACAGGGTTGCATCATCCCCTTCAGGGGGAGGGAGGCCCCAGGGGGTCCAGAGCGAGTGGACTCCCTGAGGGGGCCCACGGCGAGAGACAGACGTGCTAAGGCTCAGAGAGGTGCGGCTCCAGGAGGTGGAGGGGCCTAACCCTGAGAGAGAGTGGACCCCCGAGAAGGGCTGTCTCACTGAAAGGGGTGCCCCCCCCCTAACCCGCACGGACCGCACAGGGCCACGAGTGGGCACGATCTGTGAGTCTGTGACACCCACAAAGCTAGATCTAATCCCTGTAGTTAGTGATCTGGGGTCTGGTTCTTAATCATATTCTCATCTTTGTTTTTCTGGGAATTCAGTGTTGCTGATGAATTCTGGGTTGTAAGTGGAATGGACTGTGTTCTGGTGAGTTATCCTCCCTCCTGTCTGGTCTATTTCTGGGTCAGAAGGCTATCTGTGAACCGTGTCTGTTTACTTACAGACTTAGGATAGGTGCCTGGAATAGTGGGCAAGGGAAGGCATCTCTGCTTTTCCAAGTCCCTGTTTGTGTACTGCAAAACTTTATCTGAGAGGAACCACTGGATTCCCTGGCTTCCCCCACTGCACTACAAGGGAACGACTGTCATTGGGTATCTCTGATAGGGTATGTCCCGCTGTGCTCACTGGTCTTGTGACTTCTCCATATCAGGGACCAGCTCATTTTGTTAATAATTCACATTGGACTAGAGCTGGGTGAACGCTGCAGGGTCAGTTCGCTGTGGGGCTCACCAGTTAAACTCCACAGTTCAGAGAATCCTAGAAATGTAGGGCTGGAAGGGTCCTAGAAAGATGCCGTCTGGCACTATACTTAAACCGTCCCTGACAGCTCTTTGTCTAATGGGTTCTTAAAAACCTCCAATGATGGGGATTTCACAACCTCCCTTTGAGGCCTATTCCAGAGCTTATCTATCTTTATAGTGAGAAAGTTTTTCCTAATATCTAACCTAAATCTCCCTTTCTGCAGATTAAGTTGATTCCTACTTCTCCTACTTCTAGTGCACATGGAGAACAGTAGATCAGGGTCCTCTTTGTAACAGTCCTTAACATATTTGAACACGGTTTGAACATATTTGAGGTTTGGCTAAGATAAAGAGGCCCCTGGAGGAGGGAAAGCAGGTTACAGGGGTATGTGTGCAGCTTTCTTGGGGTGCCCAGGCTCTGAGTCACCTTCTTACCCATCTGGCGAGAGGAAGATTTTCTCAGGGAGCTGATATCCAGCCAAGCATAACATTACCGGTCTGTTAGCCATCCTACCAATCTCCACAGGGCTCTGCCAGCCCTTGCTCTGCCTTGCACGGTAACAGTAGTTGCACCACAGCCCCCAAGCCCCTCTGAAAGTGTCCCCCAGTAGCATCGGGTTACTGTCACAGGACACTCACAGAAATTACCAGGGAACAGAATCCAAACAGCTTAGTGGTACAGCTCAGGATCAGACCTTTTATAACCTCGCAGCAATGAGATATATGTATAGTGGAACAATCCTAAATTTATTATCAAAGATTAAGATTTAAGAGGTACTGAGTCAGGATAATGGAAACAGAACTGGTTACATATAAAATGAAAATCTAAATTTAACATTAACGGGCTAAAATCAATTATTACAGCGTTTTTTCACCTAAAGCAATCTCCCAGCAGCATTAACCAACATGGGATCCAACTTTCCTGCGTAAGGAGACAGGCTTTTTGCATGCTGTTACCAGATATGCCCGTTACTTTTGGGTAGGCTCATTGATTAGGGTTACTCTTCTGGGAGGGGCGGGGGTCTGTAATTCTATCAATGTGCTGCTTGTGTCACTTGTGTGTTCACATGGAGCTCTACTTCCTTCTGCAAGTCCCCTCCCAATGGAGCTACCCTGCAGGACCTAGGTTCCCCAGGGCTGGGTTCCTCCAGCCCTAGAACTAGAGCATCCCCTACCACATTGGCTGGGAGAGTGCATGCAGTGAGCGGTGACTCTGAATGCTGAGCTGGTGTCTGCCCCAGGGAGAACGCCCCCTACCACCTCGGCTGGGAGAGCACATGCAATGAGCGGCGAGTCTGACAACCCCAGCTGGCACCTGCCCTGGGCTGGGACACCCCCATCCCCAGAGCACCCGGGCTGCTCTCAATCCAACACCTGCAGCCAGGAAGGGGTTGAAGTCAGGTCAGCCCAGGTGAAAACCTGAGTCCCATGGAGGGGTCACAGGCAGCTGGTCAGGTCTCGCCTGGCCCCTCTGGAAACAGCACGGCTGCTGGCCTGGACAGCGCCTGCCCAGAGCGCTGGGATGCCTGAGTCATTTTTGCTGCAGGAGGGGCATGGACGAGGCTGAGAGTAACAGGGGTGCCCATTACCCTGGCGTGGAAGGGGTTAAACACAGCAGGGAGAGTTGGTCCCAGCTGTGCCCTGGGCTAGGCAGAGAAGCTGGGGTTCCCCAGCCAGGGTCTCCAAGCACCCCCCAGCACAGGCCTCACTCTCCTGTACAAGGACCGTCCGGCCTCCACTGCCATCCAGTCGATGGCAAAGTCCATCTGGCGCACGAATGGGGACATGCGGGCGGCCACAGTATGGGCAACACTCAGCACCACACTGGGCTGTTCCCGCATGATCCTGGGGAGAGAGTGGGCAGCTCGTCAGTGCACAGGTGGCCCCGTTGCTGCCAGTGCGCTGCTGACTGCAGCCGCCCCCTCCCTGAGTCACCCACCTCCTCTGGAACAGAGCCAGCCAAGAAGACATGTCACCAGGACAGATCACAGCCCAGGGCAGGAGAATCCAGGCCCATGCACAGGTGCACAATTGGAGGTCTGGGACATGGGGCCTTTCCCCTCTAGGGGGAGGCAGCTCCAATCCAGCCCAGGGCAGGGGACTGGCTGGTTTATGGGGGTGGGGAATGGGACACGGTGCCTTTCCCCTCTAGGGAGCACTGGCCCCAATCTGACCCAGGCCACCAGCCTAGATGGAAGTGGGGTGGGAGGTGGGCAGAGCCTGCCCACAGGATGAGGAGGGGAAGGGGGACACCAACTCGTAGAAGTCCGACGTGGAGATCTTGAGGAAGGTGCAGTCACGCTTGGCCTTGATGGTGAAGATGAGCGGCTCCCCGGTCAGCACAGCCAGCTGGCCCACCATCTCTCCAGGCTGCGGCAGAAAGAGGCACATATCCTCCGCCTTGTCAATCATGCGCTGGTAGACGTGTAGGCAGCCCCACAGCACGAAGTGAAGGCTGACGTCCTGTTGGGGGGTGGGGGCGGAGGATAGAGAGGAATGTCAGCCCCAGCACCAGGGTGAGGGGCAGGCCTGCCCCCAAGGTGCGCACCCACAGATAGGCGGCCAGGAGACCTGGGGACAGCCTACAGCTCCAGCTGAGCCTGAACTCTCTGGAGCACCCCATTAACCTTGGCAGAGCCACAGCCCAGCATAAATTCCCCCAGCTCCATGGAAACCAACCCCTCCCCATTCCAGCTGTGCAGGGGTTTAATGTTTCCTAGGCCTGAGGCCCAGCACCCGGGGGGGGGGAACAAACAGGAGGGGGCTGCCATCCCACCTGCCCAGTAGGCATGTAGCCCCGGGGGGGAGCGCACAGGGAACCTCTGGCGAGGGCGCTGCCAAGCTTCCCTCCCCGCCCCATCTGACCTCCACCTCTGCCTCCTCCCCTAAGTGCGCCCTGCTCCTCCACCTACTTCCCAGCACTTGCCACCACACAATAGCTGTTTCGCGGCGTAACAAGCTCCAGGAGGGAGGGGAAGGAGCGGGAATGCGGCGCGCTCAGGGGAGGAGGCGGGGGTTGGCAGGGGATTTGGGGAAGGGGTTGGAATAGGGGCAGGGAGGGGGCAGAGTTAGGGCGGGGACTTTGGGGAAGGGGTTCGAATGGGGGCAGGGCAGGGGTGGAGTCAGGGCGGGGCCGGGCGCAGAGAGTGGCAGCACCCACCGGCGCCAGCAGAAGTCAGCACCTATGGCCACAGTGCCATTGACCTCCGCAAGGAGGGACTCAGCGTGAGAGGCTGAGGAAGCAGCAAGGCCCTGTGACACTGGCAGACCAGGTGCCAGCTCATGCCAAGGCCCCCAGGCCTCACTGAGCCCTGACAAACGCAGAGCCGGGAACCAGGCTGGCTCACCAGTGTGTTCGCACTGTTAGAATAGA
Organism: Chrysemys picta bellii; assembly: GCF_011386835.1. Lineage (NCBI taxonomy): Eukaryota > Metazoa > Chordata > Testudines > Emydidae > Chrysemys > Chrysemys picta. The sequence goes on from NC_088812.1 coordinate 22,182,636, forward strand.
TGTGAAGTTGATGCGAATGTGTTTGGTGTTCAGAAATGCTGAAATGCTTGTAGGATGCTGATCTCACTTATCACATCACTGGAGCCCATGGTGTAGTTACATCAAGCGTTTGCATTGTAAACCTCTTATTGTTTAACTCAACTTCCTTGATCCCACACACACCCCGCCCCCAGACACACCCATGAAGGGGAGCCAAGCACCGACCGACACTCGTTCCATCTGTGTGAGCTCTGGGGGAAGGAAATAAGGCCTGACCGGAAAGATCTGTATCACTGCATGGGTTGGCATTCAGGGAAGGCAAGATTTCTAAGCATAAGCAAGGGATCCCCAAGCAACTTAGCTTGGGTTAGCCCTGAAGGTCGCATAGAGCAGCAGTTCTCAAACGTTTGTATTGGTGACCCCGTTCACACAGCAAGCCTATCAGTGCACCCCCCTTATCAATTCAAAACATTTCTTATATTTCAAACTATTATAAATGATGGAGGTGACACGGGGCTTGTGGTGGAGGCTGACAGCTTCCAACCCCCCAGGTAATAAGCTTGCAACCCCTTGAGGGTTCACGGCCCCCAGTTTGAGAACCCTGGTCTAGAACTTGCACATTACAGCAGCTTCTCCTGCCTTTTGGAATCTGACTACCTCACTTGTGTGCGTCTGTTACCTGCTTTCACCTAGTGAATAACTCTCACTTCTTTTCCCTACTTAATAAATCTTTAGTTAGTATCACAGGATGGCTACAAGCATTGTCTGTGGTTTGAGATCTGAGGTACAATTGACTGGGGGTAAGTGACTAGTCCGTTGGGTGAGGGAGTAACCTGAATACTGCTGTGATTCTTGGTGTAAGGGCCCATCTGTCACAAAGGCCGGCTTGCCTGGGTGGCAAGCTAGACCCAGGTGTAGCCAAGGACTGTCGGTGACTCCATGGTAAGGCTGTTATGGTGCTTTAGGAGTTCACGCTTGTTACTTGGTGAAATCTTTACAGAGCACAGAGCCTGTTTGGGGTTTGTGCCCTGGTTTGTACAGTCTGCCCTGACGTTGGCACACACGTTCGTGAGCCTCTCCAGGCAGCTTGGCAGCCCCATGACCCTGCTGCTCATGCAGCCATCAGCACCGGTGCAGAGTGGGTGAGGTGCCCCCACCCCAGCAGGCAGCATGTCCTGCCCACTCCACACTGGGGCTGCTGCAGGGCAGTGGGGATCAGGCCCCAGCTGCCAAGAGACAACAGCAGCACCAGCTCAGAGCACCTGCTTCCTGCTTCGCTTGGGTTAGCCCTGAGGGTCATACTGGTGACCCCTTTCACACAGCAAAGCCTATCAGTGCAACCCCCCTTATCAATTAACCTGGTCCCTGTGACGAACTGGGACTGTTCTTACTGTGGTCTGTGAATGCTGACAGGGGAGTGGGGCTAGGATAGTCTGCCCGAAGGCGAATACCTGGGCGTGTAACATGAGAGCCCAGGTGACACCGTGGCCCGGGAAACTGAACAAAGGCTGTGGGAGGGGTCGCTGAAGGCAGAGTCTTGGAAGCTGGGTGGTGAGATGGTGGGGAGGCAGAGATTGCTCTGACCTCCCAAGGGGGGCTGGGATGCCCTGGGACCCCAAGATGGACCTAACTGAGGGGGGGCCCTGTTGTCTGTGCCTGCAAGACCTGTCTTGGACTGTATTCCTGTCATCCAAATAAACCTTCTGCTTTACTGGCTGGCTGAGAGTCATGGTGAATCGCAGGAAGCCGGGGGTGCAGGGCCCTGAGTCCCCCAATACTCCGTGACAGTCCCATCCTGGGAGAGTTCCACGTACCTGAGCTATCCACTGGCATGGAGATGCAGCGGCTCAGCAGTGGCACTGCAGAGGGCTCCAGGGACCCCAGCTTGAGCTGATCAGCTGTGAGGGTGACACACACATCCCGTTACACTGGCACAGCGAGCACACGGGGTCCAGAGCCTCCCCTGCCCTGGGTCGGACCCTACAGCCAGGCCACCTCCAGGGGCAGGATTGGTGATGAGAGCCACTCCACAGCTGTCGTGGCATATGGAAGGTGTGGACCAGTTCCGTGCAAGGGGAGTGCCCAGGCCTCCACCCCGCTCCCTGCAGCACAGCACCCCGTACTGAGCCCTTCTGCACCCTTGACTTCTTTCACCCCTGTCCGGTCCATGCCCAGCTCAGTTGCTCTGAGGGGGAGCACAGCTGCTGCGTTCCCCTCCCTGAGCCAGGGCAACCCTTACCCAGATCCTTGGCGCTGGCATCTGGCTGCCTCCAGAGCTCTCCTTGTGGTGGTCAATGGAGGAGACGCTGATGACGCGCTTGCTGTGTCTGACAGGGCTGGTGCGTGAGGCATGGCTGGGCTGGGGGAAGAGTCGCAGCGGCTGCATCTCCTCCATGACACAGCTGGTATCAGCACCAGGCCAGGCTGGGCAGTGCCAGCCTGGGGACCAGCCACACCCACCACTCAAGGCCAACGGGGCCATTCAGCGCATCTCGTCTGACCTCCCCCATCACACAGGGGGCGACACCTCCCCCAGAGAGTCCTGCCCCCACCCCAGAGCAGAGCTGAGGCAGAGGGACGGGGACGGGCACAGGCACGGCTTGGCTCCCCTCACTTGGCTGATGGTCCAAGAGGGAACATGCTCCACGCCAGCAGCCGCATGGCTTGTGTGGGGGAGACCCGAGTCCACGGAGCTGCGTAACGTGGGAGGGGCCAGATGTGCCACTGTAGACAAGGAGAGCGCAGCGCCCAGCTGAGCCCAGAGCACCAGGTGCTGCCGCCACACGATGGCCTTGCAAAGCTTGCTCTCGGCTCCTGGCTCCCTGGCAGCCGGGGAGAGGGGGTCACAGCGCCAGCCCAGTGACCCATCTGAACGCTGGGCTGGTTCCTCTGGCATCAGAGGATGGACCCGGCTGTTCCCACAGGCCTTGGATCCACCCCGAGCCAGGTGCTCCACCCAGCAAGGCAGGGAACGCTGCTCCAGCAGCCAAGTCTGAGGGCAGAGCAGGGCTGTGCCAGGGGGAGAGGCTGCTTGGGCGCAGGATTCTTCACCTCTCCAGAGCCGCCAGGCCGGGGGTTAAGGCCTCTCACTGTGACTTGCTGCCAGCAGGGTAGGGTTACCATACGTCCGGATTTTCCCGGACATGTCCGGCTTTTGGGGGCTCAAATCCCCGTCCGGGGGGAAATCCCCAAAAGCCGGGCATGTCCGGAAAATCGGGAGGTCAGCCGGGCCGGCGGGGAGCCGGGCCAGGCGGGCCGGCGGGGACCCCGGCCGGCGGGGAGCCGGGCCGGCGGGGAGCCGGGTCGGCCGGGCCGGCGGGGACCCCGGCCGGCGGGGAGCCGGGTCGGTCGGGCCGGCGGGGAGCCGCGTCTGCCGGGCCGGCGGGGAGCCGGGTCGGTCGGGCCGGCGGGGACCCCGGCCGGCGGGGAGCCGCGTCCGCCGGGCCGGCGGGGAGCCGGGTCGGCCGGGCCCGCGGAGACCCCGGCCGGCGGGGAGCCGGGTCGGCCGGGCCCGCGGGGACCCCGGCCGGCGGGGAGCCGGGTCGGCCGGGCCCGCGGGGACCCCGGCCGGCGGGGAGCCGCGTCTGCCGGGCCGGCGGGGAGCCGGGTCGGCCGGGCCGGCGGGGACCCCGGCCGGCGGGGAGCCGGGTCGGCCGGGCCCGCGGGGACCCCGGCCGGCGGGGAGCCGGGTCGGTCGGGCCCGCGGGGACCCCGGCCAGCGGGGAGCCGCGTCTGCCGGGCCGGCGGGGAGCCGGGTCGGCCGGGCCCGCGGGGACCCCGGCCGGCGGGGAGCCGGGTCGGCCGGGCCGGCGGGGACCCCGGCCGGCGGGGAGCCGCGTCGGCCGGGCCGGCGGGGACCCCGGCCGGCGGGGAGCCGGGTCGGCCGGGCCCGCGGGGACCCCGGCCGGCGGGGAGCCGCGTCTGCCGGGCCGGCGGGGACCCCGGCCGGCGGGGAGCCGCGTCTGCCGGGCCGGCGGGGAGCCGGGTCGGCCGGGCCGGCGGGGACCCCGGCCGGCGGGGAGCCGGGTCGGCCGGGCCCGCGGGGACCCCGGCCGGCGGGGAGCCGGGTCGGTCGGGCCCGCGGGGACCCCGGCCAGCGGGGAGCCGCGTCTGCCGGGCCGGCGGGGAGCCGGGTCGGCCGGGCCCGCGGGGACCCCGGCCGGCGGGGAGCCGGGTCGGCCGGGCCGGCGGGGACCCCGGCCGGCGGGGAGCCGCGTCGGCCGGGCCGGCGGGGACCCCGGCCGGCGGGGAGCCGGGTCGGCCGGGCCGGCGGGGACCCCGGCCGGCGGGGAGCCGCGTCTGCCGGGCCGGCGGGGACCCCGGCCGGCGGGGAGCCGGGTCGGCCGGGCCCGCGGGGACCCCGGCCGGCGGGGAGCCGGGTCGGCCGGGCCCGCGGGGACCCCGGCCGGCGGGGAGCCGGGTCGGCCGGGCCCGCGGGGAGCCGGGGGTTTGCCGGGCCGCCGGGGGCCAGCAGTGCTGGGCGGGCCGGGGGTGGTCGGCCGGGGCCGGCACCCCAGGGCCCGAGCTGACCCAGGCTGGAAACGCCGGGGGGGCCAGCCTGAGCCGCGCCTCCTCCCCCCACACCCCCCTTACCTGCTTCAGGCTTCCCGCAAATCAAATATTCGCGGGAAGCAGGGGAGGGGGCGGAGACTTTGGGGAGGGGGCGGGGTTGGGCAGGGGTGTGGGCGGGGCTGGGGGCGGGGCCGTGGGCCTTGGAGTGTCCTCCATTTGGAGGCACAAAATATGGTAACCCTACAGCAGGGGGCACCCTGCCAGGCCCTGCTTCATCCCTGCTGCACAGGGATCCCCCCCTTGCAGACACAGGGGCTTTGCTCGGGGGGTTCTAGCTCTTTCTGTCCCCTCCCCAGCCATGTACCGGCCTCCAGCCCCCCTAGTGGGACCAGGATTTGGACACTGGCCCAAGTCTGGCCCAAACTGCCATGAGCAGGAGGGACCGGGGATGGGAATGTTGGGGTTACTGTGCCTGCCTGAGCCAGAGTTCTTCCATGTTTAAACTCTGTCCTTCCATGTTTAACTCTAATCGACCTTAACAACCAAGGACAGGAATTGGAATGTGTAAATAGCCAGTTAGCAATTATGACCTTGTTCATTTCAGGTACCAAAGAATAATGATGAGGTTTGCATGTGTCTAGCTGGGGAAGGGGTAATAAACTAAGGGTAAACAGGACCAAATAACTGTTTAGAGAGAAGTTACTAACAAGCTAGATTTATAGCCCTAGAATGATTTAGTTGCTTAAATGTATAAACATGCCTTCGGTAGAGAGGGGAGGGGGAGTAGAGGAGGGGTGGTAGAGAGGGGGGCTTAGTTGTAAAATGTATAAAGAAGAGAGAAACTTCCCTCCAGACTCCTGCTGGGGAGGGCTGTGCGAGCCATGCAGGGGTAGGAGCTCATCCTGAGGGGGGAGCTATGAGCTGGGCTGGAGCGGCTCATGCTGGGAGGGTAGGGTGGGGAGGGGGAATTGCCCACTGAGGGGGCTGTGCAGAGGCAGGGGGCTGTGTATGTCGTGCAGGGATGGAGGCTCGTGGGGGGCGGGGAGGGCATCTGTGCATTGGGATGGGGCTGTGTGTGCTGTGCCAGGGCGGGGATCATTCCACCGGGGAGTTGGCTCATTCTAGGGGCCCCTGTTCTGCCCTTGCAGCTGGAGCAGATGCTGGAGAACACAGCCGTGCGTGCCCTGAAGCAGCTGATTCTGCTGCACCGGGAGGATGGCCCCAGCCCCTCCCGTACTGTTGAGTGGCTCAACATGCGCAGCTGGTGCTCAGGACACCTTCACATCAAGTGCCCACGCCGTGTCTTCTCCCGCCGGAGCCCCAACAAGCTGGTACTGTCCCTCTCGTCCCCAGGACCCTCTGGGCTGGTGCAACATGGTGTTGCACGGTGAAGCTGTCTGTGCTAAGGAAGACAAGACCCCATGGGGGTGGGCACAGAGCTGCTGTCTCAGAAAAGACCCCCAGGCCAGTCTGGTCCCTGTGGTGCCTCTGCTGCCTTCTATGGCATTAACCTGGGCAGAGCCTGATGCCAGCCTGGCCTAGGTCTGTGATGGCATCAGACCTCTCTGGAGTGGGGGGCCATAGGCATCCACAACCCCAGCTTTACAGTGGGCAGGGGGGACAAACCCAGGGATAGAACCCAGGAGTCCTGGCTCCCAGCCCCATGTCCCTACTGGTACACGAACACTGCCTCCCAATAAGGGCCGTGGGAGTGGGGCTGGGACAGTGACCCTGCCGCCCACCACCCTGCCCGGAGCAGTGCATGCTGGGAGCACCATCGCAGACATCCTGGCCGCCTGCCCCGTTGGAGGCATAGCAGCTGCGTGGCAGGTTGCAGAGTTCGGGGCCATGTGATGGCCCCTGGGGTAGGCTCCCTGCCTCCCACTGGCCTCTGACCTCTCCCTCCCTCCCACAGGGGCTGCTCCCACATTGGGGTGATCAAGGCCATGGAGGAAGCCGGGATCCCCATTGACCTGATCGGGGGCACATCCATTGGCTCCTTCATCGGGGCTCTCTATGCTGAAGAGCGCAGTGCTGTGCGCACCAAGCAGCGTGCCCGTGAATGGGCCAAGGTGAGGGGCAAGGCCTGCTGTGGGGGTGGGGCAGACACAGGGTGGGGTGTGCTGTGGGGCAGGGCCAGACTTGGGAGGGTGGGAGCAGGAAAACTCCCCAAACCAGCCCCTCCCAGAGCTGCCACCCAGTGACCCAGCCAGCCTTCCCCACAGCCGCTGGCAGCCAGGCCCAGGGCTGCACTGGGAGCTGGCCCTCACGGCCAGCAAGTGCAATACAGAGGTCCCAGCATGCACTGGGGCCTGATCAGTCTGCCTGAGGGGGCCCATAGAACCTCCAGGCTCTCTCTGCTGCCGGCATCTCTGCCCCCTGCCCATGCTATGCAGCTCTGCCCTGTGGGTTCAGAGGCAAATCCCCTGCAGGCTGTGGGGGTTTGTCCTCCCTTTGGCCCTGGGACGTCTGCTTGGCTTGGAGCAGAGAGCCCCATGGGGTGCCTCAGCATTGTGCTGCTAGGCACGGCAGCCTCTGTTGCGCGTGCAGCAGGTTAGGGCAGCATGGGGGTTCCGGTGGGAATCGCAACATCCCCAGTAACGACCCGTCATGCTAATTGGCATACGGTGCTTTGGCTGGAGGACATGCCACACCCCCACCAGCGGTTCCGGGGCTGGCATGCCAAGTGGAGGGGCTGCACCAGGGCACCATCCCACTTCGGAGCCACGTGCAGTGGGTGAGTGTCCTGGGAGCTTCAGGCTCGCTGCCGTCTCCCCGACATTCCTCCCCGCTTGTCCCCATGAGCCTGGACTCAGAACGCTGCCTGTGCTGGGCCGCGCCACCCGCGTAGTGACCCCTCGCCCTCCTCCTGCAGAGCATGAACTCCGTGTTTGAGACGGTCCTGGACCTCACCTACCCCATCACCTCCATGTTCTCCGGCTCGGCCTTCAACACCAGCATCAACAAGGTCTTCCAGGACAAGCAGATTGAGGTAGGTGGGTCCAGGAAGCTGGGCGGGGGTCCTAGTGCAGAACACTCAAAGTAGCCTCTCGCTGGGCAGCCCTGAGCAACGCCCCCTGCTGGCAGCTGTGTTCCCTGGAGTCCAGCCTTGTCCAAGGGGCGTGGTGCCTTGCACAGCCCCTGCAGCAGCATCCTGGGCTGTAACATGTCTCTGATTAGCCCTTTGTGCCCCTGCAGGATCTGTGGCTCCCCTACTTCAACGTGACGACGGACATCACAGCCTCAGCCATGCGGGTCCACAAGGACGGTAAGCGCCTGCACCCCACCCCCGCGGCGTGTCCCAGGCTGCACCAGGTGCATGGCGCCCTGGCTGTTGGGGCCCAAATCCTCAGCATCCGGCTCCTGTGAGGGCCCAGGGCCAGAGGCCTTTCCCTGCCCCCCACCCTGAGCCAGTAGCGCAGCATGTGGGGTGGAGCCTGCTTGGTTGCTGAGAGTAATGGGCCCCATTGGCCTGTCTCAGCCCCTGCTGGCTCTCTCCAAAGAGCCCTGCTGTGTGTGTGCTCGATGGGCCCACGTGGCCATGCCAGGCCTGGGCTCAGCAGAGGGCTGCCTACTCTGACTGAAGCTATTTCAGGAGATTTTTTTCCCAATCTGACCTAATGTCATTTCCTTAAAATAGCCTATCAAAATCTCCTGGATTGTTTCAACAGTCACCGGGAGATCGATGCCGGTTCCAGGAGACTCCAGGCCAAACCTGGAGGGTTGGCAACCCTAGCTGAGCGGTGCTGCCCCTCAGGCGCTGAGCTGATGTCTCTAAGGAGGGGAGCAGGTTATCGCCTGCTCTAGAGAGTGCCCCCATCCCCCAGGGAGCAGTGCTTGTAACCCCTAGCCCACATCAGCTGGCATGGGCCACCCGACTGCCAAGCCATCCACTAACACAGCGAGGGACTGGGCTGGGCATGGCCATCTCGATGTCTTGGCGCTTGCCCCATTTGCCCCCACACCTGGCAGGGCCCCTCAGCGTCCTGCCCTGCAGAGAAGGATAATGTTACAGGAAAGGGCTGAAAGGAGGGCAGGGGCTGACAGGGCAGGGCTCCAGAGGTCTAATTAGGAGTGATGGGCTGAAATAAAGGAGAGACACCCCCCCTTGTCTGCCCCCACCCCTGCGAGAGAGCCGGGGCAGAAGCTGCCATTGGTGGCATAGGGAGTACTAGGGCTCTGCTGCCAGGGGTGTGCCAGAGGCAAAGCCAGGCTCTGGGACACCCCCTCCTTCCGCAGCAGTGCTGTCCTGGGGCAGCAACCCCTGCTGCTCTCCCAGGGGCTGGGGCACCCCCTATAGGGAGCACTCAGCCCGAATTGACTGGGGCCAAACACCAGGGCCACGGGGCTTCCCCCATCCATGGCTCTGCCCTGGGCAGGAGGAGCTGCTGGCTCCCTCTAATCACCAGGCCTCAGGCAGCGGCGGCTCCAGGCACCAGTGCTCCAAGCGGGTGCCTGGGGCAGCAAGCCGCAGGGGGCGCCCTGCCGGTCACTGCAAGAGCGGCAGTCAGGCAGCCTTCGGCAGCATGCCTGCGGGAGGTCCCCGGTCCCACAGATTCGGCGGCACGCCTGCGGGAGGTCCCCGGTCCCGCGGATTCAATGGCAGGTCTAGGGTTACCATCCGTCCGTATTTCCCCGGACATGTCCGGCTTTTGCGTCTCTAAATAGCCGTCCGGGAGGAATTGGTAACAAGGTTAAAATGTCCGGGTTTTTTTCTCCCTCGCCTCCCTCCCTCCCTTCCATGCAGAGTGTGGCTGCTGATTGGGCGGCTAGGCCGATTGACCCACTCCCATTGGCCTCCAGCAGCCAGAGCCCTCCCCTGCTCCCCCCTCCCTCTCTCTGTAGTCCTCTGTAACACACAAACAGACCCACGTGGAGCCAGAATGGTAAGGGGAGTCGGGGGTGGGCAGTTAGGGAGCGGGGGAGTGTTGGATGGGTCCCCAGCCTCCACCTGCCACCCCCCCTCCGTGCATCCCCCCCTCGGTGGGTCCCCCATTCCTGTCTGCCTGCTGGCTCTGGCAGTACATGCAGACAACTGCTGTCTGCTGCCCCTGGGTCCTAGTGCCCCCATCCACTAATGGGAAGACAGGCTGCCCTTACCCTGCCCTTCCACCCTAGCCCTGAGCCTCTCCAACACCCCAAACCCCCCAGCCTTCATCCCCACACACCCTAATCCTCTGCTCCATCCCTGAGCCCCCTCCTGCATCATGAACCCCTCATCCCCAGACCCACAGCCCTCACCCCTGCATCCCCTCCTATCCCCAAACTCCCTCCCAATCCCCCTCCCTCTTCCCACACACCCCCTCCTGCCCTCAAACTTCCTCCTAAAGCCTGCACCCCCTCCCTTTGCACCGCCTCTCACCCCCAAACTCCATCCCAGAGCCTGCACCCCTCACCCCCTCCTGCACACCCACCCCCTGCCCCAGCCCGGAGCCTGCACCCAGCACCCAAACTCTATCCCAGAACCTGCACCCCTCCTGCACCCTAATCCCCAGCCCAGGACCTGCACCCCAGACCTCCTCCCCCCACCCAACCCCCCTCCCAGAGCCTTAGGCAGGTGGGGTGGGGGGTTCTGGGCACCACCAAAATTTCTACAACCCTGCCACCCATGCGAGTGGATAAGGGTCAGGGCAGTCAGGGAACAGGTAGGGTCCTGGGGGGGGGCAGTTAGGGTAGGGGGTTCTCAGCAGGGGACAGTCAGGGGACAAGAAGCAGGGGGGGTTGGGGTTCTGAGGGGAGCAGTCAGGGGGTGGGAAGTGGGAGGGAGTGGATGGGGCGGGGCTAGGGCGGGGCTTCCCCCCCTCCCCCCCCCCCCCAGTGTCCTCTTTTTTGTTTGTGGAAATATGGTAACCCTAAGGTTCGCCGAATCCGCGGGACCTGGGACCTCCCGCAGGCATGCCGCCGAAGGCTGCCTGACTGCCGTCCTTGGGGTGGCAAAAAAGCTAGAGCCGCCCCTGGCCTCAGGGCCCAGAATCCCCAAGCAGCCAGACACCATTCCTGTCTTTCTGGGGGCAGCAAGGGCTGGCCTGGGCCAGCAGAACCCAGGCCCAAGAGCTGCTGACGCTGCTTCTGGTCAGAGCTGGGGGCCCCACAGTGAGTCCCTCCCTTCCCCCCCTGCCCATCCCCACACTCTGCTGCCCACTTGGTCACTGTCTGGCTCCTCCCCCGTTCCCTGCTTGTAACACTTCTGCTACTCACTAACCCCTGGTAACACCCCCCACCCCTGACTATGTGGGGAGAACACAAGATGGGGCTGTGGGACACACTAACCTTGCTGCCCCCTGCCCCTCACGGCTGGCCTGAGCAGCCCTCCTGTCATCTGACACCCCCATTGGGCCAGCTGGATGGCATGTTAGCAGCGTCAGCAGGGGCTGCTCTGGGTCAGGGTGGGGAGCTGGGGCAGCATTCTGCCCTTACACTTGGGTGGTGGTGGTTGGGAGCTCTGGGTGGAGGCAGGTGGAGGAGAGGGCCTGCTATGGGGGTGGGTGGGGGTGTGGTGAGGCTGGGGCTGAGGCAGACAAGGGGCAATATTCTGTCCTTGCACTCAGGTGGTGGTGGTTGGAGGCTCTTGGGGGAGGCAGGCGGGGGATGCTGCTGGTTCAAACTCAGTCTCTGCCCTTGGTCCTCATGTTGTGCCTTGTCTGTCACAGGCGCCTGATCTCACCTGGGACATTGATCCATCCATGTCTGTCCACGGGGCGCCTGGCAGCTGTAACTGCCTGGCTCTCACTCTGCCTGCTTGTCTGTCCTAACGCCAACTAACCCCCACTCACCCCTAACTCACTGAGTCCAGGGGACAGGGAGATGGGTCAGGGAGGGGCAGGGCTGGCTCTGCTGTGTGTCTGTGTGTGTGAGTGCTCTCTTCCTGGGGAGGTGCCAGGGGAAGGCCTCCTCCCTACCAGGACCCTGCTGTCCTACCCAGGGGTCCTCAGCTGGCATCCAGAGCCAACAGCCAAAGCCCTTCCCCCAAAGGCCATGGAATGGGGCCTCTGCCCCACTCGCCCTTTGTCCGATGTTCTGGCCATGCTGGCTGGGTTTCTCCAAGGTTACAGGAGGGCACTCGGCCCAACCCCACTGCCTTTGGCCCTGCCATTGCAGCAGGGCACTCCTATCACCGATCCGGTCTGGTGCACCCTGCCAGCTCCCCACCAGGCTGCTGTGAGGGCACCTAGCTGCTGGATCCCCAGGGTCTGAGCCCTCAGCTTGGGCTCCTTTAGGCATACCCTTGGGGTGCACCCATCTATCTAGCCCCTTCTCCTGAGCGTACTGTGACTACATAGCTTCTCACCAGCCCCGAGCTCAATGCTGACCCCTCAGATTCCCCAGTAACTTAAATGCCTTCTCCCAAGCCCCTTTGAAAAGGTGAGCTGCTGCGTCCCCTCTTCCAGGGCCCTGGGCTAGGTGTACCATTGAGCATAGGTCCTCTGCACAGCTGTGTGACACGAGTGCGCTTTACCTAAGAAGGAGAAACACCCTGAGGGTACAGATCCTATAGAAAACACCACCCTCCTGAGCACAGGGCCACTCACTTGCTCCCCCGTCCCAGGCAGTCCATGGGGGTTCCTTCTCCGAATCTGGCTCCCTCAGCAGCTCCTGATTTTTCACATTTGCTCTCTGGTCACCCTGCTGGGCCTGACTCCTCGCGCCATCGGCCTGGGCTGGGGCAGGCAGGATGCTGGCTGGGCTGGGCAGGCTGGTGACATGGGGGGACAGCAGGCCCAAGCTGCAGTTGGACAGGCCTGACAATGGGCAGCAGTCAGGGCAAAGGGGTGAGATGAGGGCGCAGGGGGCAGCAGCCCAGACGGAGGGAGCATGCGCTGGGTGGTATGGACAGTGGAGGATGCCCTAGCCTGGGATGGACCCGGAGGGAGTACGAGGGGTGATCAGCACTGAGACAGGCAGGATGTTGGAGGTTTTAAAGGGAGGCCAGAATGGGGCTCGTCCTGGAGACCAGGGAGCCATGGGAGGGGGGGAGAAATTGGCCCCGACTCTGCCCCCTCTTTCAGCCCAGCCTTTCTGGTTCAGCAAGGTGCCAGGAACCAAAAGCAAGGTGCCATGTGTGACCCAGGCTCTCATTCTCCCCGAGCCTGGCAGCTGCTGCTCATGTAAATCACAGGAGGAGCGGGAAGGGCAGAGCGCCACCCCAGGGCCTGGCCCAGCTTTGCCGGAGGGGAGGAGAAATATTGACCCAGACCCAGCCAAGAAGTACCTGCCGTCTAAACCTCTCTGTATGCCCTGGGCCCCCACCATTTGGCATCGAGAGTTTCCTGGGTCATACCAGAAGGGGCCCCATGTGTTAGGTGCTGAATGAACCAATGCACATAGAGATGAGCCCTGGCCCGAGGGCACTGGGACACTTCAGGGTTAAGCGAGGTGTCTGGAGTGACTTCCGACAACCTGCTCACAGCAGGAGGGAGCCTTGTCTGTGCCCAGCAGGGAAACTCTCCCCAGTGAGTGGCTGCTGGCACCACAAGCCCCCTCTGCCCCAAGCTCCATGTCACAAAGTGAGAAATCACTGTAATATTTTATGATTCCTAGGCATGCCTCAGTTTCCCTCAGTACTTTGCATTGCTCTCCAGTGGATGCAGAAGGGTTAAATCTGCTCTTGGGGCGGAGCAGAAGCCATGGGGTGATGGGTCATGTAGCTGTCTGGGGGGAATGAACGCAGTGTTAAAGGACTGGCTGAAACTGACCCGTATCAATGAAGGATTCAGAAAGACAATGGGACCTCAATGGCCAAGACGGTTACACCCAGCAACCAAGAGAAAGGACCTTCCTCCCACCCTGCCACCTCTCCGCAGGAAGCCGAGCCCAGCCCAGCTCGAGGACAGTGGCCTGAGAGGTGTCAGGGTACAGGACAGAGTTGGCTTTTGGAGGGACTCAGCACCTCTCAGCTGGGCCAGACAGAGACAGAGCTGGAGCCAGAAGGGGGTTCCAGGGCAGCTTGGCTGGGTGGTGCACTGGATGGACGGTGTCTTAGCCTTTGCTTCTCTGGGCTAACCTGGGGACTTCCCGGGCTGGGATGCAGATGACTAATAAACCCGACTCCGTGTGAAAACATGGTCTGGTGTCACTGCACGTCCTTGCCAGGGTGCACTGGGCCCTGAGGAGTGGGCAAGTCTCTGGCCAGGCGTCTGTCTCAGCTGAACGCGCCGGGTGGAGCTCTCAGGGTGAAGCAGGAGGGCTGGAGCCCAGGGGCTCAGTCTTGGAGGAGTTGAGGCAGTGTGGTGTGCTCTTAAGGAAGAGCGGGACCCCTCGGGGGTCTGGCTCCCTGAAGGGCTCCTCCAGGGACGGTTTAAAAGCTGGGACGTAGCAGCCATGACACTCCACGAGCCCTGCTCTTTCCCAGGACAGGCGAGCAATTTACACCCCCACTTTGTTGCACTCATGTGCCCAGTCCCTTGTCTTCTGGACACCTGCTATGCACCGCAATCCGCTGCCGGCAGGGAAGCGGGGCGCTCCAGTTCACTGGTTCCACCTCAGTGCAACACTCCTTAGCACAGGGGGCTTAGAGGTGGCCAAAGGAAAATCTAACACATTAATTTACCAGAACTCGTGTTAAAATTCAAATAAAAGCCCGGGCCAGGTCAAAAGTTACAGATCAAATAACCCGGGGTGGGCAAACTATGGCCCGCGGGCCAGATCTGGCCCACCAGGTCGGGGGCTGCTCCATGCGGCTCCCGAAAGCAGCGGCTCCAGCTGGGGAGCAGGGTTGGGTGCCGCTCCATGCAGCTCCCAGAAGCAGCGGCATGGCCCCTCTCCAGCTCCTACGCATAGGGACAGCCAGGGAGCTCCGCTCTGCATGCTGCCCCACCCCAAGCTCCGCCCCGCAGCTCCCATTGGCCAGGATCCGCAGCCAATGGGAGCTGCAGGGGTGGTGCCTGCAGACAGGGCAGTGTGCAGAGCTGCCTGGCTGCGCCTCCGTGTAGGCGCCCGAGAAGGGACATGTAGCTGCTTTCGGGAGTCGCTTGAGGTAAACGCTGTCCGGAGCCTGCACCCTTGAGCCTCCCCCCATGCCCCTATCCAGAGCCCCCTCCTGCACCCTGAACTCCTCATTTCTAGCCCCACCCCGAAGTCCGCACCCCGTCCCACACCCCAACCCCAATTTTGTGAGCATTCATGGTCCATCATACAATTTCTATTCCCAGATGTGGCCCTCGGGCCAAAAAGGATGCCCACCCCTGAAATAACCCCATCAAACGCGGTCTAGAGCCTGGCTTATTAACCAGTTCCTTTCCGGTGTGATAAGGTATCTCTCTCCCAGTGGTCAGTCTGTCCAGCGCTTGTTCAGGCCAGGGAGCTGGGCTCCACATTTCCTGGGAGGCTCCTGCTGGCAGAGCGTTGCCTCCCTGATGGATCGCACTTGTGCCCTCTTTCCTTCTCTTACAGTCTCAGACCCTTTTCCTGTGTCAATGCTCACCTCTGGGTCGTCCCTGGACTGTAAACTCTGGGCTGGGCTGGGTCCTAGATGCTGTCGCGGATTGTGGGGGAGTCAGGGCCCTGCACCCCTCTTCCCGAGATTCACTGCGACTCTCAACCAGCCAGTAAAGCAGAAGGTTTATTTAAGGACAGGAACACAGTCTCAAGCAGAGCGTGTAGGTACGACCAGACCCCCTCAATTAGGTCCCTCTGGGAGGTTCAGGGAGCTTAGACCCCAGCTTGGGGTTCCCTGTGTTGCACCACCCAGCCCCAACCGAAACTAAACTCCCAGCCCCTCCCGCTGCTCCTCTCCTTTGTTCAGTCTCCCGGGCAGAAGGTGTTAATTCTCCCCACCCCCGTTCCTGGCTCAGGTTACAGCTCAGGTAGCTTCCTTCAAGGGAAGTCCCACATCCCCACTGCAACCCCCCCTGCAACATTCCCAGGTCAAATCTGCCCTGCTCCCTGCTCCGTCACATCTCTCCCCCCTTCGAGACTGAACTGAGCGGGGTCACTCTGACCAGTGACCTGGGGAAGTTCAGGGCTCCCTCTCCGGGACAATGCGTCCGCTATCAGGTTGTCACGTCCCTTCACATGGACCACGTCCATGTCATAATCCTGCAGGAGCAGGCTCCATCTCAGGAGCTTGGCGTTGGCTCCTTTCATCTGGTGCAGCCAGGTCAGGGGAGAGTGGTCGGTGTGCACGGTGAAGTGACGCCCAAAGAGATATGGCTCTAGTTTCTTGAGGGCCCACACCATGGCCAGGCATTCCTTCTCGATGGCCGCGTAGTTCTGCTCCCGGGGTAGCAACTTCTTGCTCAGGTACACGATGGGGTGCCTCTCCCCCTTTTCATCCTCCTGCATTAACACCGCCCCCAGTCCTGTGTCTGAGGCGTCGGTGAACACCATAAAGGGCTTGTCAAAGTCTGGGTTTGCCAGAACTGGGCCACTGACCAGCGCCTCCTTCAGCGCCCGGAGAGCCTCCTGGCACTCCTCGGTCCAGACCACTTTGTCTGGCTTCCCCTTCTTGCACAGCTCAGTGATGGGGGCGGCTATGGCGCTAAAGTGGGGCACGAACCTCCGATAGTACCCTGCCATCCCAATAAAGGCTTGGACCTGCTTTTTGGTTTGAGGAGCGGGCCAGTCTCTGATCACCTCCACTTTGGCTGGTTCCGGCTTTAGGCAGCCGCTTCCCACCCGGTGGCCTAGGTAGGATACCTCAGCCATCCCCACCTTGCACTTCTCCGGTTTTACGGTCAGCCCAGCCTTCTGGAGTCGGTCCAGCACTTGTCTAACCTGGGATATGTGGTCCTCCCATGTCTGGCTAAAGACACAGATGTCATCGATATACGATACGGCAAAACTCTCCATCCCCCTCAGTAGCTGATCCACCAGGCGCTGGAAGGTGGCCGGCGCTCCCTTGAGGCCGAAGGGCAGGGTCAGGAACTCATAGAGCCCCAGAGGGGTGACAAAGGCCGATTTCAGCCTGGCATCTGCATCCAGCGGCACTTGCCAATAGCCCTTTGTAAGATCCATGGTGGTAAGGTACCGAGCGCCTCCCAGCTTGTCTAGGAGCTCGTCCGGCCTGGGCATGGGGTAGGCATCGGCTACAGTGATGGCATTGAGCTTCCGATAGTCCACACAGAACCGGATCGACCCGTCCTTTTTGGGGACCAGCACCACCGGCGAGGCCCAAGGGCTGGAAGACGGCTGGATCACCCCCAAAGCCAGCATGTCATTGACCTCTCTTTCCAGGTCCTGAGCAGTTTTCCCTGTGGCTCGGAAGGGGGAGCATTTTATAGGCGGGTGCGATCCTGTCTGCACCCGGTGGACAGTCAGATTAGTGCGTCCAGGCTGGTTGGAAAACAGCTGCTGGTACAGATGCAGCACCCCTCCGATCTCAGCTCGCTGGGCAGGGGTTAGCCGATCAGAGAGGGGAATTGCTTCCAGGGGGAAGCCAACTCTTGTCCCAGGGAATAGATCTACTAAAGGGTCATCTCCCTGCCCCTCCCACTGTCCACACACGGCCAACACCATATTCCCCCTGTCATAATATGGCTTCATCATATTCACATGGTACACCCGGTGGTGGTGTGCCCGGTTCGACAGCTCCACCACATAGTTTACCTCGTTTAGTTGCTTGACAACCTTGAAGGGCCCTTCCCAGGCGGCCTGGAGTTTGTTTTTCCTCACGGGGATGAGGACCATCACCTGATCCCCAGTGGCGAAGGCGCGGGCCCGTGCTGTGCGGTCATACCAGACCTTCTGCTTCCTCTGGGCCCTGGCCAGATTCTCCCTGGCCAGGCCCATGAGCTCGGCAAGTCGTTCCCGGAAGGTCAGGACATACTCCACCACCGACTCTCCGTCAGGAGTGGCCTTCCCCTCCCATTCGTCTCTCATCAGGTCCAGGGGCCCCCTTACCCGCCTTCCATATAGCAGTTCGAAAGGCGAAAACCCGGTAGACTCCTGGGGTACCTCCCTGTACGCAAACAGCAGGTGAGGTAAGTACTTGTCCCAGTCCTGCGGGTGCTGATTCATAAATGTTTTCAGCATCATTTTTAGCGTCCCATTGAACCTCTCCACCAGCCCGTTGGATTGGGGGTGATATGCTGAGGCCCAGTTGTGCCGGACCCCACATCTCTCCCACAAGCACCGGAGTAGGGCCGACATGAAGTTGGACCCTTGGTCCGTCAAGACTTCCTTGGGGAACCCCACTCGGCTGAAAATGGTCAGCAGCGCATCCGCCACAGTGTCTGCTTCAACGGACGATAAGGGCACTGCCTCGGGGTAGCGGGTGGCGAAATCGACCACCACCAGGATGTATTTCTTCCCAGACCGGGTCGTCTTGCTGAGAGGTCCCACTATGTCCATGGCCACCTTCTGGAAAGGCTCCTCTATGATGGGCAAAGGTCTCAATGCTGCCTTCCCCTTGTCCCGGGCCTTCCCCACCCTCTGGCAGGGGTCACAGGATCGGCAGTACTGCTGGACGTTGGTGAAGACCCCGGGCCAGTAAAAGTTCTGTAGCAGCCTCTGCCTGGTGCGCCGGATCCCCTGGTGCCCTGCGAGAGGGATGTCATGGGCCAGGTACAGTAGCTTGTGGCGAAACTTCTGGGGAACCACCAGCTGCCTCCTGATCCCCCACGACTCCACTTCCCCCGGGGGAGCCCACTCTCGGTACAGGAACCCCTTCTCCCACAGGAACCTCTCCTTGCATCCTCTCCTCATGGTCTGTACCACACTGAGGTCAGCCAGGCCCCTTAGCTTCCGCAGGGAGGGGTCCTTCTGCAACTCGGCCTGGAACTCGGAGGCTGGGGAAGGGATGGGGACCTGCTCCCTCTCGTCGGCTGGGTCGGAAGCCCCAGCCACCCCGCGGCCTGTCCTTGGGTGTTCCCTCCCCACCCGGGAAGGGTTCGGTGCCTCCGGTGGGACATCCTTCCCAAGGTCAGGACGTAGTGCCCCTCGCCGGCTCTGGCTACGGGTCACGACTAAGGCGGTCTGGGGGCTGCTTGGCCAGTCCTCTAAGTCCCCCCCCATCAACACCTCAGTGGGCAAATGGTGGTGCACTCCCACGTCCTTGGGGCCCTCCTTGGCCCCCCATTTCAGGTGTACCCTCGCTACGGGAACCTTGAATGGGGTCCCGCCCACCCCGGTCAGGGTCAGGAAGGTGTTGGGCACCACCCGATCTGGGGCCACCACCTCGGGCCGGGCCAGTGTCACCTCTGCGCCCGTGTCCCAGTATCCATAAACTTTCTTCCCATCCACCTCCAGGGGAACAAGGCACTCGCTCCGCAGGGACAGCCCCGCGCCAACCCTGTAAACGGAGAACTTTGAATCCGGAGCATCTGGCCCCCCAGAGAAGCTGGCCGGGGGCCCTTCTCTCTCTTGAGCAGTTGATAAGCTGCCAGCCCCTCTTGCGTGGGAAGCCTGCCCCTCGTCCGTCTGGGCCTCTACCAAGTTAACCCGGTGCGGGTTCGGTCTGCTCAGTCTGTCCTTGAGCTTGGGGCACTGGGCCCGAACGTGGCCTCTTCGGCCGCAGTAATAGCAGCTCAGGTCCCGTGGGTCCCCTCGAGCCGGTCGGTTGTCCCTGATGCTGGGCATTCCCCGTGGGAGGGGATTCCCCATATTCCCCCTTTGGGAGGTCCCAGGGTGACTCTCTCTCTGCATCGCGGCGGGCCTGTTCCTTTGGGGCTCCTCCCTGCCACCCCCTGACCGGCTCTTTACAAACTCATCAGCCAGCTGCCCGGCGTGTCGCGGGTTCTCTGGCTTTCTGTCCACCAACCACAGCCTCAGGTCGGATGGGCACCGCTCATACAGTTGCTCCAGTACCAGCAGTTTAATCAGGTCCTCCTTCGTCTGGGCCCCACTAGCCCACTTGCTGGCGTATCTTTCCATGCGGACGGCTAGTTGCAGATATGAGATCTCAGGGGTTTTATCTTGACTCCGGAACCTTTCCCGGTACATCTCAGGAGTCAGCCCAAACTCACGTAGCAGGGCCTTTTTGAATAGTTCGTAGTCCCCTTTCTCTGCCTCTCCCAGTTGGCGGTACAATGCCACGGATTTGGGGTCCAGTAAGGGGGTAAGGACCCGGAGTCTGTCCGCGGGATCAACCCGGTGCAGCTCGCAGGCCGTCTCAAAGGCCTCCAGGAAGTCATCCATGTCCTCCCCCTCCTTGTATGGGGCCATGATGCACTTATCAAAGCTCCGTGCAGTCCTGGGTCCCCCCTCACTCACCGCAGCCGGGGGTTCGCTGCCCCTCAGTCTCGCCAGTTCCAGTTCATGCTGTCTTTGTCTCTCATTCTCCTCCCGTTCACGCTGATGCTGTCTCTCTTTCTCCTCCCGTTCATGCTGTCTCTGTCGTTCACGATCCTCCAGCTCTCTCAGTTTTAGCTCTTTCTCCCATTCCAGCCAATTCCGCTCCACGGATGCCGAACGTCGCCGGGAGGATCCTCTGCTGGCCGGCGGGCTTCGCCGGGGGGATCCCCTGCTGGCCGGGGGGGTCACGGCGCCTTCGGTATTTGCTGGGCTCCTCCCCACCCTTCCCCTAGGCATAGGAAGGAGGGGTCTTGGGAAGCCCTCAGCAGCCGGCTGACCACTCCCAGCTGGGACAGACACTGGTGCCTGCGCTGCATTTGCCAGGCTGCTTCCCTGAGACACAGGGATCAGTTCATTCGCGCGATCTTCCGCCTCCAGCTGGGCAATGAGCTGTTCTTTGGTGAGCCTCCCAATGCGCAGCCGCCTCTGCTTGCACAGCTCCACCAGGTCGCTCTTAAGCCGCTTGGCATACATCTTCCTGCTGGCCACTCACCGGCCTGTGTGCTCACAGCTCCCCGCAGTTCCCAGGGGGACCCCTAGTGTGCCAGCCCTTCTCGAGGTCACCACCTCTCTGCCAGGGTCGAGCTGCAGACTCCTCCGCCCCTGGGACCACTCGCTGCGATCCCCCCGGGGGACCCTGTTACTGCAAAAGTCCTTCTCGCTGGTCACACACTCCCAGGGGTAATAACCGTCTCTCTCCCACTCTTCAGCACGCCTGGTCCCCGTCAATCCCCCTTCGTTTTACTGCTCCCCAGTCACTTACTGCAGGAAGCGCCGTCCACGGGGTGCAGTAGATCCCGCCGCTGCCACCAGTTGTCGCGGATTGTGGGGGAGTTAGGGCCCTGCACCCCTCTTCCCGAGATTCACTGCGACTCTCAACCAGCCAGTAAAGCAGAAGGTTTATTTAAGGACAGGAACACAGTCTCAAGCAGAGCGTGTAGGTACGACCAGACCCCCTCAATTAGGTCCCTCTGGGAGGTTCAGGGAGCTTAGACCCCAGCTTGGGGTTCCCTGTGTTGCACCACCCAGCCCCAACCGAAACTAAACTCCCAGCCCCTCCCGCTGCTCCTCTCCTTTGTTCAGTCTCCCGGGCAGAAGGTGTTAATTCTCCCCACCCCCGTTCCTGGCTCAGGTTACAGCTCAGGTAGCTTCCTTCAAGGGAAGTCCCACATCCCCACTGCAACCCCCCCTGCAACATTCCCAGGTCAAATCTGCCCTGCTCCCTGCTCCGTCACAGATGCCAATGGTTCTCGGTGTTGATGGAGGCAGCTGGGTGACCCACGGTTCACCTCTCACGGGTTTGGAACCCAATATCCTCCACGTTCCAGAACTCTACCAGCAATTCCTGTGCCAGCCCCCTCCAATAACCACGACAACCAGCGAGATTTGAGCTGTTGGTTCAGACCACACACCACCCCGTTGGTGAACTAGTGAGAAGATGGCTGGACGCAGATGGCATGTCTGTGACACAGGCTCCCAGAGTAGCAGCCAGACAGCGGGACTGGGTTGGGGGTGGACAGACATGAGGGAGGATGGGTGGACATGGACAGCAGAGTTGGAGCCCAGGCAGATTTCCCCAGCTCCTCTGGCTTAGTCACTGTCCTGGATTGAGCTGGTCGGGCTGATCCTGGCTAACCCAGGGCCTGTGCCGCTCCATGGTGAGGTCAGCCTGGCCTCCCAAGTGACATCCTTCTCCCCCGGCACCGGCGTGAGCAGCAAGGGACAGCCTGCAGAGACAGATGTACAGACATGGCCCAGGGGGCACCCTGCACTCAGAGTCTGCTATGCGCTGCTCGTCTGGAGCCCGCTGCGCGCCACGGAGCCGGGAGCCTGGTCCTGTGCAGAGTCCCACACACCGGTTAGTGTCTCTGGAGCCCAATGCTCCTGTCTGGCCTGGTACTGCAGCTCCTAGAACTTCCTCTGGGGGGCAGCATCACCCCACACCAGCTGTGATAGTGGGCATAAGGGAATGGGAGCTCGGCATTGCTGTGCGGGGAAGGGAGTTTGATGAGTCCTGAAGTGGCAGGGGCATACACAGCCTGGTGGGAGGAGCTGCCCTGCTCCATTGCCCTTTCTTCCCAGCTCCCCAACCCCCATGTTACTCTGTCCCAGCAGGCCCTTTAGTTCCAGTCCCGTTGTGTAGGATAGAGTCCTGTGGTGGTGGAGAGGTCACGTGGCCAGCTAGGGAACACTGGGGGAAGGAGGGGACAGCCACAGCCAGAGGGGCTGGAGTGCTGCCTGGGTGGGAGGTAAGGACTCTCCTCTAGAGGCCTCTGTGCCCATGGGAAGCCCAGCTCCTGCACAGTCTAGGCACTCCGGATGGCAGCGGCCTCTTGTGCACCTCCACGCTTCCCCAGGGCCATGACACGCAGCCATCTCTGGGGGGGAGCCTGACGCCTCTAACTAACTTGGAACCGCTGCCCAGCTAATGATGAGGTTTTAAATATGATCAGATTTGGGTCTGTTTATTGGCTGACTGCTCTTTGAGTCCTTAGAGGGCCACATTTGCCAGCTTTTCTCTGCAGCTGGCCAGGGCCCGAAACTCACTTTGTTTTTTCATTGGAAGCAGAATCACATGATGCCAGGAGCTGGGGATTTGAGAAATGTGAGTCATGATCAAGTTGTGCGGGTTGGAAACACTGAGCCTAGGAGGCAGGAATGTGATGGGGGAGAGTGCACCACGAGAATGTGTGTGTGTGTGTGCGCGTGCGCTTCTGACCAAAGGTCTACTGAGCTGGAGGCAGTTTGGCATGGACCAGCACCAAGTGATCCCTAGTTGGGGGAATAACCCAATGTCTCCATGCACCTGGCTGGGAGCAGCACAGACTCCCCTGGGAACAGCTCAATGAACCCCGCACCTTCACACAGCCAATACAGCGCTGGGCCGTGGGGGGCCAGACTGGGGGCTGACGTGAAGGATGTGGCTGGTGTGCAGCTCTACAACAGGGGGCACCTGTGCCTGGGCACCATGTGCTGGGCTGAGTGGCTGTCCCCAAGGGACTCAGCAGGGCACAACAGGCAGAGATGGCAGGGAGAAGGGATAGGGGCTTGGAGACAATCCTCCGTAAAAAGAGATTTAAAAGGTTGGGACTGTGCAGAGAGGGGAAAAATGCCAGCCTAGGGAAAGAACTGGATAAAGAACAGGGACATAAGTGAAATGTTTTCAAGTCAGTAGGGCCTGAGGAGATCCACCCTAGGGGACTTACAGAAGTGCCTGGAGCAATCTTGGAATGGTTAGAGATTATCTTTGAGAACTCCTGGAGGATGAGTGGAGGTCCCAGAGGACTGCAGAAGGGCAAACAAAGTTCACATCTTTAAAAAGGGGAAATGCAGAGGACCCGGGGATTATCGACGAGCCAGCCTGGAAAGATACTGGAACAACTTATTAAACACTCGGTTTCTAAGCACCTAGAGTTTTCTCACCACAGTTCTTCTTCCAACGTGGCTGCCCAGTCCTTAGCCCTCGGTGGAAATTTGGAGGCGGGGGGTCCTTCCACTCTGGGTCTTTGGCAGAAATTTGGTGGCGGGTCCTTCACTCGCTCCGGGGCCCGCCGCCAAAGTGCCCCGAAGACGCGGAGCGGAAGGACCCCCGCCGCTGAAACCCCAAGCCCCCTGAATGCTCAGAGGAGGAGCACTGCTGCCTAAGGCGGCAAAAACCCTGGCGCCGCTCCTGGGAACCACTATTTCATTAGAAGGGTGGTGAAGCACTGGAATGGGTTACCTAGGGAGGTGGTGGAATCTTCATCCTTAGAGGTTTTTAAGGCCCAGCTTGACAAAGCCCTGGCTGGGATGATTTATTTGGGGCTGGTCCTGCTTTGAGCAGGGGATTGGACTAGCTGACCTCCTGAGGTCTCTACCAACCCTAATCTTCTATGATTCTATGACTGAGAGAGGCTGCAGGGTGAGAGGGGATGATGGGTGGCGACACCGCCAGAGGAGGGTGGAGCACCTGGAAGGAGCTAATCCCCAGAGCGGCCAGGAGGAGGGGCCCCTAGCAGTGAGTAGAGCCCATGACATCTTGGGTTTTTTGTCTCCTCAGGTGAAAGATTCCATAGTGGCTCTCTCTGCTTATAGCCTCAAAGCTTATCTTTGTGTTCCAAGCCAGGAAGCTCTCCCAGTTCAGTTACTTTCTAGTCTCCTCCCCCCACGGTGATAGTTACGTGGCTCTCTCCCCGCCTCACTAGTTTGATGGCTTTGTTTACCTTCTATGGAAATGTACTTCCATTGTCTCTGCTCACTCACTTTACACTGGAGACACATTTAAGCAGGTGGAACCACACTCTTTTCCTAGGGCAGGTGCCTTAAGCCCTGCTCCCCACACACATTTTCGGAACATATTTATAATTCGCTATATGTTAACCATACACCCATCATGCAAGAATATTGATGATCAGTGAGTTGCTAATTTTCCAATGACATCTTACAAGACACCTGTTAAATAAATATGACAACTGTGTGTGGGGTGCACTGAGCTGGTCAGGCCTGCTGGAAAGCACTGCTACACAGCCTCCTGCCCTCTGGTGCTGGGGTGCCTGTAGGACCACACACAGTCCCACCTGACATCCTCATACGCAAACTAGGGAAATGTGGCCTAGATGAAATTACAATCAGGTGGGTGCAAAACTGGTGGGAAGACTGTACTCAAATAGTTATCAATGCTCTGCTGTCCAACTGGGGGAACTGTGGAGCCCCACAGGGGCCAGTCCTGGGTCAAGTACTAGTCAATATTTTCATTAGTGACTTGAATAATGGAGTGGAGAGTATGCTTATAAAATCTACAGGTGACCCCAAGGACAGGACTCAAATTCAAAATGACCTTGACAAATTGGAGAATTGGTCTGAATTCAGCAGGATGAAATTCAATAAAGACAAGTGCAAAGTACTACACATAGGAAGGAAAAATCCAACTACACAGTGGGGAATAACAGGCCAGGTGGTAGCACTGCTGAGAAGGATCTGGGGGGTATAGTGGACCACAAAGTGAATATGAGCCAACTGTGTGATGCAGTTGCAAAAAAGGCGACTATCATTCTGGGCTGTATTAACAGGGGTGTTGTATATAAGACACAAGAGGTAAGTAACTGTCCTGCTTTACTCGGCACTGGGGAGGCCTCAGCTGGAGTACTGCATCCAGGTTTGGGTGCCACATTTTAAGAAAGACGTGGACAAACGGGGTGGGTGGGGGAGAGCATTCAGAGGAGAGCAATACAAATGAGAAAAGGTTGAAAAAACCTGACCTCTGAGGAAAGGTTTAAAAAACTGGGCATGTTTAGTCTGGAGAAAAGCAGACTGAAATGGGGCCTGACAACAGTCTTTAGCTGCGTGAAGGGCTGTTCTAAAGAGGATGGGGATCAGTTGTTCTCCAGACCACACCCACTGGAGGTAGGACAAGAAGTAATGGGCCTATTCTGCAGCAAGAGAGCCTGAGGTTAGGAAAAACTTTCTAACTCTAAGGCTAGTTCAGCTTGGGACCAGGTTACCAAAGAAGCTGTGGAATCCCCATCACAGGACGTTTTCAGGAACAGGTTAGACGAACATGGTCAGGGATGAGTTGGGTTTACTTGGTCCTACCTCAGTGCAGGGGGCTGGACTAGGTGGCCTCTCAAGGTCCCTTCCAGCCCCACATTTCTATGATTCCATGCAGTGAGTCAGAGTGGGCATAATTCAGGTCTCCAGAGTAATGAAGGGGCCAGAGGGCGATTGGGTACCCCGGTCTCATGGCACAAGAGTGATGGGTGGGACCGTGTGTGTACCTGGCTTGGCTGCACTGGGGAGGGTCTGCCCATGCCACTTCTGGCTCTACCTCCCCCCTGCCTCCCTCCTTCACGGCCCCTGGTCTCTAGGTCGAGCCCTATTCCGGCCTCCCTTTAAAACCCACAACATCGTGCCTCTCTCAGTGCTGGTCCCTTCTCATCACCCCTCTGCATCCATCCCAGGCCATGGCATCCTCCACACTCATCCCACCCAGTGCACACTCCCTCCGTCTGGGCCGCTGCCCCCCACGCCCTCACCTGCTGCTGCCCCTCTTCAGGCCTGGATAGCTGCAGCTTGGGCCTGCTCTGTCGCCTCATGCCACTGGGGGGAGCTGCAGCACCAGCCTCCCCAGCCCAGCCAGCATCCCTGCTTCCCCCAGCCCAGCCAGCATCCCTGCCTCCCCCAGCCCAGCCCAGCCAGCATCCCTGCCTCTCCCAGCCCAGCCAGCCAGACCCTGCCTCCCCCAGCCCAGCCCAGCCAGCATCCCTGCCTCCCCCAGCCCAGCCAGCCAGACCCTGCCTCCCCCAGCCCAGCCAGCCAGACCCTGCCTCTCCCAGCCCAGCCAGCCAGCGACCCTGCCTCCCCCAGCCCAGCCAGCCAGACCCTGCCTCTCCCAGCCCAGCCAGCCAGCGAACCTGCCTCCCCCAGCCCAGCCAGCCAGACCCTGCCTCCCCCAGCCCAGCCAGCCAGCGACCCTGCCTCCCCCAACCCAGCCAGCCAGACCCTGCCTCCCCCAGCCCAGCCAGCCAGACCCTGCCTCTCCCAGCCCAGCCAGCCAGCCAGACCCTGCCTCCCCCAGCCCAGCCAGCATCCCTGCCTCCCCCAGCCCAGCCAGCCAGACCCTGCCTCCCCCAGCCCAGCCAGCCAGCATCCCTGCCTCCCCCAGCCCAGCCAGCATCCCTGCCTCTCCCAGCCCAGCCAGCATCCCTGCCTCTCCCAGCCCAGCCCAGCCAGCATCCCTGCCTCCCCCAGCCCAGCCCAGCCAGACCCTGCCTCCCCCAGCCCAGCCAGCCAGACCCTGCCTCCCCCAGCCCAGCCAGCCAGACCCTGCCTCTCCCAGCCCAGCCAGCCAGCGACCCTGCCTCCCCCAGCCCAGCCCAGCCAGCATCCCTGCCTCCCCCAGCCCAGCCAGCATCCCTGCCTCCCCCAGCCCAGCCAGCCAGACCCTGCCTCCCCCAGCCCAGCCCAGCCAGCATCCCTGCCTCCCCCAGCCCAGCCCAGCCAGCATCCCTGCCTCCCCCAGCCCAACCAGCCAGACCCTGCCTCCCCCAGCCCAGCCCAGCCAGCATCCCTGCCTCCCCCAGCCCAGCCAGCATCCCTGCCTCCCCCAGCCCAGCCCAGCTAGCATCCCTGCCTCTCCCAGCCCAGCCAGCCAGCGACCCTGCCTCCCCCAGCCCAGCCCAGCCAGCATCCCTGCCTCCCCCAGCCCAGCCAGCATCCCTGCCTCCCCCAGCCCAGCCAGCCAGACCCTGCCTCCCCCAGCCCAGCCCAGCCAGCATCCCTGCCTCCCCCAGCCCAGCCCAGCCAGCATCCCTGCCTCCCCCAGCCCAGGCTGATGGTGCAGGGAGTCAGGCCCAGCAGGGCTGCCCTGCCTGTGTGTGTGTGTGTGTGAGCGGAGCAGTCTGCCTGGGAGGGTGCCAACGTCCGGGGGTCCCATCCCACTGGCTGGTCCTTCCTTTGCTCAGCTGCCCTGGCCAGCAAAGCACTTAGGCCTAGCAACCATCTGGGCCAGCTCTGTACCAGCACCTCTGCTGCTGCCAGCCTGTGGCAGTATTAAGATGGCACCACACTACCACTGGCTGCCTAGTCAAAGCTCACTGCAAAGCCAGCTCTGCACCCTCCCGCCCCACAAACTCTCCAAGGAGGGGAGAGCAAAGGACCCTCCAGTGGCAGGCTCAGCCCCCCCCACTCCACACCGGAGTTTGTGTTGCTACTAAACCCGTGTCCCCCCCACACACATGTGCCCCTCTCCCGCCAGCCCATACCCTGCCCAGCTCCTACCCCCGTCAGGGCACAGGGATCACAATCTGTGATCACTGACTCAGTCAGAGCAGACTCTGCAGGGGGAATTATGGGTAAGCACCGTTGTAATTTATGTAAATGAGGCTGGCCAGGGCTGGCTTCCCCTTCCCCTTCCTCCCTCTAGAGGGCGCAGAAAGCTCCCTCCCACTAGGAAACTGGAAAAGCAACTTCATTGTCCCCCGTGTCCCCCGGCCCCATGACATGTCCTGCTTGGCCCCGGCTCTAGCAGGCTGCAGGGACTGATGGTGTCTCTGTTATTTTTCTATACAGCGCCTATTGGGCCCTGATCTTGGGTTGTGCTTCCTAGGCTGTACCTAGCACTCTTGATACCTCCCCACCTCCAGGGTCTGAATTCAGAAGCACCAAGGCCTGGGCAAAGCCTGCTGTCCCCAGCTGCATCCCGTGCTGAGATGCGGGGCAGGGCCAGGGGCTACACAGAACTTAAGAGCATAAGAGCCATGAGGCTGGGTCAGCGTAATGGCCCATCCAGCCCAGTGTCCTGTCTGCTCACAGCGACCATTGCCAGGTGCCTCAGAGGGAACGAACAGAACAGGTAATCATCGAGTGACCCATCCCCTGTCGTCCACTCCCAGGTTCTGGCGAACAGAGGCTCGAGACACCAGAGCATGGGGTTACATCCCTGACCATTCCGGCTAATAGCCATTGACGGACCTGTCCTCCAGGAACTTAGCTAGTTCTTTTCTGAACCTTGTTATACTTTTGGCCTTCATAACATCCCCTGGCAACGAGTTCCCCAGGCTGACCGTGCATTGTGTGAAGTACTGCCTTAGGTTTGTTTTAAACCTACTGCCTGTTAATTTAATCGGGTGATCCCTGGTTCTTGTGTTATGAGAAGGAGTAAATAACACTTCCTTATGCACTGTCTCCACTCCAGTCATGATTTTATAGACCTCAATCATATCTCCCCTTAGCCGTCTCTTTTCCAAGCTGAAAAGTCCCAGTCTTTTCGCTCTCTCCTCATACAGAAGCAGTTCCATCCCCCTAATCATGCCCTTCTCTGCACCTTGTATATGTCTAATATCGCTTTTTTGAGATGGGACGACCAGAACTATTATCAGAGTGGGAGCCATGTTAGTCTGTATCAGCAAAAACAATGAGGAATCCTTGTGGCACCTTAGAGACTAACAAATTTATAACAATAAATAATTTATAACAAATAAATAAATAGTCTCTAAGGTGCCACAAGGACTCCTCGTTGTTTTTGCAGAACTACTATGTTTGACCACAGTGGCATGTTGAGAATCTGGACTGGAGACTGGGAGTCAGGATTCCTGGGTTTCATGCCCGGCTCTGGGAGGGGAGTGGAATCCAGTGGTTAGAGCAGGAGGCTGGGAGTCAGGACTCCTGGGTTCCATTCCTGACTCCCTGGGAGGGGAGGGTGGTTTAGAGGTTGCAGCCAGATCTGTGGCCCAGTACGTGGATTTACCACATTCATTGTGGCTGGGACTTGACTGGGCTCAGCTCTGCCAGGCTGACTCGTGTAATGCCTGGCCTCTCTCTAACAGGGGGAGGCTTCGGGAGGAGACCGAATTGACGGCTGCTCAATAACACAGGCCCTGGAACAGATGCTCACTGATGCCACTCAGTCACTTACCCTCCCAGCACAGTGCCCGGGCCCCTGGCTCCAGCCTCTCTCCACTGGGGACAGAGCCCCTGGTCTGTAAGCCTGGCTGAGGTCCCAGAACCAGCCCTGAACCCCTGACTGCGGGGAACCCGGTCACTCCAATCCAGGGTGTCTGCTCTATGTCAGCCCCTGAGTAGGATGGAGTGGCTCCTGGAACCTGCTGCTGGGGAGAAGTGGGGGAAGCTGTGGCACCCAAGCAGGACAGGGGTGGCAGACACTTGTGTCCTGATATGGTCCAGATGAGGAGAGGGCCCCACAGAGCGGTGGGGCACAGGCCTCACAGAGGATGGTGCCCTCAGCTGCACTGATGGGGCAGCAGGCTCCGGAATGTGCCCCAGCACTGACCCACGGGCCTGGGCCCAGAGCCACTGGGGCTGGCTAGGCAGGGAGGGGGCTGGCCAGCTGTATGAGTGACAGGCAGACAAGGGGGCTGGTGTCCAGTGAATCCACCCGCATGTTCCCAGCGTGGGCCAAACTTGCCCACACCGTTCCCCTGTTCCCTGGCTCCACCCATGGGTATGGGGGAGCCAGCGGCCCCTGGAGAACTGAGCTGGGTGATCATCCCCAGGAGACTACATGGAGAGGGGGGGCCATGAGGTCCCCACACTGCAGAACCAGAGACCCCAGAGGAAGGGATGGTGGGATGTGGGGGTGGCGGTGCAGAAACTGGCGCCTTAGGGGGAGGGGTGCCCAGGCCAGGATGCTGGAGACAGGAGTTTAGGGCCTAGTGGATTGCCGGGGGTGGAGGCAAGAGGGGGTTAGGGAGAGGAGAGGGGGCGGATGGGGGACAGAAGGAGTCACTGGACTGGGGGAAACTGAGGGAGACATCAGCCCTAGACCAAGGAGGATTGGGGGACACAGCAACATTACCAGGGTTGAGTAGGGGAGGGGGCAGAGTGTGGGGACTTGGGGTGTAGGGAGAGACTGGGGCTGGAGGAACCTTGAGCTCCCCACAGCAGCCAGCGTTCCTGCCCTGTTCCCGATAGCGCCTCCTGCTGGGAGAGGCCAGGCTGCAGCAGCTGGGAGCTTCCCCCCCCCCCCCCCGAGCTCCTGCCCCACTCCCCACAGCGCCCCCTGCTGGGAGAGACTGGGCTGAGGTACCTGGGAACTTCCCCAGAGCCAGCACTTCTGCCCACTCCCCACAGCGCCCCCTGCTGGGACAGCTCAGGGCTGCAGTAGCTGGGAACTTCCCCAGAGCCAGCACTTCTGCCCACTCCCCACAGCGCCCCCTGCTGGGAGAGACTGGGCTGAGGTAGCTGGGAGCTCCCCCCACAGCCAGAGCTCCTGCCCCACTCCCTGCTGGGCGTTCCATAGCATCAAGGATCTGAACCCCCTGCACTGTCACTCCCACTGAGCTCCTGTGGGTCCCTGCAGGGGGTGCCAGTCTGGTGGGGTCCCTCAGGCCCCAGAGCTCCGTGTCTGGGCTGTGAGCTTCCCCGTAGGCACGGCGCCTGTGAGCCTCTGTGCGGCAGTGCCCTGGCTCCCCAGGACCAGCGTTAGGTTCGGGGCTCAGGCGGTGGCTATGCTCTGCAGGGTGGGGAGGGGTTGGCTGGGGTGGTGGGATGTGCAGTGGTAACCCTCGGACTTCCTGGGGGCAGAGCAGTGCCCAGCTGTGGGGAGCAGGGGCAGCCAGGCCCCAGGTTTTGCTGTGAATGACGCTGGTTGCCGGGCCTGGCACTGAGCCAGCCTGACACTTATCTCCCCATGGCGGGCACCAGGCCAGCCCCTCCCCCAGCCTGTGCTGTGGGAACATTCTTACTCAAGCGAAAGAAATGCCTTTGCTGTGTCTAATGGCTCGCACATGGGGGGCGGGGCCCTGGGAAAGGTGCTGCCTGCGTCAGGGGGCAAGGGGCACCTCAGGACACACCCCTCACCCGGCACGGGGCCTCTTCACAACTGGGCACCCCTCACAGCAAGGCCTGGGGGCTGGGGGTGAGTTGTGGCCTGGGAGAGGCAGTTCTGGGGTGATTGTCTCTGCAGTCCCCCCGCTTTGGCCACTTCCTTTGCAAGGAAGCCCCCATGTAACAAGCTGCACTCAGGGATCCCTCAGCCGGTGCTGAGATGCAGCCACCTCTGGGGTGGGGCACGGGGTTGTTTGTACAGGGATCCCTCACTCAGCACTGAGATGCAGCCACATCTGGGGTGGGGCACGGTTTGTACAGGGATCCCTTGCCTGGCGCTGAGATGCAGCCAACTCTGGGGTGGGGTGCAGGGGCTATTTGTACAAGAATCCATCGCCCAGCACTGAAATGCAGCCATCTCAGGGGAGGAGGGGGGGATGGCAGATGTTTAACAGACCCTCCTGACATCACCTGGCCCAAGGATGTCATTCCCCCCACAGGTCGGTCTAGGAATGGGGACAGGGAACCAGGACTGGCCCTGCCAAAGCCCTCAACTCCAGCACACACTCGAATGCGGGGCCAGCCAGGGGGCTGCGGGTCGGCACCGGTAGAGCTGTGAGTGTTGGAGCCGTGTAGAAATGGAGGGATCAGTGCTTAGTGGAGGGGAGCCAGGCGCGGGGGAGGGGGGGTTGAAGTGCGTTCTTGGGGTTAGTCAGCCCCACCGCCCCCTCCTCCCCAGTCCTGGCCAGCTCGGCAGTAAAGGGTGGATTGTTTCCATGTGTTGGCAGCTGCGCCTGTGTGTGTGTGAGGGATTGTGTGTCTGGGAGGGATTGTGTGTGTGTGTGTGAGAGAGCATGTGTGTGTGTGTGTCTGGGAGGGATTGTTTGCGTGTGTGTGTGTGTGCATGCGTCTATGTTGGGGAGGGATTGTGTGCATGTGTGTGCATGTATGCATGAGTGTGTGTGTGTGTGTGTGTGTGCGCGCGTGCACAATCTGGGCTTGATTTGGAGCTGGCTTTTTCCCCCAGCTCCATTTCTGTTTCGCTTAGAAAGTGTTTGTGTCCTCCCCTCCTCCAAATCCCACTCCCCCTTTTCACCCCAGCCCCCCAAACATTCAGCACCTCCTCAGACCCCCTCAGTCCTGTCTTCCCATCTCTGGGGGCACCCCACAAACATCCCCCCGGGGTATTCTGCCATAATCCCAGGATTCCTACATGCTCCTGCCCCCCAAAGAGCCCCCCTCACTCCACCTCACTCCACCCACCCCCCAACAACCTTCCTGGCCCTGAACAACTGTCCCCACCTCCTGCAGCAACATGAGGCCCCCTGCTCCAGGCTCTGGAGGTTGCCCCTGGGCTCAGGATTCACTCAAAGCACAGCCACCAGGGTGTGGAGTGCAGTGGGGTGAGGGGAGGAGTGGGGGCAGCACGGTGAGGGATGCAGTGGGGCAGGGGCAGCAGGGTGGGGGTGGGGGAAGGCAGTGGGGGCAGCAGGGTAGTGGGGGTGGGGAGGCAGTGGGGGCAGCAGGGTGGGGGGAGGAGTGGGGGCTGCATGGTGGGGGATGCAGTGGGGCAGGGCCAGCAGGGTGGGGGTGGCAGTGGGGGTGGGGAGAGGCAGTGGGGGCAGCAGGGTGGGGGTGGCAGTGGGGGCGGGGAGAGGCAGTGGGGGCAGCAGGGTGGGGGTGGCAGTGGGGGCAGCAGGGTGGGAGATGCAGTGGGGCAGGGCCAGCAGGGTGGGGGTGGCAGTGGGGGTGGGGAGAGGCAGTGGGGGCAGCAGGGTGGGGGATGCAGTGGGGCAGGGCCAGCAGGGTGGGGGTGGCAGTGGGGGTGGGGAGAGGCAGTGGGGGCAGCAGGGTGGGGGATGCAGTGGGGCAGGGCCAGCAGGGTGGGGGTGGCAGTGGAGGCAGCAGGGTGGGGGATGCAGTGGGGCAGGGCCAGCAGGGTGGAGGGCAGCCCCACAGGCTCTCTTCAGCTCTGGGGAGATTCCCCCTCTGCCTAGACCTCCCTCTGTGTCTGGGAGGCTCCTCCCCAGCCCCAGCCGCAGCCCATGATCTCCCGCCTGCCAGTCCCTGACCCGGGCTGGGCCTGCCTGGGAAAATGCTGCTCTGGATCCAGTCTCGTTCCTTTCTTGGCAGGCGCCTGACCCGGGGGTGGCTATTCCAGGTTGACCCATACTGGGCCACCCTTTCCCAGAGGGAGAGCTCAGGACTGGGATCTGCTGCAGCCCCAGAACAGACCCCAGGGGGGCTAGCCATGGACCCCGTGCTGCATTCCAGCTCCATCCCTGCCACTGTCCCAGAGGCTGTGAGCTTCCCTGCAGCAGTGCCCTGCTTTGCCATGATCCTGGGAGTTCAGCAGAGGGAACTCTCACACAGAGTGTGTGTGGTCAGTCCAGCTGGGGGTGAGGCTGGGAGTCGGGACCCCAGAGTACAGAGTAATGCAGCTGGGATTGTTGGGCGCACGGCCCCTCTGGGAGGAGACATGGAGCTGGTGGAAAGTTGAGCATGTTGGGGGGTGTAGCTGAAGGGATTTCACCCCACCCCACCCCCAGGCAGAGGGGCTCCTGGCCTGCCATCTGCAAGGCCCTGTGCCACCTTAACCCTGAGGCCCTGTCTGTCAGTGGGGTGGGCCCAGTAGAATAGGAATAGCATTGCATGAGCACCATGCAATAAATGAAGTCATGTGCCCCCTGCTGGCTGGCATGAGAACCATGGGCCTGTGCTTCCTGTGCCCCGCTCTGCACGGCCCAATGGCGAGTCCCACACACTAGCTCAGCGGCCAGGGAGGCTGCGGGGTGGGGGGTGGGGAGAGGAGTTGCAGCGATTCTGCCTGTGTGCTGGGGAGGGGTCCATCAGCGAGGAGATGCTGTCCTGCGTCATCAGTGCAGGGTTAGGGGTCTTGCCTGGAGGGGAGGCTGGGAGCTCCTGGTGTGCTGGGAACGTTCCGACGGGGGGCTATTTATACTGCACCCCGAGGAGACGGGGCCTGCCCCCTTGCAGCTATTTGTATCCCACTTCCTTCTGCCCTGCTGCCCTTTTCTTCCATCCTCCTTTATTTATAACAGCTTGGCCTCCACTAACCCACCCCTCTCCCCAGCACAGGCGCCAGGACTCCTGGGTTCTCTATCCAGCTCTGGAAGGGGAGGGTCTAGTGGGTTAGAGCTGGGGGCTGGGAGCCAGATCTCCTGGGTTCTCTGCCCAGCTCTGGGAGGGGATGGGGGGTCTAGTAGTTAGAGCAGGGTTTTATGAGGGAGCCCAATGCAGAGCAAAGGAAGCACCTTCCTCCCCACCCCCGCCAACAGAGAGGTGAGCAGCCTCATCCCTTTGGAAAATTGGACAGATCTGGGGGGTCACATCTCTGGCATTTGGGTGGAGGTGACATATATTGAGCTCCAGGGATTTGATTGAGCAGGGAAGGCAGTGGGTGGAGGCTGTGTAGGGGGTGCTCTCCCCTTGAAGTCAATGCTGACTCCAGCATGGTATTAGGGGGCGCTGTGCCACAGGGACAGGGTGGCGATGCCCCAGTGTGGGGCTAGGGGGCGCTGTGCCATGGGGACAGGGTGGCGATGCCCCAGTGTGGCGCTAGGGGGCGCTGTGCCACAGGGACAGGGTGGCGATGCCCCAGTGTGGGGCTAGGGGGCGCCGTGCCATGGGGACAGGGTGGCAGTGCCCCAGTGTGGGGCTAGGGGGCGCTGTGCCATGGGGACAGGGTGGTGATGCCCCAGTGTGGGGCTAGGGGGCGCTGTGCCACGGGGACAGGGTGGTGATGCCCCAGTGTGAGGCTAGGGGGTGCTGTACTGCAGGGACAGGGTGGCAATGCCCCAATGTGGGGCTAGGGGGCGCTGTGCCACAGGGGCAGGGTGGCGATGCCCCAGTGTGGGGCTAGGGGGCGCCGTGCCACGGGGACAGGGTGGCGGTGCCCCAGTGTGGGGCTAGGGGGCGCTGTGCCACGGGGACAGGGTGGCGGTGCCCCAGTGTGGGGCTAGGGGGCGCTGTGCCACGGGGACAGGGTGGCGGTGCCCCAGTGTGGGGCTAGGGGGCGCCGTGCTGAGGGACAGGGTGGCGATGCCCCAGTGTGGGGCTAGGGGGCGCTGTGCCATGGGGACAGGGTGGCAATGCCCCAGTGTGGTGCTAGGGGGCGCTGTGCCACGGGGACGGGGTGGCGATGCCCCAGTGTGGGGCTAGCGGGTGCCGTGCCACGGGGACAGGGTGGCGGTGCCCCAGTGTGGGGCTAGGGGGCGCCATGCTGAGGGACAGGTTGGCGATACCCCAGTGTGGGGCTAGGGGGCGCTGTGCCATGGGGACAGGGTGGCGATGCCCCAGTGTGGGGCTAGGGGGCGCTGTGCCATGGGGACAGGGTGGCTATGCCCCAGTGTGGCGCTAGGGGGCGCTGTGCCATGGGGACGGGGTGGGGATGCCCCAGTGTGGGGCTAGGGAGCGCTGTGCTGAGGGACAGGGTGGTGATGCCCCAGTGTGGGGCTAGGGGGCCTCTCCCCTGTCCGGCTCTGGGCACCGCTCCAGCTTACGCATACAATGGGCTGCTGTTCGGCCCTGCTGCCACAGCTGGCCGCTCTGCTGGAACAGCTGGCTGACTGGGTGCCTCACCCCGCTCTGCTGGGCGGGGGGCCCTGGGCAGGGACGGGAGCAGCTGGGAGCTGACTCCCCACCCCCGCTCCCAGCCAGCCCCAGGGCCCCTTCACAGGGGGCACCAAAGAGCCACTGAGCTGACATAGCCCCCTGCCAGGCCCCTGAATCCTACAGACCCCCACCCTGACCCCCTGGGTCACACAGACCCCTCTTCTTCCTCCGGGGTCACACAGATCCCCACCCTGACTCTCCCCAGGCACACAGACCCCCTCTTCGTCTCCCCAGTTCACACAGATCTCCACCTGACTCTCCCCAGTCACACAGACCCCCTCTTCATCCCCCCAGTTCACACAGATCCCCACCTGACTCTCCCCAGTCACACAGACCCCCTCTTCATCCCCCCAGTTCACACAGATCCCCACCTGACTCTCCCCAGTCACACAGACTCCCCCTTCATCCCCCCAGTTCACACAGATCCCCACCCTGACTCTCCCCAGTCACACAGACCCCCTCTTCATCCCCCCAGTTCACACAGATCTCCACCTGACTCTCCCCAGGCACACAGACCCCCTCTTCGTCTCCCCAGTTCACACAGATCTCCACCTGACTCTCCCCAGTCACACAGACTCCCCCTTCATCCCCCCAGTTCACACAGACCCCACCTGACTCTCCCCAGCCACACAGACTCCCCCTTCATCCCCCCAGTTCACACAGATCCCCACCTGACTCTCCCCAGTCACACAGACCCCCTCTTCGTCTCCCCGGTTCACACAGATCTCCACCTGACTCTCCCCAGCTCACACAGACCCCGCAGCTTGTCTCCTATTCTCCTCCCTGGGGTGACTCCTCACCCCTGGGCAGAGCTGGAAAGGGAGCTCGGAGTGGGGTCAGATGAGGGGCAGCCTCTTTGGGTCTGACTAGACCATTTCAGGCTCTTGGCCTGGACAACTCTGGGGCATCACGCCCAGATCAACCAGCTCATGGGGCTACAGGGCCACCTGGCAGAGCCAGGCAAGCTGCTGCCAGCCTCCCTCCAGCTCTGCCAGTGCCCCTCAGTCCTGACCCGCAGCCCCAGCTATCCCAGCCCTGTGCTCCCCAGGTCTGCTGAGGCACCTCGGTTCCCCTCTGCTGCCCCCCATCCCAGGTCCCAGCACCCAGTGGGGGATCCAGCTGCTCTGGAATGTGCCCGGGCTGCTTTTCCTGAACCACCTCCCAGCACCCAGGGATGGGCAGGACCCACTGGCTCCCTGCTGCCAAGGGCTGGCCAGGGGTGGGGGGAGCAGCCCCCCCCCCCCCCGCAGGTGCTTGGAGCTGGAGAACCAGAAATTCCTGCTCCCTGCAGGAGCTTGCCTCAGGGGAAGGGGGTGGAGAGGGAGGCCCAGGGGGTGTGGGGTGGGGGCAGAGGGGATAGAGGGACAGAAGAAGACCCAGGGAGAATGAGGGGCAGACGGGAGGCTTGGGAGGATGTGAGGCGGGGGAAACCTGGGGGGCAGAGGGGAGGTGTGGGCAATGGGGAAAAAGAAGGAGACCCGGGGGGATGGGGGCAGAGGGAAGCCTGGGGGCAGAGGGGAGGCGCAGGGGAGATGGGGTCAGAGGGGAGGCTTGGGAGGAGGGGGGGAGGGGAAAGCCTGGGGAGCAGAGAGGAGGCCCAGGGGAGATTGGGGCAGGGGGAATCCTGGGGACAGAGGGGAGACTTGAGGGGATGCGGGGTAGGGGGAAGCCTGCGGAGAGAAGGGAGGCCCAGGGGACATGGGGGCAGGGAGGACCTGTGCGGGGCAGGGGAAACTGGGGGGGGGGCAGAGGGGAGGCCCAGGAGGAATGGGGGGTAGGGGAAAGCCTGGGGGGCAGAGGAGAGGGATGGGGCACGGAGAATCCTGTGGGGGGCAGAGGGGAGGCCCAGGGGATTGCAGGGGTAGGGGAAAGCCTGGGGGGCAGAGGAGAGGGATGGGGCACAGAGAATCCTGTGGGGGGCAGAGGGGAGGCCCAGGGGATTGCAGGGGTAGGGTATTAGTTCAGTGACTGACCACTTTAGGAAGCAGAGAAAGAGCCAGGCCTGGCCCAGGGGGCTCCCCCCCCTTCCTCACTTGGGCTCAGAATTAGCCAAGGGACCTCGAGCTCTACAGTTAAGGAGAGAGAGCATGTGGTTACAGCAGGGGGGCTAGGAGCCAGGACTCCTGGGTTCTCTCCCTGGCTCTGGGAGGGGAGTGGGGGCTAGTGGGTAGAGCAGGGGGACTGGGAAGCAGAACTCCTGGGTTTTTCATAGATTCATAGACTCTAGGACTGGAAGGGACCTCGAGAGGTCATCGAGTCCAGTCCCCTGCCCGCATGGCAGGACCAGATACTGTCTAGATCATCCCTGATAGACATTTATCTAACCTGCTCTTAAATATCTCCAGAGATGGAGATTCCACAGCCTCCCTGGGCAATTTATTCCAGTGTTTAACCACCCTGACAGTTAGGAACTTTTTCCTAATGTCCAACCTAGACCTCCCTTGCTGCAGGTTAAGCCCATTGCTTCTTGTTCTATCCCTGGTTTGGGGAGAGGAGTGGGGGCTGGGAGCCAGGCACTTGGAGGGGAGTGGGGGCTGGTGGTTAGAGCAGGGAGGAGGCTCCCAGCTGGGTCATGCTCCCCAGGGGAGATTCTCTCCTCACCTGTGGGGTGAGCTCATCCGCTAGAGCCTGAGCATCTGCAGCGCAGCAGCTGACCCCACTGACCAGGAGCTGGGGAGTGGCAGGGGGGAGGCGATTTGAAGGTCTGGAGATGGTGGAGAGGCAAATGTCCCAGGGTCTGGTGGAGAGGGAGGAGGATGTTGCAGGCGCCTATGGGGGGGCTGGGTTGAGCCCAAGGGATTAAGGGGGAGAGTCTGCCCCAGGGATGGGGGGGTGGGGGACTCTGCATGGGGTGTGGCTCTGGGGAGAAGTCTGTTGGGGCAACACCCCTCCAGCTCCATTGCTGGGCCCAGGGCAGCCAGAGTGCGATCCTGCCCCCGAGCTCTTGGAGCTGGGATCTGGGGGCCAGGGCCCTACCTGGTTTGGATTCCCTGGGGGCCCAGGGCAGGGGCAGGCCGGGAGCAGCTCTTTGCCCAGCAGGCTTTATCCCCACCCCCACTGGCCCTGCCCCTGCCCCATCATGGGATTAGCCAGGCAAATCAGGGGCCTGAGGCTGGCCCCTGTCATGGCTCCGGCTGGCCTGTACTCCTGCACCAACCACTTCTCGCATCCCCACAAGCTCTGGGGCCGCTAGCCTGAGCTGCAGCTCCTGACCCCACCTGCAGGGGGCAGTGGGGGGAAGTGAAGCTTATGGGACCTCCCCCACCTTCCTGCGCAGCTCACCCAGCAATTCCTCCTAGCCTGAGCGTGGCTCTCTGTTTTCCAAGTGGGGAAACTCCCAGTAACAAATCATGGCCAGATGGACCAGCCCAGTGCCTGGGAAAGGGGAAGCAGCTCAGCTGTAAAGACCTCCCCCTGCAACCCCCAGCCACACCCCAACCACCCAGCTATTCCCCTGACCCTTAACCACTCTACCTGACTTCCCCAGCCATGCCGAGAGCCCAGCGCTCCCCAGCTTGTCTCCCATTTACAAGCCTGTAAATTATTGCTCCTTTGCAGAGTCTTTATCAGCATCGACCTGGAGGGGAGGGGACCGGAGGGGTGCAACAGTCCAGGGACTTGGCTCCCTCCTTAGGGGCTGCTGCTCCCCCCACACACACACACTGGACTTTCTGTCCCTCTGGTCCTTTTTCCATGGTGGTGGGAGCGCGGGGCTGGGATAGCAGGGGGCTGTGGGTCGGGACTGAGTTCTGAGAGGCATTGCAGGGCGGGGCCTGTGGGTTAGGACTGAGGGGCATTGCAGAGCTGCGGGGGCTGTGAGTTGGGACTGAGGGGCATTGCAGAGCTGGGGGGGCTGTGGGTTGGGACTGAGGGACATTGCAGAGCTGCGGGGACTGTGGGTTGGGCCTGAGGGGCATTGCAGAGCTGCGAGGGCTGTGGGTTGGGCCTGAGGGGCATTGCAGAGCTGGGGGGGCTGGGGGTTGGGACTGAGGGGCTGTGGGTTGGGCCTGACGGGCATTGCAGAGCTCAGGGGGCCGTGGGTTGGGACTGAGGGGCATTGCAGAGCTCGGGGGGCCGTGGGTTGGGACTGAGGGGCATTGCAGAGCTCGGGGGCTGTGGGTTGGGACTGAGGGGCATTGCAGAGCTGGGGGGGCTGTGGGTTGGGGCTGGGGGGCTGTGGGTTGGGACTGAGGGGCATTGCAGAGCTCGGGGGCTGTGGGTTGGGACTGAGGGGCATTGCAGAGCTGTGGGGGCTGGGGGGCTGTGGGTTGGGACTGAGGGGAATTGCAGAGCTCGGGGGGCTGTGGGTTGGGACTGAGGGGCATTGCAGAGCTGCGGGGGCTGTGGGTTGGGACTGAGGGGCATTGCAGAGCTGAGGGGGCTGTGGGTTGGGACTGAGGGGCATTGCAGAGCTCGGGGGGCTGTGGGTTGGGACTGAGGGGCATTGCAGAGCTGCGGGGGCTGTGAGTTGGGACTGAGGGGCATTGCAGAGCTGGGGGGGCTGTGGGTTGGGACTGAGGGGCATTGCAGAGCTGGGGGGGCTGTGGGTTGGGACTGAGGGGCATCGCAGCGGGGGGGGGCTGTGGGTTGGGCCTGAGGGGCATTGCAGAGCTCGGGGGGCTGTGGGTTGGGACTGAGGGGCATTGCAGAGCTGGGGGGGCTGTGGGTTGGGACTGAGGGGCATTGCAGTGGGGGGGCTGTGGGTTGGGCCTGAGGGGCATTGCAGAGCTGCGGGGACCGTGGGTTGGGACTGAGGGGCATTGCAGAGCTCGGGGGGCTGTGGGTTGGGACTGAGGGGCATTGCAGAGCTCGGGGGGCTGTGGGTTGGGACTATGGGGCATTGCAGAGCTGGGGGGGCTGTGGGTTGGGACTGAGAGGCATTGCAGAGCTCGGGGGGCTGTGGGTTGGGACTATGGGGCATTGCAGAGCTGTGGGGGCTGTGGGTTGGGATTGAGGGGCATTGCAGAGCTGGGGGGGCTGTGGGTTGGGACTGAGGGGCATTGCAGAGCTGGGGGGCTATGGGTTGGGGCTGGGGGGCTGTGGGTTGGGACTGAGGGGCATTGCAGTGGGGGGGGCTGTGGGTTGGGCCTGAGGGGCATTGCAGAGCTGCGGGGACCGTGGGTTGGGACTGAGGGGCATTGCAGAGCTCGGGGGGCTGTGGGTTGGGACTGAGGGGCATTGCAGAGCTCGGGGGGCTGTGGGTTGGGACTGAGGGGCATTGCAGAGCTCGGGGGGCTGTGGGTTGGGACTATGGGGCATTGCAGAGCTGGGGGGGCTGTGGGTTGGGACTGAGAGGCATTGCAGAGCTCGGGGGGCTGTGGGTTGGGACTATGGGGCATTGCAGAGCTGTGGGGGCTGTGGGTTGGGATTGAGGGGCATTGCAGAGTTGGGGGGCTGTGGGTTGGGACTGAGGGGCATTGCAGAGCTGGGGGGCTATGGGTTGGGGCTGGGGGGCTGTGGGTTGGGACTGAGGGGCATTGCAGAGCTCGGGGGGCTGTGGGTTGGGACTATGGGGCATTGCAGAGCTGGGGGGGCTGTGGGTTGGGACTGAGAGGCATTGCAGAGCTCGGGGGGCTGTGGGTTGGGACTATGGGGCATTGCAGAGCTGTGGGGGCTGTGGGTTGGGACTGAGGGGCATTGCAGAGCTGGGGGGCTGTGGGTTGGGACTGAGGGGCATTGCAGAGCTGTGGGGGCTGTGGGTTGGGACTGAGGGGCATTGCAGAGCTCGGGGGGCTGTGGATTGGGACTATGGGGCATTGCAGAGCTGTGGGGGCTGTGGGTTGGGACTGAGGGGCATTGCAGAGCTCGGAGGGCTGTGGGTTGGGACTGAGGGGCATTGCAGAGCTCGGGGGGCTGTGGGTTGGGACTATGGGGCATTGCAGAGCTGTGGGGGCTGTGGGTTGGGACTGAGGGGCATTGCAGAGCTGGGGGGGCTGTGGGTTGGGACTGAGGGGCATTGCAGAGCTGGGGGGCTATGGGTTGGGGCTGGGGGCTGTGGGTTGGGACTGATGGGCATTGCAGAGCTGGGGGGCTGTGGGTTGGGACTGAGGGGCATTGCAGAGCTGTGGGGGCTGTGGGTTGGGACTGAGGGGCATTGCAGAGCTCGGGGGGCTGTGGGTTGGGACTATGGGGCATTGCAGAGCTGTGGGGCTGTGGGTTGGGACTGAGGGGCATTGCAGAGCTGCGGGGGCTGTGTAGGGGAGAAGTAAGAACTGCCAAAAGCCAAGCAGAGCTGGACCTTGCAAAGGGAATTAATACCAACAGTTAAAGGTTCTATAGCTAAATAAATAAGAAAACAAGGAAAGAAGTGGAGCTGCTAAGCACTGAGGATAGGGTGGAGATTAAAAATAACACAGGGCATGGCCCAACATCTATATGAATACTTTGCCTTGGGTTTTAATGAGGATAAAGAGGAGCTTAGAGGTAGTTGCATGGTGACTGATGGGAATGAGGATATGGAGGTAGAAATTACCACATCCGAGGTGGAAGTCAAACTCAAACACCTCACTGGACTAAATCAGGGGGCCCAGATAATGACCATCCAAGAATATTAAAGGAACTGGCACATGAAATTGCAAGCCCAATGGTAAACTCGAGGGTCGTATCCTATGGCTGGAGTTCCTATTTTAAGAAAAGGGGGAGGAAATGATCCGGGAAACTATTTTTTATCTCAGCTATGCAAGGTCTTGGGACAAATTTTGAAAGAGAAAGTAGTTAAGGACATAGAGATGAACAGTAATTGGGATAAAATACAACCTGGTTTTACAAACTGTAGGTCCTGCCAGACCAACCTGATCTGTTTCTCTGTGAAGATAACTGATGTTTTAGACAAAGGAAATGCAGTAGATCTAATCTACCTGGATGTCAGTAAGTCATCTGATACAGTTCCACATGGGAAATTATTAATTCAATTGGAGAAGATGGGGGTTAATATGAGAATTGAAAGGTGGAT
Source organism: Chrysemys picta bellii (assembly GCF_011386835.1). Taxonomy (NCBI): domain Eukaryota; kingdom Metazoa; phylum Chordata; order Testudines; family Emydidae; genus Chrysemys; species Chrysemys picta. The sequence goes on from NC_088812.1 coordinate 22,225,204, forward strand.
AAGGAACTGGCTAAAGGGGAGACAACAACCGGTCACACTGAAAGGTGAACTATCAGGCTGGAGGGAGGTTACTAGCGAGTTCCTCAGGGATCAGTCTTGGGACCGCTCTTATTTAACATTTTTATTACTGACCTTGGCACAAAAAGTGGGAGAGTGCTAATAAAATCTGCAGATGATACAAAGCTGGGAGGTATTGCCAGTATGATGGAGGGACCGGAATATCACACAAGAAGAGCTGAATTACCTTGAAAACTGGAGTAATAGAAATGCGATGATATTTAATAGTGTGAAGTGCAAGGTCCTGCATTTAGGGACTAATAAGAATTTTAGCTATAAGCTGGGGATGTATCAGTTGGAAGTGACAGAGGAGGAGAAAGACCTGGGGGTGTATTGGCTGATCACAGGATGACTATGAGCTACCAATGTGGTACAGCTATGAAAAGGGCTAATGCAGTCCTAGGATGCATCAGGCGAGGTATTTCCAGTAGCGACAGGGACATGTTGGTACCATTATACAAGGCACTGGTGAGACCTCACCTGGAACACTGCAAGCAGTTCTGGTCTCCCATGTTTAAGAAAGATGAATTCAAACTGGAACAGGTGCAGAGAAGGACGACTAGGGTGATTAGAAGAATGGAAAACCGACCTTGTGAGAGGAGACTCAAAGAGCTTGGCTTGTTCAGCCTAACCACGCAAAGGCTGAGGGGAGATCTGATTGCGCTCTGTGAATACATCAGAGGGATAAATGGATATAAACTGCTCATCAATGAGTTTAGGCTTGAAATTAGATGAAGGTTTCTAACCATCAAAGGAGGGAAATTCTAGAACAGCCTCCCACGGGGAGGAGTGGGGGGCAACAAAATGAACTGGCTTCAAGACTGAGCTTGAGTCTGTTCTGGAGGGGATGGGATGAGGAGACGGCCTCCGATGGCATAATTGATCTGCGACTGCTAGCAGCAAATATTCCCAATGGCCGGAGATGGGACACTAGATGGGGAGACTGAGTTATCACAGAGAATTCTCTCCCAGGTGTCTGGCGGCTGGGACTTGCTCATGGTTCTCAGGGTCTAGCTGATCTCCAGATTTGGGATTGGGAAGGAAGTTTCCCCTGGATCAGATTGGCAGAGACCCTGGGAGGTTTTCGCTTCCTCTGCAGCGTTGGGCCTTGGTCACTTGCCGGTTTAAACTAGTGTAAATGGTGGATTCTCTGTAACTTGAAGTCTTTAAACCAGGAGTCGAGGACGTGAGTAACTCAGCCAGAGGTCTGGGTCTATTCCAGGAGTGGGGAGTGAGGTTCTGTGGCCTGCACTGTGCAGGAGGTCAGACTAGATGATCACGATTGTCCCTTCTGACCTTAAAGTCTCTGAGTGCTCACCCCTCGTGTCCCGCCTGGCAGGTCCCCTGGCTCTGGGCTCAGGTGCAGCCTGGAGGTTGGTTATGAAACGCTTTTGGTGGGTCTGTTCCTCTTCACACAGCAGCGAAGAGCTGAAGGGAGCACAGGGCTCCGGATACTAAATCCCCATGGCCTGCCAGGCCCAGGTACGCACCCACGACTGCTCTGGGGGCTCCACAGCACAGATGTGGTGAGTGCCGCTTGATGGGTCACAACCACGCTGCCCTTGCCTACACCACACCTGTCCACGGCACACAGCCACGCGGGGCCCTCATGCTTCACAAACTGGAGCAGATTCCACCCCTTCCCCACCCCCAGCCAGGCATGGCAGTGAGTTGAGCCCGCTAAAGGTGGGAAACTGAGGCAGAGCAAGGGGACTACCCCAAGCTAGAGATGTGACCCAGGAGTCCTGGCTCTCTCTCTGCTGCCATGACCCCCTCCATGTGTTCCCCTTTGGGAGCAGCTGGGAACTTCCAGGCCCAAAGGGATTTAATGTCCAATCATCGCAGAGAAAAAACAACCCAAGAAAGAACCAAGTCAGGCCCACGGGAGGGAGCCCAGCGCCTGCGTCCCTGCACTTCTCCAGAGCCAAGGCTGCAGCTGGGGGGGGTGCAGCAGTGACCTCAAACAATGGCTGCATGGTGCCACCCAGCTGAGCCAGAGGAGACTGTGCCCAGGGCCCCCACTGCTAGGCAGGGCAGACACATGGGAACTCAGCTGGGGAAGTGGCAATGTCCAAATCCCCCTGCCCTGCCCCTGCAGGCCCCAAATGTTACTGGCTCTACCCGGGATCCAGGAGCGGCTCTGCCCAGGGATCCGCATGTGGCTGTGCCCGGGGATCCATATGCAGCTCTGTGGGGGGGATGTGGGGCAGGAGGGGAGGTGTGGGGGGATGATGTGGAGCTGGAGGGGAGCAGGGGGGTGGCTGGGAAGGATCATTTTGAAGCTGAAAAGATGCATCTTTGTCATCCGTGCCTAACCAGGGAACAGCTGCAGCGATTCCAGCAAAGCCCGTCTGGGCTGGGACCCAGCAGAGGCTGCGGCCCGGGGGGGCGGAGCCTGGGAGATGGTTATGAACAGAAATAACCTGCGCGGGCCCCACTGCCCCCTACAACCTGGCTCCCCCATCCCTACTGCAAAATACATGGTATGCAGGGACCAGCCAGCGCTGAGCTGCAGCCACTTCTGGGGTGGGCCGGGGCCAGTTTAACAGCCACATACACTACATGGCTGTGCAAACATGGCTGTTTAGGACAGGAAGTGAAGGCCGAGGTCATAGCAGGGGAGATGGAGTCTGGCTGCCTGTTGGGGTGCCTGGCCTGACTCTGGGGTGAGCCCCCATAGTAGGAACCATCCCAAGGGCAGCACCTCGCAGCCCTCCTGGGCCTCTGGAGTAGTTCTGACCCCACAAGGGGCGGAGCCTGCCCTCTAGCTGTGCCACCCAACACTCACTATTCTAGGGCTGGGCAGTCTCCCCAGATCCAGCAATGTGCTCCCTGTCGTGGAAAAGGGGGGGGGTCTGAACCAGTCACGGGGTGCCCCCAGGCACCCCCAAATCCTCACTGTGGGAGCCCCCCGGTACTTCTGAACTCTCACTATGTCAGCCCCTGGGAACCTCTGAACCCTCACTGTGTGAGCCCCGCAGGCACCCCCAAACCCATTGCTGTGTGTGTTCCTTGCCCCCCTGAACCCATCACTTTGCCACCCCAAACCCTTCACAGGGAGCACTCCTAGGCACCCAAACCTCTCACTGTGCTCCCCAAGCCCCTCTGTGTGTTCCCAAGCCCCACACACTGTCCCTCAACCTGTCTGTGTCCCCCAGAGCCCTGGAGGCACCTTGCTCCCCCAGTCCATGGCTCTGGCTGCACCTTGGCACCCCAAGCCCGTTGCTGAGACTGCTCCCTGGTCCCCCAAACCTCTGCAGATGTGCTCTGAGCGGGGCTTGGCAGCTCTTTCCCAGCGCCCCGGCAGCCGGCCCTGCTCCACAGCTGGCTTTAGCATTCACACAAGAATGACAAAGGAAAATAAATAGGAGGATCTGGGCTGTGAGAATCGCACAGAAAGGGGGGAGCAGGAAGGGCTCACAGAGGAGGAGGCTGTTAGACCCGACGCTTTGCAAAGCCTGGGGCAGCAGCAGAGGGAGCTAATGCCATGGGGGGAATAGAGGGGCTGTGACTAGTGCCCCTAGCAGACATCGCAGCCCTGGGGCAGGCAGCTGCCTTGGGACCTGAGGCCATTCCCATAACTCAGTCGGGATCCCAGGCGCCCAGCGGAGCTGCTGATCTCCAGCCCAGGGGACATCCCAGCCTGTCCATAACAGAGTCCTCATGATGGCCGTGTCTCAGCCCCCATGAGATGAGTTGGCTGGGCCTCAGCCTGGAGGTCACTATCTGCCCCCCGCAATAGGCTAGGCCCCAGGTTGGCAGCCTCAGCCAAGCTCTCCGCTGCCCCCAGAGGGGCCTGTCCCAGGCAGGGGGCGGTGCATTGCTGGGGGTCTGGGTGCAGATGCTTACCCTGCAGTAGATGAATCTTCAGGGCCTGATTTACAGAGGTGCTGAGCACCCACAAGTCCTGTGAGTGCTCAGCCCCCCTGAAATGAGCCTCATAGCTCCAGCTATGCCCCATATCCCATGCCCCTTGGTGTCATGCGGAGACCAGTCCAAAGACGGGAGCATGGCCTGCTGTGTGCCAGCCTCAGGGCACTCTGCCACTTAGTCACAATTGGGGCAGCTGGGCGTGCCCCACCCCATGTGCTGTGCGGTGAGGGGCCCAGAGACCATCACCTCCCCCCCCCCCCCCCCCCGGCTCACACAGCAGCTGTGCCCGCTCCAGTCACTGGGGTCTGAGATGGCGGCAGCAGCGCTGCGGCTAGTGAAGGAGTAAAATGGGTGTGACCATATCCCATCCTCACCGAGGGTCAGGACAGCGGGATGGGAAATGGGGCTCCATCGTCCAGACAGCCCCCCCAGCACCACCCGGCCTGTGACCCCAGCCAGCAATTCCCTGAGCCCCACTGCTCCCTGGGGAGATCGGTCTCACCCCATGATATTGGGGGCTCAGGTGCCCCAAGGGGAGGGGCACCTGCCCAAGGCCACCCAGTGAGTTTGGGGGAGATTTGGGATCAGAATCCTGGAGCACAACCCCCTCCCTCCCCCAGATGAGCCTGAATCCCCAGGCCCCACCAGGAACCTTCTCTCTGGAGAAAATGTTTCTGCCAGATACACCCCCACTGCCAGCTGCCGTGGGGGCAGCAGGGCTAGGAAGGCTGCAGGGGAGGTTCTGCTGTGCAGGGTTTCTCCTCTGAGCTGCTGAGAGCTCTAAGGCCAGGGAGCAGGTGGGCCTGGGGAAGGAGAACGGCCCTGTAGGGAGGGCACTGGGCTGGCCCCCAGCAAGACCTAGGTTATGTTCCAGGCTGTGCTGCAGTCCTGCTGGGTCACCTTGAACAGGTCACCTCCCCTCTCTGGCCTGTTTGCTCTCCCAGCCTGTGAGCTCTGTGGGGCAGGGACTGTCTCTCCCTAGGCAGCTGTGCAGGGCAACGGGGCCCTGATCCCATCTAGGGCATGTATATGGGCCACGCTAGCAATAACTCCCACCAGTACCAGCACCTCTGAGAATCAGGACCCCTGATCTCTTGTGACAGAGCAATCTCTTGGGGGGGGGAGGGGCAGGGCAGCCCCTGTTCCCTCCTTGGGAGGCCAGTCACATGTGCCAGAGGCTGCGAATTGGGAGCAGGCAGCTGTCTGTCTGTCCCACATGCCGACCAGTAGGAATAGCAGTGAGCTGGGGAGCAGGCTGTGGTTGGGTGGGGTGCTGTGCCAGGGAGCAGGAGGCCTGGTTCTATGCATGCTCTGCCACTGAGTTGCTGAAGGGCCTTGGGCAAGTCATTTCCCCTCCCTCCCACTGGATGGTATTTCTTGCCTCAGAGCTTGGCCGGGGGGGGGGGGGGCTGTGGCTTGCAGCTGGCTGTGAAGCCTTATCAAAGCGCAGTGTTAGTAGTGGGATTAGAGCCCCCCAGCCCTGTGCCCATTCCTCCAGAGAGGCTTCTACTGCCTGGGTCGCCCTAGTCAGACAGGACGGAGCGTCCCGGTATGTGATTGCCCAGGGGGGTTGCACATGAGCCTTGGCGCGGCTGTGGCAGCCAGACCCAGGGGGTCAGGGTGCAGACGCTCACCCAGCTGTAGATGAATCTTCAGGGCCTGATTTTCAGAGTGCTCAGTGCCCCTGCAAAGAGCTCCACAGCTCCCTAGCTCTGCCCCATATCCCATACCCCTTGGTCCCTCCGTGTCCTCTTCCTCAAGTAGAAGTCAAACTGCCTTCACCCCCACAATTTGCCTCCTGCAATGACACCTGGCTTTCCGGAGCCTGGAAGAGCAGTGTCTGGGCTGAGCTGTCTTGGACTCTCCTGGAGTCCAGCTGTCTTGTCTGAATTGCCTTGAACTTTCCAGGAAAGCTCCATCCTGCCAGGGCAGCATGAGGCCGAAGGCTCTGGGCTGGCAATGTTACCAGTGTGGGCACAGCTGGGCCCAACTCCAGCTGGTGATGGAGCAAGGGGGGGCGCTCTGCACTGAGGAGGGGCAAGTGGCTCTCTCCAGCCCTTGAGCAGCTGGGGCCAAGTGGCAGGAACCCCCGAGATACTAACCAGCCCCCCGGCGTCTCTCTCCAGTACCCCTGGCTGGTTCTGCTCCAGCTGGGACTCAGTTCATCCAAGGTCTGCTCTGTTCCATCCCCGAGTCTGCCTGGCTCCCCCCAAATGCTAACAAAGCAGCGGGGATCCTGCCAGGGCTACAGCCGCCCCAGTGTGCGGACCCCACCAGTCGACTCGGGCTGGAGTTGCCGGAAGCGGGGGTGGATGAGGGGCCGCCCGTTGCCACAGCCAGCCAGCGATGGAAACTTTCCCCTCCTTGGGGACTTGGATGTTCATAAAAAACAACCGCTTTTTTGGTCATGTTGGAGGGAGGATTCATGACTCTGTGGGAAAGGCCGAGGCTATGGGGTCTGAGCCAGCACATCCCTGACCCCAGTACACACCGCTGCCTATGCCCCCTCCCCCACCCTGCTGGGGGGGGGGGCAGGTTTGTACCCCTCTCCCCTGGGGAACCTTTATCCGGTCGCTCAGAGATCTCCCAGCAGAGCCCCCCACTGCATCCCGCTCCCTCCATAGTCATCTGTCCCCCGGAGCCCGAGCCCCACTGAGCGCCGCGCTGCCCCCCTCTCCCCCCGCCTGCAGCGAGGGAGCGCGGCCAGCCCCCCGCCACCTGCCGGCGCTAGCTGCAGCGCGGGGCTGGGCCTGGCCGGGAGCGGGCTGGGCAGGAGGGAGCGTGGGAGCCCAGGGAGGAGGAGGCCGGGCCCCGCCCCGCGCAGAGGAGGGGCGGCCGGGCCGGGCCGGGCCGGGACTCGAGTCGCTGCTGGCGGGGGAAGTTTCCCAGGGTCCGGGAGGGAGGGAGACAGCCTGGCTGCGCTGGTGTCTGGCTCTGCGGCGCGGGGCTCTTGGCCCCGCCATGGATCTCTAGGGCGGGGGCGGCGGAAGAGCGGGGTCCGGGTCCGGGATCGCGAGCGGAGCAGCGGGATGGGCTCGGGGGCCGGGTCCCGGGCGCTGCTGGGCGGCAGCCTCCTGGGCATCGCGCTGCTGGCGCAGCTGGGAGCCGGAGCAGGTAAGGGGGCAGGGGATCCCGTGCGGGGGGCGCGCCGGCTGGGGGAGTTGTGGTCTGGAGAGCTGGAGCGGGGATCGCGGCAGCTGCGAGTGCCAGGGGACCCCCGCCCCCGGCGAGCTCTTGTTGCTCAGTGTTGGGGCAGTTTCGGGGACCCTGTTGTTGAGGGGTCCTCTCTTGCTGTTTGGGGGTCCTGGCGATTTCGGGGCCCCCAGGTTGGCGTCCCGGGGGGGCGTCTAGTGGCGTCGGGAAGGGGGGCGATGTGATCTGGTCCCTTCACTTTCTCTTTATAAACTTTGCAAAACTTTTTTTGGGGGGGGGGTTCAAAGCCAGGAATCCGTCGCGCGCCCCAATGATGCGGGCTCCCCCGGCAGGGATCAGCGGCTGAATCGGGGGCTCAGGACGGGGACGGCTTCGTCCAACTTGGGAACTACTTGTAACCCGTCTCTTGTGCGCTCCCCCCTGCTCGGAGCCCCCTCCCCTGTCTGCGCTGGGGGGAGGGGGCCGGCCCTGTGTCTGAGCACAAAGAAAATACTTAATCATTGTATAATCCCCGCTTGGGGGAGGGGGCTGCGCGGCCCCTGCCCCGCGGCTGGGCTGGGCTGGGAGTTCGCAGGCACTGATTTGAGGCTGCGGGGAACAATCCTGCGCTCCTCTTCTTTCACTATTGACTAGAAGTAAACTTTCCTCGCAGCCTGCGCCAGCCAGCCTGGGAGCGTGGGGAAACCTGGAGCTGGAGCGCGGATCCGGCTTCTCTCTGCTTCCCCAGCCGGCGCCTTCCCCCTTGCCGCCCTTCCCCCTCTCTGCGATCGCGGCCTCCTGCCCATGAAATCCCCACGAGCCAGGCGCAGAGCGTGGGGGGATCCCATTGCACTGTGGTGGGGGCTGTACAGTGGGGGGTTCGTGGGTGAGTTGGGGTGGGGGAGCAGGGCTTCCTGGGGGCGCTGGGGCTGACCTTACATTTGATGGCATTTTTTTCGCGGTTCAGGGGGGGGGCTGATGTCCTGCACAGATGTTTTGACTCTGGTCTCTTCCCAGCCCCGATGCTCAAACTTTTTGTGTTGGAAAGTAACTCCGAGGCCCCGTCCTGGGGCGCTCCCAGACCTGCCCGGGCTGGGCTCCCCTGCTTCTTCACAGAGCTGGGGCATTGGGGCAGGGCACCCGCTGGCTAGGAAGCACTGAGGAGGCTGGGAGAAAACTTCAAAATGCTTCCCCAGCTCCGCACTGGGCCAGCTGGGATCTGGCCTCCCCTGGCTCTGCCGGGCAAGTGGCAAACTCAGCAAGAGTCCGGGGAGCCCCGCTGGTCAGCCAGCGGCCCCCCACCCCCCAGTGAGTGTGAGCTGGGACTCGAGGTGATGCATCTGGGAGATAAGATGATTTAATTGCGTGTCCTGCACCGACTTGCCAGCACACAGCGATGTGCCAGCAATGAGAGAACTGCTGTGAAAGGTAAATACAGTGCAGGGTTATTATTCAGCGTGGGTTTCACTCGCCCATGAAGCTGCTGGACTGGTTTGTGCAGCTTGGCGAGGCCGGCCTGCCCTGCGCTCCCAGCCAGCGCATGGGAACACATGTGGATGGGCCCAGGGTCTGTGGGATGGCTGCTGCAGGTTGTGGATGCCCTGAAGTATAACCCCCTCCACCCCCCCTTGCTGCCTGGCTGGACATAGACCAGCATTGTTCTTGTTGAGCAACTCGCTGCATTGCGGGAGTCCCGCCGTGCTGTTCGTTCCTGAGCATTGCGTGGCCCCATGGCTAGACGGGGTCTGGCCACTCTGCCCCCGCATAGACTGCTGGTGCCAACCCCCCCTTGCAGGAACTTGGAGCGTCTCTGTCCTGGAGCCAGCCTCCAGATGCACCCAGACAGCGTCCTCGCTAGGGAAAGGCACCTCTAGCCCCGAGTGAGGCAGAGGCCTTTGCAGCAGCTCCAACTGCTTGGGGGCTGGGAGGCCTTGGGCTCAGCTCAGGTCTCTTCTGGGTAAATTCTCGTCTTGGGCAGTAGTAGTGGAAATCAGGAGGCAGCCTGGTCCTCCCCGTCCGGGGGGATGAGCTCCAGTCGTCTTCCCCCACACACACACTCGGGGGTTTTGGGGGGGGGGGCAACAGCCTAGCTCCTCGCCCCCATCCTGGGTATGAGGTCCTCCTACCTTTGCAAAGTCTCCCACTTTCAGGACTTTCCCTGGTTGATTTTAGCCACCCCCTGTTTAACCTCCCCCCTTCCTCCAGAGCAGCCTGGCTCCCACAAAACTGGCTTCTCTGTGCCATGCTGCAGCAGCGTGGGCTCCCCGGAGCGCGATGGTTTGTGTGCCCATGTTGCCCCCTAAGTGAAGGGGCTGCCCCTGTGGAATGAGGTGGGGTGGGGAATTGGGTGGCAGGCAATGGCTCGGTGGTGCTGGCCTCTGTCATTCACCCCACAGACAGTCTCATAGAGCTGGAAGGGACCTTGAAAGTTCATTGAGTCCAGTCCCCTGCCTTCACTAGCAGGACCAATTTTTTGCCCCATCCCTAAATGGCCCCCTCGGCCTCAAGGATTGAACTCACAACCCTGGGTTTAGCGGGCCAATGCTCAAACCACTGAGCTATCCCTCCCCGCCCCTCCCCAGTGCTGGCTATGCCCAGGGAGCGCTCAGAGCTGCAGCAGCTGCCTCCCCTCCAGATGCAGGAGAGGGCCGGCTGGCTGGGCCATTCACTCGCCTGCCCCTTTCTTCTCCCCACTGCGTTGCTAGCCTGTGAACAAAGCGGCCAGGCAGCTGGAGAGCTGTGGAATCTGGAGAGGGCCCTGGAGCCGCCTGAACAATCACACTGGCTAATCCGGTTGTAAACACTCCTCCCACAGAGCCGCTGGCTGCAGCAATAGGGAGACCTAGGGACCCAACCGGCCAGGGAGGAGTGGGGCTGGGGGGCCCGCCTGCCCCAGCACAGCCAGCGCAGGCCATTCTCTCCTGCCCAGCTGGCAGGACAGTATGGACCTGTTCTCAGGGGCTTTCTGCCTGGCTAGTGAGCCCCCTTCCCTGCTGCCTTGGGGACTGCAGAGCTTTCCTCAAGACAGCATCCAAATGTGCCCCAAAATCAGGGCCTGAACCTGCTCGCCCACCCAGGATGGAGACCAGGAATCCTGAGGCGGGTGGCGTCTCCCAGGCCCCCCTCCACTCATGGGCTTTTAGCAACACTGACCCCTTCCCCCACCATGGGGAGAGTGAGGGGCAGGTGAGCCTCCCCGGGCCCTGCCGGGGGCGCCAGTTGCACTGAAGGGTGCCTAATGGGGCCAGTGGTAGGGGTCCGGATGCTGGGCTTGGACTGCACCATAGAAGTGACAGGTCCTGTCTCCCACTCCCACCACCCCCGCACCAGTCAGTCTCCCTGCTCTGGGCTTGGTCACAGAGGCCCCGACTCTCCCAAGCCAATCACTTGGCTCTGAATTGGCTGCACTGTTGGGGCAGGGGCAGTTGGCTGTGTCTGCCAGGCCAGGGGAGCCAGCTCCACTGTCCTGTGAGGGTCAGTTCTGGTCCATCCGTGGGTCCTCGGCTGGCAGGAGCAGCCCTTCCCCTGCCCTGGGGAGTGGGGGATTTGCAGCAATGGGATCCCTGACTGAACAGCCTGGGGCGCTGGCTGAACCCTCCCTGGCCCCTGAGCTTCTCATGAGCCTTCACAAATGCCACAGAGGAGGCAGGTTGGGGCTACTTCTGCCCCAGCATGAATGACTCCGAGAGGGCAAGTGACTGGCCCAGTGATTGGCAGAGCTGAGGATAGAACCCAGGAGTCCTGGCTGCCTCACCTGGCTCTGGACCCCGTGTTCTGCCTGGCAATGTACATTGGGCGGGCTTGGCCTTTGGGGGGCTGTGTCAGGCAGTTGGGAGTTCCAGCAGTCCCTGGGCTGGTTGCGGCTGTCGGGTCCCAGCCTCACTGCACTAGCGTAAGTGGTCCTGCTAAGCTGCCTGTGGTCAGGATCCCAGGGCGCTGGGGCTGCTGGGCAGCATGGGTCGGGGTGGGAGACTCTGTAGGTATGTGCCCTGCCTCGGCTGGCATACCTGTCAGGAGAGCATGCCGGTCCCTGATGCAGAGGGGTGAGGGGCTGTGTCCCAGCATGCACTGCCACTGTCTCAGCTGTGGGGGGCGGGGGATTACGGGGGCTGGGGCTGGGCCAGGTGTGTGTCGGCACAGTGCCCCCCTCGCTGCCTGTGAGCCCCCAGGGCTCAGTGCTGAGCCCCCACTGCTCGCAGCACCTTGCCTGCAGGGGCTGATGGGAGACTGTGCCCCAGGCCTGCCGGAGTGAGAAGCTGGGGGTGGGGGTGTGTGTCTTGTGTTGCCAGCAGCTGTGTGTCCTGAGCACCGGTGGGGGTTCCTGTGTGTGAAGGTATCCTACTTTGGACAGCGGGACTTAGGGGAGGGGTGGGGGGTCGTTCTGTGCCTCTCACCCCCCCAGGAATCCCAGAGCCCTCCGGGGCAGCAGAGCCTCCAGGGTCATCCTGTCTTACCCTGCCTTTGGCAGCGTGGTGAACTCCCCCAGCATTCCCACAGCCTCTTCTCTCCACTGTCCTTTAATTTCTGCAGTGATGGGGCCTTGACTGCTGCTGGGTTTATTTTTTTGGGGGGGGGAAGTGGGCGCTAGTGGGTTAGAATTGGGGGTGGGGCTGGCAGTCAGGACTCCTGGGTTCTATCCCTGGCTTTGGGAGGGAAATGGGGGCTACTAGGTTAGAGTGGGGGAGTGAGGTCGGTAGTCAGGACTCCTGGGTTCTATCCCTGGCTTTGGGAAGGAATTGGGGGCTAGTGGGTTAGAGTGGGGGGTGGGGCTGGCAGTCAGGACTCCTGGGTTCTCTCCCAGTTGTGCCACTGACTCGCTGGGTGACTTTAGGCAGTCCCCTTCCTACCTCTATGCCTTAGTTTCCTGTTGGTGCTCTCTTTGGAGGGCTGTGCATGCTGAGGGTTCCCCATTGCACTTCCTATCAGGCCTCCCTGCAGATGGGGAGTTGGAGCTGGCACCCAAGGGGTTAATGTTCTGGGACCCCTCCCCCCCATTCTGACTCTAGGCTGGAAGAAGTTAGGACTCTTCTTAAAACTCTCACCCACTCCGCTGCTGGGCCTGCCCTGGGTATCACATTGGGACCTCCTCATCACACGTATCTCAGTGTGGAACAGGCCCCCACTCCACTGGGGGGCTCAACTGGGTTTGCCACTCTCCAGACACATCTGTGCCTGACAGGCGTGGTTTCTGTGCGGGGCCTGAGCGTCCTCCTGGCACCTGGGGCAGCCCCGCCAGCTACCCAGGAGAATGAGCCTCTCAGCATCTCGCCCCCCTCCCCCAAAACTGCCGCACCTGGGGCCCCTCATGGGGCTGGGGGTTGGCGCCAAGGGCGAAGGAGCCCAGGGATCAGGGTGTGGGGGGAGCTGTCTAAGCCCGATGCCACCCCTTCGGTTGCAGCCACGTGTGGGGAGGGGGCTGGCCGGCCAGCGGAGCAAATTCCACTGCAGCACTGGCTCTGGGGACTGGAGTGGGGGAGAGGGGCGGGGGCGGCATTGTCTCTGGGAGCTAATCTGTGTGCTGGGCACGCAGCGCGCTCCAAGTGGGTCTGGAGGAAATAGCTGGTGGGGGAAGGAGCGAGGCCCCTGAGCCCTATGTGGCCTGTGGGGCCCAGGCTTGGCCTCCTCTCTCTCTCTGTATGGGGGAGGGGAGGGGGCTGTTGGGTTTGTGCCTCCTCAGCCATAGAAAACTGCTGCTGGGGTTTCCTTTTGGGATCGGCTCCTCCACGGGGCCTGGAGTTGCAGCCCCAGGGGCATAGAGATGTCTGAACCCCATTTATTCCGGGGTCCAATCCAGCTGGCCCCCAGGAGTCCCATTAGAAGCCCAGGCAGTGGCCCATGGGTGTGGGGTGTCTCTAGTTTGCCCCCCCCCCATGCTAGCCCAGCTGCTGGCAGAGCTGTCCAGGGGTCTGGAAGGGGAGAGGGCTCACAGGGCTGGGTGTCCTGGCCCCTCGACCCTAGATTGGGTCCAGCCAGGGCTGGCAGCTGGTCCCTGTCATCCTGGCACAGGCAGCCTGGGCCTCACTCTTCCTGGGGAGGCTTGTTCAGGAGCCTGTGGGGCTTGGCAGAGCTGGGGCTGCCCTGGACAACAGGTCCCCGTGCTGGGGGCTGGGAGGGTGGGCTCTGAGTCGGTCTCCCACAGAGCGACCCTACATCCCCAGGCTGTGGGAGCCTCGCACTCAGGATGGAGGCAGAGGGCTGGGCTGGCTGTAGGGTGAGCTGTGGGTGGAGGTTCCTGGCTCGTTTGTCGGGGAGCCGTCGGGCCTCGAGCTGCTGTAACACCCAGGATGGTTCAGTCGCAATCCCCTCCCAGCTGTGCTGCTCTGTCCCCTGCATGTGGGGCCGAGGCCCCCAGCTCTGTTCTGCCTGTAGCCCTGTGCTGCCTGGCATGGCCCAGCTTCCTTGGCAGGGTCTGAGCCGAGGTTCGAGCTGGCAGGCTACTGCTGTATGAGGGGCCCGGGAAGGGGCAGAGATTAGCAGGGCAGGTCCCTGGACACTTGATGAAGACACTGGCTGGGCTCTGAGGCCCTGACAGGCCCAGCTCTCCCTGTGGGGTCCTGGTGGCCTGGGCCCATGTGCCACAGGGCAGAAGGTTCTCAGAGCAGGAGCTCTGGGGGCTGCTGTCCCTTTGGTCCCAGGGGGTGCGGGGCCCTAGCATTTGACTGGAACCTGCAGGTTGTGCCTGGAGCCCTGGAAACCCCTGTCCCCCTCCCCCTGTGCTGGATGGCACTGGGGGCTGATGGTGGTAGAGTCACAAAGACCTTTCCTTGGCTCACTGGTAGGGGGCAGCCCCAAGCTAAACTTCCTAGTCATGCATCAGAGGGGTAGCCGTGTTAGTCTGAATCTGTAAAAAGCAACAGAGGGTCCTGTGGCACCTTTGAGACTAACAGAAGTACTGGGAGCATAAGCTTTCGTGGGTAAGAACCTCACTTCTTCAGACGCTTGCATCTGAAGAAGTGAGGTTCTTACCCACGAAAGCTTATGCTCCCAGTACTTCTGTTAGTCTCAAAGGTGCCACAGGACCCTCTGTTGCTTTTTAGTCATGCATGGAACTTGTCTGTCAGCTGCCCTCCTCCTGGTTTGTGGTGTGTGTGTGTCTTCCCTTTGCCTGCTGCTTCTGGGATGAAACGTTCCCCATGCAACTTCAGTACCAGTGTCAGTGCGGCGTTGACTCTGAAGCCTAATGATGGCTGTTTAAATCCCAGCCCTGATAGCAGCATTGCTGTTGATCATTTCAGGGTGGGGCTTGGGGTTATGGGCAGGGTCCTGCCACATCCATCCAGTTTATGGGGCGCTCCGATGTTCCCTGGGGCTTGCCCTGAACAGTGTGCTCTAAGCCAGATGGGTGAGGTTTTTAAGGTCAGGCTTGACAAAGCCCTGGCTGGGATGATTTAGTTGGGAATTGGTCCTGCTTTGAGCAGGGGGTTGGACTAGATGACCTCCTGAGGTCCCTTCCAATCCTGATCTTCCATGATTCTATGGACCAAGGACCATCTGGGTGGGGCGGGGGGACAGGGAAGCAAAGAGCAGCTGCTGTCAGGGGTTGCCGCTAGGAAGCCCCCTGGATCCCAATGCCCTGATGCCCCTACCTTGGTGCAGCTGGCATGGCCAGTGACTGAGGTGGGCTCCCCACTGAGGGGCTGGGTGCGAGGGAGCTCTGCATGGGGATGGGGGCAGGGAAGTGAGGGGGCCACTCCTCTCTGCTCTAATGGGCTCTCTCCCGCTCTCTCCCTGCAGCCGTGCAGTGTCTGGAAGGCTCCATGCCCTGTGAGAATGGCGGCCAGTGCATCCTCTACTCCAACGGGAAGGCAGCCTGCGTGTAAGTGACCCCCTGCCCTACAGGTTGGGATCCATGCCCGCTGCCATCCAGCACGGGGCTGTGGGCAAGACGGGTTCCATGGTGGTGGGGTGTTGCTCACAGGCTGTGGGGGTGGGGGGCTTTCCCACCCTCCCTGGGGTGAGGGGATGGGCAGGTCTGAACCAGCAGGAACCGGAGGCCTGGGACTGGGTTAGCAGGAGGGAGGGTGGTTCCCGGCAGCGCAGCCATAAGGAGTAAGGGCAGCCTGGCCTAGTGGTTCAGCTGGCCCAGGCCAGGTTCTGGAGCGCTGGGTTTTGTTCCTGGCTCTGCCCCCATCTTGCTGCGCCTCACCTGATGTATGTCCTTGGCTAGGGGCCTGCACAGCCCCTGTCACCGTGCCTGGCATGGCCCTGCCCCAAAGAGCTGGTGGTGATTGGGGGTGCCAGCCAGCAGGGTGGAGGGTCATGGCACCAAGCCCCAGTCGCTGCTCTGCTCTGTGGAGCTGGCAGAGCTGCCTGGGGGTAGGAAACACTGGCAGGGTAGAGGGTCAGGGCTGGGGGATGTGGGGAGCAGCCACTTACTGTGAGGTAACCTCTTGCCTGCTCCTCGTTGCCTCTGGGAAAGGATGCAGCAGAAGGGACCCTTGCCAGGCCAAGAGAGGGGAGTTGCACCCCCCTGGGGCTGTGAGCATGTGGGAGGGGCTAGGGGTTGCCCTGAGCTGATGGGAGCGGGGGATGCTTGGGGCAGGGTGGGGGGGTTATAAGAGTGCGGGGGGTGGGGTGGGTCTGTTTCCATGTGAAATGAGGAATGTCAGCAGCCAGGCAGTGGGCGACTCACTCTGCCCCTGGAGGCCCGGCTGTTGGGCGTGACCCCTCGTGTCCCCAGGCTCTGCGCTGGGGAGGGCAACACGGGGTGATGCTTGCTGACGCAGAGGGGCAGGAGAAAGGGCTTCCAGCCGGGGGTCGGATGAGCTGGGAGGGCGGCTGCAGAAGAGGTGAATCTTGTGCCTGGCGGGGGGCTAGTGGAGGGCAGAGTGACAAAGTGCCTGGATGTTTTCTTTGGGGCTCCCTGGGCAGAGAACTGACACCCTGGAGCTCACATCCTCTGGCCCTTTCCCCTGCCCACCCCTACTGGCAAAGGGGCGGAGATCTGCCCCGCCCGCCCTTGTTTCCTCCCTGCTGTGGCTGTTGCAATCCCAGATTGCAGAGCAGTGTTAGCAGTGACGTACGCTGGCCCCCCTGCTGCTCCCCACTTCCTGGGGGGGGAAAGCTCCTCCTTCCCAGAGTCTCCCAGACAGGGGGCCTCTTCAGGAGGGGGCCCTGGAGTCATTTGATCCCAGCGGCTGCAGACAGTGCTTGGAAAGGAAGCAGCTGCTGATCTGCAGAGCTTGGGGGGACCGGGGGGGGGGGGGGGGGAAAGGATGTGAGACCCAGGCTGTGTCCGGAGCTGAGCTGACCCCATCAGGCTAGGGTGACTTGGGCTGACCCCCTTTCCCAGCCCCCATTGGAGCAGTTGGCCCGCATGGGAGAGGCCAGGAAGGAGTGTGTTGAGTTTCCTGGTTCTCAGCCCTGCCAGCGGGAGCACCTGAAGGGAGGCCGTTTGACTCCCCGGCCCTGGCTGGTGGGAGGGCCTGCCATCCCTGGGCCCCAGCCTGGCCAGGTGCTTTCCCTGGTGGGGCTGCTGTAAAGGCCATGTGGGGGGACCCAGGAATTCCAGCTGCGGGTGGGGAGGGGCTGGGAACAAAGGGGAGGTGGCACTGGGCCATGGCAGCTCCTGCCATGCCTGGACCCGCTTGGTCAGTGTGGATGGGAGATGGGTTTGGAATGGCGATTGCCACTTCTGCCATGCTGTGCCACCCGACAGGTTTGCAGAGCCCTGGCGAGCCAGCTGCAAGGGGCTGGGGCTGACTAGCATGGGGTGCTTCAGTGAGTGACATCACCTGCTTCACGGGAGCAGAGCTGGGGATAGAACCCAGGAATCCTGACTCCTAGTGCCCCTGCTCTAACCACTAGACCCTGCCGTCTCTGACTTTCTCTGTGAATCACTTCCGTTTTCTTCCTGCTTCTGACTCTGCAGTGCGAGCTCTGGGCGGTGGGGGCTGCCAGTGGGGCAAGGCAGGCTGATTATCTGGGAATTCTCTCTCCAGGGCAGGGCACCCTGATGCTGGGGAGTTGGAACCGGACAGGGCTAAGCCCTGGAGACTGGGTGCAGGGGGCCTTGGCAGCTCCTGGCAGTCTGTCTGCAGAGCCGTCTCTGATCTGTCACCCAGGTCGTGGGGTTCCAGGGGGAAATGGTTGGCGCCTGGTGGGGGCAGCGGCTGGCTCTGTATGGGTAGCCTGGGTGGCCCTGTGCCCACCACTTCCTGCCTAGTGAGCCAGGAATAGCTGACTAGTTTCTGTGCTGTGCCCTCGCCCGGTCCCCGCTGCCCCTAGTGCCAGGCCACGGCACAGCTGCCGTGCGGGCAGGTGCCGGAGCTCGCAGTGGCAGGTTCCCGTCTCCTTGCTGCGTTGGAATGCCAGACAGGTGGATGGGCCTCCTGCCGCCCCGCCCCGAACAGGTGAATCACCGGTTGTGGCGCTGCCTGGCCTGGAGCAGGAGCAGGAGTAGGATCTGGATTGGGCCTTGTTGCCTGGCTGCTGGAAATCGTGGGCTGGAGTGTGGGACTGGAGCACCAGCTGAATGCTGACCTGGCCTAGTGCCAGAACAGGCACAGTGCCCCCAGCCCCCTGCCCCATCTCACTGGAGCAGGCTCCCGTCTGCATGCTGGGTTCTTGGTGCTCTGGAGACAGTCCCCCGGTGCTGTGGGAGAATCAGGGGGAGGGTGCAGAGAGGATTGGGTGTGGGGGGCAGGAGGGGCATGGCGGGGCCACTGAGGATCAGGGGGTGGGATGGGAGCAGTGGAGGGCAGAGAAGGACAGGGGAGGGGTGGAAGGGGCACAGCAGAAGCAGAGATGATTGGAGATGGGGCAGAAATGAGCAGCCAGGGGGTGGGGGTGGGAGAGGCATGGTGGGGCACAGAGAGGAGCAGCTGACAGGGGACTGAAGAGGGGCAGAGAGAAGCGGCCAAGAGGGTGGGGGCAGGGGGAGAGGAACATTGCGGGGGCACGAGGGGGCAGCTGGGAGGGCAGAGAGGAGCGGTGGGGGGGCACAGGGGACATCCAGGAGGACAGAGAGGAGTGGCCAGGGGTGGGGGGCAGAGAGGAAAGGCCGGGGGGGATAAGAGGAGGGCAGGAGCAGAGAGGAACAACTGGGGGGGGGGTGGCAGGGGCAGAGAGGAGCAGCCTTGGGACAGAAAGGGGGCAGGGGGTAGAGAGGGGTGGCCAGGGGGACAGGACGGGAGAGACAGGGAGCAGAGAGGCGCAGCTGGGCAGGCAGGAAGGGGGTAGGGGACAGAGAGGAGCAGCCAGGGGGGCAGGACGGGCGTGGCAGGGAGCAGAGAGGAGTGGCCAGGGGGCTCTCCCTGCCGTTTGTCTCAGCATGGTGCTGGTGCTGCTGGAACCTGTCGAACGGGTTGGAACCGGCTCAGGGATGGCTGAGAGGGGGGGAAATGTATCTCCATCCCAGTGCCAGAAATCTGCCCCCCTCCTCCCCAGTGTGCGGGGCCCCTCACAGGGGGGCAGCTCCCCATGGGCCCTACTGTGCCAGCCTGGAACTGGGTTTGCTGCCTGGGTCCCTCTGCCAGGCGCCCTCGGGGCAAGAAGGGGGGACTAGTTTAGGCTGGATTGTGCCCGCCCAGGTGCCGCAGGAGGGGGCGCCAAATGAGCGTGGGAGTTGGAGAAGTGGGGAGGTGGGGGACAGGATTGGAGCAGGGGCTGATGGGGTGGGGGGAGTGGGGATGGAGGGGGCTGCTGGGCAATGCATGTGGGAGGATGGAATTGGAACAGGGGGGTGAGGTCAGGGAGTGCAGCAGAGACCACTGGGGGATGGGAGGGGGCACATGCCAGGGTAACCCCCATCTGCCAGGCGAAGGGGCATTCTGGGAGCAGACGGGCAGTGTAGCTTGGTGGTCAGAGCAAGGGGAGGCAGGCTGGGAGTCAGGACTCCTGGGTTCTATCCTCTAAAGCTGGCTGCTGCCTCCTGCGGCTGGGAGGTATGGGGGGAAGTTGTGCCCCTGTGCGCTCTCGTGCCCAGGGGCATCCCATCCCTCCAGGAGTGGGTGCCTGAGGCAGCCGCCGGGGTGACTCATGGGGTGATGTGGCAGTGGAGCCGCTGAGTCACCGCCCCACGGAGTGGGCTGGATGCCGGGCTCCACTCCCCAGACATGAGCAGGCAGGAGCACTGCCAAGGGGCTGGGAAGGGGGCTGCCTTCCCAGCGTGGGAGCCTGGCTCTGCCTGCAGGGGAGGGCGCTGCCTGGTGCTGGGATACAGGGCCCTGCTCCCTGCTACAGGGACGCCTGTCCCCACATCCCCTTTCCCTTTCCAGGGGCTGGGTGGGTGGATGGGGTGGGAAGCTCTGCCAGCCCCAGCCCTGCACTCAGGGTGCCTCCCCCTCACATGCAGGGAGAGGGGAGTTGGCATCTCACTAAGTGCTGCATTTGGAGGGAGCCCAAAATGGAGTGAGCAGGGCAGGGATGGGGAGGTCCGCCGGGTATTCCTGGTCCATACTGGGGCCAGTGGAGCTGCCCATGTCAGTGCTGGGGGGGCTGTGGCCTGGGCTGATTGGTGGCATTTGCTGTGGCTGTTGCTGAGGCAGGCATAGCCATCTGCAGGCTCCAGGGCATGAGGGTCAGGCAGGGACCAGCACACCAGGGGATGGGGAGGGGATGGAGTTCCTACAGGCAGTATTGGTCAGTGGGTCTCAGCCTGGGGCAGGGGGGTTATGGTCTAGATGGGCCCATGGCTCCCATCTGGTCCAGTGGGGCAGGAGAGAAGGGCTACAAGGCTGGATGGGCCTGTGGGTCTGGCAGGCAGGGGGGATCTGGCCTGCGCTGTCTCTCTCCTCACCATCCCTCTCCCCCGCCCCGTCTGTGCCCCTAGCACCATGTGTGCTCTAGCACCGCGCTGCCCTCTTTTCTTTCCTTGTTGGACCATGCCCCCAGCTCTGTGGGGTAGAGCTTGGGTCCCCAGGAAGGGCCCAGCGCTCTGGGGAGCTGGTGGGTGTAATTCCAGGCCTGGGCAGAGTCCCTGCTGTCCTGTGGTACCTGCCTGCAGGGGGCGTTGGAGTGAGTGGGACAGGAGCTCCTCCAGTCCCAGCCTCTCCCAGAAGGGGGTGCTGTATAGAGCAGGCTGGGAGCCCCCGTGCTGCTCTGGGGTGAATTGAGCGCCCCCCCTGTTTCTGCTGCAGGGTTCTCCTCCCCCCTGGAATTGAGGGCCTGGACAGCAGAGCAAACAGGTGTTGTGCGTTGCCCTGGTAACGGCAGGCGGGGGTGGGGGTATAATCTGTGCACCAGTACCCAGGCTGTGGTGCGGCTCCCCCCAGCCGGTGCCCTCTGGAGCCGGCCCAGCCTGACGGGGAGCACCCAGGTGCTGCCCAGCGCTGGCTCCATCCTGGACCCTGAGCGGTCGTCAGGAGCGAGCCCAGATCTGGGACTGGGGAGGCAGGATGGTCCTGTCCGGCCTGGCTCAGCCCGGCAGGCTTGGCTGCTCTCCCCTCCTCAGCCCCTGCACACCGTGGGTCTTGGACCCAGCCCTGTGGTGCATGCAGAGCCCAGGTCAGCCCCTCCTGTCGCCTCCCCACTGCAGAGCTCCCAGCATGCCTGCTTCAGCTTGGTTAGCTAGAGACCTGTGAGCTGGGCCCTGGTCACTGGGGGGCTGGGTCTGCCCTGGCTCAGTCCCATAGGATGTGGCCCTCTGGGTCAGAGTTCAGGGCCCCTGCGTGACGGGGGGGATTGTGGAGGGCAGGAGGGACTCTGTACCCTACTCCTTCTGCATGCACCCCGAGGAGGTGAAGCTGGGGGGTGGGGCAGAGAACCCCTCACCAGGCTCTCCCAGAGAGAGGTGCGGACCTGCTGGCTGGACCAGGTTCCACTGGGAGTGGGTGCCCCTGCGGACCAGCTCTAGGCAGTGGGGTCCCTGGGTCAGAGCAGGGTCCTGGGGCCGCCCCTGTGGACCAGCTCTAGGCAGTGGGGTCCCTGGGTCAGAGCGGGGTCCTGGGGCCGCCCCTGCGGACCAGCTCTAGGCAGTGGGGTCCCTGGGTCAGAACAGGGTCTGGGGTTGGGCAGGTGCTAAGAGGTGCAGCAGCAGGAATGATAGGGTGCGGGGGGCCCAGGGAGTCAGTCCTGAATTGGCTGACACCTGCTCTGCACAGTTTGTAGCGGGTGGGGGTGATTCTCTGCCGATCCGGGGTTACCAATACAGCCTCATGTGAGGGTGCCGCTCTGCTGCTATAAAGGTGCTTTGTACTGGTGTAGCACATCTCCTTCCCTGTGCAGGGATAGCTACACAGTGGGGAGCCCCTTTACTTTGGCACAGCTTCCCCCATGCTTGGAGCTGTACCCTCATGCCGAGCCCAGTCTGGTTTGCCAGCAGACCAATCCTCGGGGCAGGAAGCAAAGTCAGACTCAACGGCCCCTTCTCCCCTGGCCAGGGCTATAGGCCGAGTCCGGGAGGCACCCCCTGGGGGGAGCAGAGAGGGGGGTTAAAGGCTTCAGTGGAGATCTGGCAAGGGCTGGGGGAACAAGGAGGGGGCAAAGTGAGCAGCTGGCACAATGATGAGTCCAAGCTGGTGCCAATTGAGGCCCTGCAGAGGGAGCTGAGCCCACAGGGCGAATGGGCAGCACAGGGTAGGGGGTGTTTGGAGCGGAGCAATGCCAAGCAATGTCTGTTGGAGGGAATAACCTGAGATCTGGGGCAGCCCCCAGGACCAGCACCAATTGCATGAGGGCCAGGCTACCCTGGGGGCAGTTTGATGGAGCTGCAGGGATGGAGGTGGCCGATGTGTTGTGGCATAGGGGCCCATGGTTGGGTGCTGAGTGCAGGGCTGGGTGCCTACCCACAGAGCACAGTGGGGGGATGGGCTGGGCCAGAGACAATCCCCCCCCCCTCCCCAGGAACCCCTGGTAACCAATAAAAGCAGAGGAAATTGATGGACTCTAGCCTCCCCACCCTGCCCCGGAAAGGCAGACCAGCCAGAGACTCCATGATGCTGCCCCTAGGAACTTCATTGCCAGTGACGTGATGTATAAGGCGCCCAGATGCAGTGGTGATGGGCATGTGTCCTTCCTGCACTGGTTCCAGGCGGGAGGGACTCACACCAATGTGCCCCCTCTCTGCAGGTGCCAGCCTGGGCTGATTGGCGAGCGTTGCCAGTTCCAGGACCCCTGCCACCAGTCGCCCTGTGCCAATGGGGGCGTGTGTGAAAGCTCCCTCAAGGATGGCACCGTGCAGTACCAGTGCACCTGTCCCAAAGGCTTCCGAGGTGAGGGTCATGTAGGCGGGGGGGCATGCTGCTCTGGGGGAGGCTGGGGAGGGGGTGGGACCAGCTTGGCCCGGTTGGAGGAGGGGCCAGGATCTGACCAGGCCGGAGAGGAGAACCCATGCCACGCAGGCCTAGGGGAGATGGGGGATGGCCATGGGGGTGCTGTGGGAGATGGGGAGGGACCCTCAGCCCAGCTGGGGGAGGGGAACGGAACCTGACTGGCTGGCGTGGGAGGAGGGCTGGGCACATCTTGGCCCCGGAGCGGGGATCTGCTTGGCCTAGGGGGAAGGGCTCTCTGGAGGGTCCTCATGCCTAACCAGGCCCCGCTCACAGACATCCCCCCCCCCCAGGTCAGGACTGCTCCCTGGGTGATGCCTGCGCCAACAACCCCTGCGCCAACGGGGCCCGTTGCACCAACTGGAACAGCCGCTACAACTGCACCTGCCCGCCAGGCTACCAGGGCCGCAACTGCCGCACGGACGTGGACGAGTGCCGGGCAGCGGGCGTCTGCCGCCATGGGGGCACCTGCTTCAATACGCCGGGCTCCTTCCGCTGCCAGTGCCCGGCCGGCTTTACGGGACAGCTGTGCGAGAGCATCTACACACCCTGTGCGCCCTCGCAGTGTCTCAATGGGGGCACGTGTCGCCAGACCGGGGAGCTGAGCTACGAGTGTGCCTGCCTGCCGGGTGAGGGGCTGGGGGCGCGGGTGGGCAGCGTTTGGGAGCAGCAGGGGTTGGTGTGTGGGGGCCTGGCCGGGACGGTGCTGGAGGAACCTCTTTGGGGGGATGCTGTCCCCTCCCTTAGCCCTGGGGGCAGGGGTTGTTGGGGGTGTCTCTCTCCCCCTGCCCTGGCACGTGTGCCCACGGGGCTGGCAGCTCCGGGCCGCGCTGCAGGAAGCTCATCGGAAGCTGTAAATGGCGCCGGGGGATCCTGGACCCTGGCCAGGAAGGAAACAATCCCAGGGAGCGTCCGGGAGAGCAGCATGGCCGGAGCTTGTGGGGGAGGGGGGACACTGTCCCTCCCAACCCTGGGCCATCCCCTCCCCTGCTCCGCAGAGCCCTCTTTGTCCCCCTCCCCACCTCAAGCTGACCGTTTCTTTCTCCCCGTTAGTCCCTTCAGCCCCTTCCCCCCAAGTAATGGCTCATTCTCATCTAAGCTGCAGCTCTGCTCCTGCCAAATCCTGCGCCCTCTGCCAGCTGGCCTGGCCCTGGGAACACAGGGAAGGAGGGGTATGGTCTGGAGGACCCTGTGTGTGGGGGGGGACCAGGCCCTGTGGTCCGTGTGGGAGGTGAAGTGGCTCTGAGGCAGCTGTGTGTGTGTGGGGGGGAGCAGGCTTCGAGGCCGCTGTGTGTTTGAGGGGGAGCAGGCTCAGAGGGTGCTGTGTGTGCGTGCTGAGGGAGTGGGTTTGGGGGCGCTGTGTGTGCATGTGGGGGGGCAGCGGGCTCGGGGGCGCTGTGTGTGTGTGGGGGGGACACCAGGCTCCAAGGGCACTGTGTGTTTGAGGGGGAGCAGGCTCAGAGGGTGCTGTGGGGGGGGGGGGGCGCCAGCGAGCTCGGGGATGCTGTGTGTGTGGGCGGGGAGCAGGCTCCGAGGGCATTGTGTGCGCGTGGGGAGGGCAGTGGGCCTGGTGGCGCTCTGTGCGCATTTGGGGGGAGAGGTCTCCGGCGCTGTGTGTGCATGGGGAGGGGTGAGGGGGCGCTGTGTGTGCATGTGTGTGGGGAAGCAGGCTTGGGGGTGCTGTGTGTGCATGGGGGGCAGTGAGCTTTGGGGGCGCTGTGGGGGGAGTGGGGTTTGGGGAGCTCTGTGTTCATTGGGGGGCAAATGGGCTTGGTGGTGCTGTGTGTGCATGTGTGGGGGGAAGCAGGCTTGGGGGTGGTGCTGTGTGTGCATGGTGAGAGCTGGCTCTGTGTGCCAGGGAGCAGAGAGCTCAGGGGCACTGTGTGTGCCCTGGGGGGGGGGGGGAGGGGGCAGTGGGCTCGGGAGTGCTGTGTGTGTGGGGGGGGAGGGCAGGCGTCAGGGGCGCTGTGTGCACGTGTGTGGGGGGGAGTGGGAGCTGGGGTGCTGTGGGTGCGGAGCAGGGCTCTGTGTGTGCGTAGGCGGGAATTGGGCTTGGGGGTGCTGTTTGTGCGTGGGGGAGAGCAGTGGGTTTGGGGTCACTGTGTGTGCGTGGGGGGGAGCAGTGGGCTCGTGGGCGCTGTGTGTGAATGGGGAGGGGAGCAGCGGGCTTGGGGGTCCTGTGTGTGTGTGAAATGGAACGGGCTTGGGGGAGCTGAATATGTGGGGGGGAGCAGTGGGCTCAGGGGCGCTGTGTGTGCGTGTGGGAACAGCAGGCTTGGGGTGCTGTGTGTTGTGGAGAGGAGTGGGCTTGGGAAAACTGTATATGTGGGGGAGCAGGCTCAGGGGCCTGTGGGGGGGACAGCGAGTTTTGGGGGTGCTGTGTGTGTTTGTGAGCAGGGTTCGGGAAGCTGTGTGTGCTTTGTGGGGGAGGAGCGGGCTCGGGGGCGCTGTGTGGGGGTGGGGGGACAGCGGGGTTGGGAGCACTGTGTGTGTGCGTGGCGGGGGGAGCCAGCTCTGGGGGTGCTGGGGGGGGGCGCGGGAGAGCTGGTTGGGACCCCATGTGTGCGTGGGGCAGGGGAGCAGGGTTGGGGGTGCTGTGTGTGCGTGGGGTGGGGGCGCTGGCTTGGGGGTGCTGTGTGTGTGGGTTGGAGGTGCTGGCTCTGGGGCACTGTGTGTGCGTGGGGTGGGCGCGCTGGCTTGGGGGTGCTGTGTGTGTGGGTTGGAGGTGCTGCTCTGGGGCACTGTGCGTGCGTGGGGTGGGGGCGCTGGCTTGGGGGTGCTGTGTGTGTGGGTTGGAGGTGCTGGCTCTGGGGCACTGTGTGTGCGTGGGGGTGGGGGGTGCTGGCTCTGGGGCACTGTGTGTGCGTGGGGTGGGAGCGCTGGCTCGGGGGTGCTGTGTGTGTGGGTTGGAGGTGCTGGCTCTGGGGCGCTGTGTGTGCGTGGGGTGGGGGCGCTGGATTGGGGGTGCTGTGTGTGCGTGGGGTGGGGGCGCTGGCTTGGGGGTGCTGTGTGTGTGGGTTGGAGGTGCTGGCTCTGGGGCACTGTGTGTGCGTGGGGTGGGGGTGCTGGCTCTGGGGCACTGTGTGTGCGTGGGGTGGGGGCGCTGGATTGGGGGTGCTGTGTGTGCGTGGGGTGGGGGCGCTGGCTTGGGGGTGCTGTGTGTGTGGGTTGGAGGTGCTGGCTCTGGGGCACTGTGTGTGCATGGGGCGGGGGGCGCTGGCTTGGGGGTGCTGTGTGTGTGCGTGGGGCGGGGGCGCTGGCTTGGGGGCGCTATGTGTGCGTGGGGCGGGGGCGCTGGCTTGGGGGCGCTGTGTGTGCGTGGGGTGGGGGCGCTGGCTTGGGGGCGCTATGTGTGCGTGGGGTGGGGGCGCTGGCTTGGGGGCGCTGTGTGTGCGTGGGGGTGGGGGCGCTGGCTTGGGGGCGCTGTGTGTGCGTGGGGGCGCTGTGTGTGCGTGGGGTGGGGGCGCTGGCTTGGGGGCGCTATGTGTGCGTGGGGTGGGGGCGCTGGCTTGGGGCGCTATGTGTGCGTGGGGTGGGGGCGCTGGCTTGGGGGCGCTGTGTGTGCGTGGGGCTGTTCCTGCTGCAGCGTGGCCTAGGGCCGAGCAGAGCTGCGCGGAGCCAGAGGGGGCGGGCAGCCGCCCGTTCCCCCTGCAGCACACCCTGCTGGAGCCTGTGGAGAGGGCCCCCCATGGAATCTGGTCCCGCCATGCTCGAGGCAGCTCTGTTGTGACCCTGGGGTTTTTCTCACCCCTCCTGGCCAAGCTCCTGAATCTCCCATTGTCCTGGTGGTGCCAGCCAGGGGGAGGTGGGCATGGGCATTGCAGGGCCTGGCCCAGGGCCCTGTCCCCTCAGGGCTTTGTCTGATAAATGCCCCATGACAGGCTCCTGACTGAACCCCCTCCCTTGTCTGCAGTGACCTCTCGCCCTGCTCCCTGACCTTTCGCAGAAGCCCCTGCTCCTCTTGCTGCAAGGCCCCGTGTGGGCAAAGCCAGGGAAAACTGGCCTGCCTCACTCAGCCCTGCTGGGACCTGCATTTGTTCCAGGGGTCTGCTGGGTTGCAGCAAGGGGCTGGGGACTGGAGCCAGGACTCCTGGGTTCTATTCCCAACACTGAGCAGGGCGAGGTGGCTAGTGGGGGGAGGCGGGGGCTGGCAGTCAGTTGCCTGGGCTCTGTTTCAGGTTTAGCCACAGAGACTCTGTTTGGCCAGCTGCCTCTCAGATTGGGCTGGGGGTGGATTTGAGCTCTGTGCCTCTTGGAGACTGGGTGGGAGGCGCTCTGGGCTGGGGCTGGGGAGACGCCTGGGGCCAGGGAGTGGGTGGGAGGCGCTGGGGAACGGGCGTACACACACACACTCTGACAAGGCCATGCTCTCTCTCTCTCTCCAGGCTTCGAAGGGCAAAACTGTGAGATCAACATTGATGACTGCCCGGGCCACAAGTGTCTGAATGGAGGCACCTGTGTGGATGGGGTCAACACCTACAACTGCCAGTGCCCGCCCGAATGGACAGGTACCACCCAGCGCCAGGAGTTAACCCCTCATTGCCCACCACCAGCTGTGTCAGCACTGTGGGCCCTGAGCCTTAGCGCCAACATCCAACCCTGTGGGCAGGGACTGTGTGCCCAGTAGCCCAGGGCTGCCATAGGCTCCAGGAGGAATGTGACATGGGGCCTTCCCTTCTAGGGGGCGCCGGCTCTGATACAGCCCCAGAACGGGACTGGCTGGCTCAGGGGGGAATGGGACACGGGGCCTTTCCCCTTTATCATAGAATATCAGGGTTGGAAAGGACCTCAGGAGGTCATCTAGTCCAACCCCCTGCTCAAAGCAGGACCAATCCCCAGACAGATTTTTGCACCGAATCCTTAAATGGCCCCCTCAAGGATTGAACTCACAACCCTGGGTTTAGCAGGCCAATGCTCAAACCACTGAGCTATCCCTCCCCCCAGGGCGGGGGACTGGCTGGCTCGGGGTGGGGAATGGGACACGGGGCCTTTCCGGCTCGGGGTAGGCAATGGGACACGGCCTTTCCCCTTTATGGGGCACCGGCTCTGATCCAGTCCCAAGACGGGACTGGCTGGCTCAGGGGGTGGGGAATGGGACATGGGGCCTTTCCCCTCTAGGGGCGCTAGCTCTAACCTGCCCAGGCTCAGCCCCCTTCTCCCCCAGGCCAGTTCTGCACAGAGGACGTAGATGAGTGCCAGCTGCAGCCCAATGCCTGCCACAATGGGGGCACTTGCTTCAACACCAACGGTGGGCACACCTGCGTGTGCGTCAATGGCTGGACGGGCGAGAGCTGCAGTGAAAACATTGACGACTGCGCCACGGCCGTCTGCTTCAATGGGGCCACCTGCCACGACCGCGTGGCCTCCTTCTACTGCGCCTGCCCCATGGGCAAGACAGGTGAGGTGGGAAGGGGGGTCCGGCCTGGCTCAGCCCAATCTCAGATCTCCAAGCACCCCTCACTGCCGGATTTGGGATTCTTCCCCCCATGCCTAACCCCCCGACGATCTGTGGGGGGCTGAGGGGTTGGCCAGGGGGATGGGAAGGGCTAGGAAGGACCTGAAGGGGCAGGAGGTGGCTGAGTGGAAGGGGGCAAGAAGATGGGGGCAGGAGGAGTGGAAGGGGGTGGGAGGGAGACCTGAGGTGAGGGTGACAGGCTGGCTGAGTGGAAGGAGTTGAGAGGAAGGCTGTGAGGGGTAGGGAGCTGGGGCAAGGGCAATAGTGTGGGAGCGCAGATCAGGGAGGACTGGAGCTGGCTGGGGGGTGTTGGTGGGTGGCTGTGCGGGTGGGAGATACTAAGGCCAGATGGGGCTGGGGGGTTGGTGGGTCTGTGTGGGTGTGGGGGGACTGGGGCTGCCTGGGGAGGGGGGGGGGCTGGGGCCAGCTGTGGGGTGGTTGGTGGGTGTTTGTGCGGGTGGGAGGTACTGGAGCTGGCTGGGAGGGTTGGTGGGTGTTTGTGCGGGTGGGAGGAACTGGGGCCAATGGGGGGTTGGTGGGTCTGTGTGGGGGGACTGGGGCTGGCTGGGGGGGTTGGTGGGTCTGTGTGTGGGGGGTGGGGATTGGTGGATCTGTGTCGGGGGACTGGGGCTGGCTGGGGGCGTGAGGGTTGGTGGGTCTGTGTGGGGGGACTGGGACTGGCTGGGGGGGCGGGGTTGGTGGGTGTCTGTGCGGGAGGCCAGGGCCGGCTGCGGGGAGGGTTGGTGTGTGCGGGTGGGGAGGAGGGATGAGGGGCACTGCCTTAGCCTTCCAGGATGGGGCTGGCACTCTGCTCCCTGAGGGCCAGGCTAGCTGGGGTTCCGGAGGGTGGTTGCCCCACTGCTGTCCACGCCCCTCACTCCCTCCCTCTGCCAGGTCTCCTGTGCCACCTGGATGATGCCTGCGTCAGCAACCCCTGCCATGAGGATGCCATCTGCGACACCAACCCTGTGAACGGCCGGGCCATCTGCACCTGCCCCCCAGGCTTCACTGGGGGGGCCTGTGACCAGGATGTGGATGAGTGCTCTATTGGTGAGGAGGGGCCCACTGCCTTGGCACAGGATTGGGTGCGCCTGGCCCTTTGCTCAGTAATGGGGTGTGGGAGGCTGGGCCAGGATCGGGGGGGGCGGGGAGGGGGGGGCTGGCCCTTTGGTCAGTGGTGGGGTTGGGGTGGGAGAGGCTGGGCCAGGATTGGGGGGGGGGGGCTGGTGGCTAGAGACCTGGCCCTTTGCTCGGGGTTGGGGTTGGGGAGGCCTGGCTGGGATTGGGGTGAGGCAGGAATTGTGGGGGTCTGGCCCCAGCCCCGTCTCTGACTTGGCCACGTCCCTGCAGGTGCCAACCCATGCGAGCACTTTGGCCGCTGTGTGAACACTCAGGGCTCCTTCCAGTGCCAGTGCGGGCGCGGCTATACGGGTCCCCGCTGTGAGACTGACATCAACGAGTGCCTGTCCATGCCCTGCCAGAACGACGCCACCTGCCTCGACCGCATCGGGGAGTTCACCTGCATCTGCATGGCGGGTGAGCACTCAGCCCGCCCCCTGCATTGCCCGCAGGATGCCCAGCTCAGCCTGCCTTAGAACAGCTGAACTGCAGCCCGGAGCCCTTGGGGATGTGTGTGCTCAGGGGCTGGGTCCCTGCCTTGAGGGGAGACTGGCTCTACACCCTTTCCTCCCCCCGACACCAGGACTCTGAGAACAGCCTGTGTCTCGGAGCACCAGATCGCCTGGGGAACGGGGGCCAGTTTATCCCCAAGACGCCAAATGCTGGTTAAGTAATTGTGAAGTTGACTGGGAGCCAGGACTCCTGAGCTCTGTCCCCAGCTCTGGGAAGGGAGGGGAGTCCAGTGGTTAGAGCAGGGCAGACTGGGAGCCAGGACTCCTGGGTTCTCTCCCCAGCTAGGAGAGGTGAGCATTGTGCTGTCAATCCAGGGGCTGGCTGGCCTGAGTGTCTTGAAATGAGAGATGTGATTCTGTCCCCCGCCCCCCAGCGCAGGTGCAAGGCGTCACCTTCTAACAACACCTCACAGTGAGTTTGTTGAGACTCAGCCCAGTGCCCAGCGGGATGGGAACCTGGGTCCCCTGCCCTGTATCCCAGCTGGCTCTAGCCAGCCCCAGCTGAGAGGCCAGGGCTGGATGGGCGTTGGGTGCCCCTCTGTGACAGGGCTCCCCGTGGACAGAGCCCGGCCTGGCCTGCATTCCTCTCCTGTCCAGAGCAGGGAATCCTGGCTTGGCTCGGCTCCCAGGGGTTGGGAGCGGTTGGGAAGCCCAGGCGGTTGGGGCGAGGGCCCCTCCCCTGGCAGCCGGATGGCGGGATCCCGGGGGCTGGGCCTGGCAGGGAAGGATGCAATGCTTAATTTGGAATGAAAGAGGTGCCATGGCTCAAGCATAACAGATGCAGCAAGCCCAGCGGGGCCGGGGCTCTGAGCTCCCAAGCCCCGCGGGGCCGGGGCTCTGAGCTCCCAAGCCCAGCGGGGCCGGGGCTATGAGCTCCCAAGCTCAGCGGGGCCGGGGCTCAGTCCTGGCAAGCCTTGGCACAAGTTAAGTCGTGGAGCTGGCTGTGGAGCCGGCGCCACACCCGGAGGTACTGGAGGGGCAGGGGGTGCGTAGCCGGCAGCCAGACGGTGGGAGTGCAGGGCTGTGCCTGGAATACTAATGGGGCAGGGGGGAGGTCTGCGCGGGGCTGGGCTGCTCCTTTTTGTCTCCCCGCTACCCCCTATGGGGAGGAATCTTCCCCTCCTTTGTGGGGCCAGAGCGGGGGGAGGGGCAGTGCCGGCACAGCACTCGCCAGGGCACCAGGCCCTACGTACCCTGCTACCTCCCCCGCCACATGCTGCTGCCTGCCCTGCGTGGTCCCTGCATGCAGCCTCACCCCTGCCCCAGGGAGCTCTTCCACCCCTGCCCCATCTGTTCCACCTCTCCCCCAGTCCAGCACCCTGGTGCTCTGCTGTGCCGTGCTGGTGCCTGGGCATCCTGACGGGATGGGGGCCGCACAGGCCCCTTGTGGTGCAGGAGGGGAAGGAGCCATAGAGTCTCTGCCCCGATGCCTGTGCCAGTGATGTGGGGACCAGGGAATGGGCACAAAACCAACCCGCGGACTCCACATGCCGACCGCCTGGCCGCTCCGGGGGCCACGCACGTCGCTGAGCTCAGAGCGTAGAGCAGGGATCTGTGCTCTCCTAGCTCTGGGCGGGGACTGGGAGTCAGGACTCCTGGATTCTGTCCCCAGCTCTGGGAGGGGCGTGGGGCCTAGTGGGTAGAGCAGGGGGCCTGGGAGCCAGGACTCCGGAATTCTGTCTCCCCAGCTCCGCCACTGACTGGCCTGGGCCCTTGGGCGAGCGTTTCACCTCTGCATGAAATACTGTCCCTGTGCTTGATGCTTCGTTAAAGTCCCTGAACCAGGCAGCACCAGCACCCCTGCCCTTCCCCTCCAAACCATGCAGTTTTGTAGGGGACCCACTGCCCCCCAACCAGCAGTACTGGCAGCCCTGAGCTGGGTGTGTCCATGGGGCAGCGCTGGGGTCGGGGTGGAGCCTGGATAGTGAGCTGGGGGGATAATAGTTTATGAATTGAATTGAATTGAATTAATGGAGATATCCCATCTCCTAGAACTGGAAGGGACCTTGAAAGGTCATCGAGTCCAGCCCCCTGCCTTCACTAGCAGGACCAAGTACTGATTTTTGCCCCAGATCCCTAAGTGGCCCCCCTCAAGGATTGAACTCACAACCCTGGGTTTAGCAGGCCAATGCTCAAACCACTGAGCTATCCCTCCCCCCAGGTCCCCTCCATTCACAGCCA
Source organism: Chrysemys picta bellii (assembly GCF_011386835.1). Lineage (NCBI taxonomy): Eukaryota > Metazoa > Chordata > Testudines > Emydidae > Chrysemys > Chrysemys picta. The sequence goes on from NC_088812.1 coordinate 22,256,742, forward strand.
GGGCAGCACAGCCATCGGGAGCTCTGCCAGGCTGAGGCTGGAGGGTGCTATGGGCCTGCCCCAGATCTATGGGCCCAGAGGCACTGGAATTTATGGGGAAAGGGGGCTTCCAGATTTTAATGGGGGCTGGGAGGGAGGTGTGGGGGGCAGGAATTCCCAAATGCGTTGTGGTCTTCCCACCCCGTGTGGCCAGCTGCAGGAGGAGCCGTAGCCCCAGGGTGCAAGGCCCTCCGGCCATATGGGAGCAGCCTGTCCATGGGGTGGGGTCACAGCTCTGGTGGAAACCGCGGCTGCTGAGCCCCAAGAGGGAGAGGGCAGGGCTGGCTCCGCTCTCCATAGCCTGGGCACCCCCTGCTCCCTCAGACTGCTGCCTCCCCAACACCTCTGTGTCTGCTGCTGCCCTAACACTGCCCTCTCCTGTCCCACCCCATGTGGGGCAAGAGCTCCCACTGCTGCAGCCTTGACCAGGGTGTCTGCCCCCTGCACTGCCCTAGTGATGGAACCCCCTCTGGTAATGGGCTTATTCCAGACCCCCCGCACAGCCTCTCTGCCCCATGGCGCAACCCTAATACCATACAGTCTGCTGCTTCCCATGCTCCATGGCAGTGCCCTGCCCATCTGGAGTCTGCCACCTCCCCTCCTCCCCTGCCCCATGGTGCTGCCCTGCCCCCACAGAGCCTGCCACCTCCTCGCCTCCCCTGCCCCATAGTGCTGCCCTGCCCCCACAGAGCCTGCCACCTCCCCTCCTCCCCTGCCCCATGGTGCTGCCCTGCCCCCACAGAGCCTGCCACCTCCTCGCCTCCCCTGCCCAATGGCATTGCCCTCCTTCCACATAGCCTGCCAGCTCCTCATGGCACTGCCCTGCCCCCACAGAGCCTGTCACCTCCTCGCTGCCCTGCCCCATGGCGCTGCCCTGCCCCCACATAGCCTGCCACCTCCTCGCCTCTCCTGCCCCATGGCGCGCCTCTCCTGCCCCATGGCGCTGCCCTGCCCCCACATAGCCTGCCACCTCCTCATGGCACTGCCCTGCCCCCACAGAGCCTGTCACCTCCTCACTGCCCTGCCCCCACATAGCCTGCCACCTCCTCGCCTCCCCTGCCCCATGGCGCTGCCCTGCCCCCACAGAGCCTGTCACCTCCTCGCCTCCTCTGCCCCATGGCGCTGCCCTGCCCCCACAGAGCCTGTCACCTCCTCGCCTCCTCTGCCCCATGGCACTGCCCTGCCCCCACGTACCCTGCTACCTCCCCCGCCGCATGCTGCTGCCTGCCCTGCGTGGTCCCTGCATGCAGCCTCATCCCTGCCCCAGGAGCTCTTCTGCCCCTGCCCCATCTCTAATGCTCCCTCTGGGTTCTGGCTGCAGGGTTCAGCGGCACATTCTGCGAGATCAATGTTGACGAGTGCGACAGCAACCCCTGTGTCAATGGCGGGGTCTGCCGGGACGGCGTCAATGGCTTCACCTGCACCTGCCCCTCTGGTGAGTCTGGCTCCTCCTGGGGCCATGGGCTGGTGGCAGGCACAGGGGTCCTAGCACGGCTGACCGGGCTGAGGGCAGGCACAGGGGTCCCAGCGCGGCCTGACCAGGCTGAGGGCAGGCACCGAGGTCCCAGCGCGGCCCTGACCGGGCTGAGGGCAGGCACAGAGGTCCCAGCGCGGCCTGACCGGGCTGAGGGCAGGCACAGAGGTCCCAGCGCGGCCTGGCCGGGCTCCTCCTGGGGCTGAGGGCTGGGCCCATGGAAGTGCCCTGGGCTGGACAGGCTGGGTCCAGCAGCAGGGGGGGCCCTCTGGGGTGGAGGGGAGGGAGCGCTCGCTGGGGAAGCATAACCCCCTCCCCCCTGCTCCTTTCACCCCGGAGGTTACCTCTTGCGGGACTGATGGACAGCCAGGCCACGCTCTCCGTGCTGACTGGGGACAATAGCACCTTTGTTTTCCTGGGGCCGCCTCCCCTGCTGGCACACAGACCCCTGAACCCAATTTACATGTGGGGCAGACGCCGGTGATTGGGATGGGAGGGGAGCTGGCCTGCTCCATTGCCGGGCCCAGTGGGGAGCCTGTGCCATGGTCCTGCACAGGCACCCTCCTCTGGGACAGGATGCCCCCCCCCCCCCAGCTCGCTCGCAGATCCACCAAGCTTACACCCAGCCCCACCCCAAAGCCCTTCTCCCCCTCCCACACGGACCCTGCACCCCATCCTGGAGTCCCGCTCCCAATACCCAGCCCCAGAGCCTGCACCCTGCCCCTGAGTCCCTCTCTTCTCCCACCCTGGACCCTGCGTCCCATCCCAGAGCTCCTCTTCTGCCCCACCCCCAGACCCTGCACCCCCCACCTCACCCCAGCTCCTCTCCTGTCCTAGCCCGACTCCTGGATCCTGCACCCCACTCCATCGCCAGGGCCTGCACCCCCAACTCGGAGCTCAGCTCCCCTCACCACTGTGGCCGTACTCCCTGACCACAGCATATCCCTGTCCCCCTTACTCCTGTGGCATCTCTCCCCTCCCCCCCAGCCCCTTTGTCCACTTGGCCCCTTGCTGTTGCCCAACCCTGACCTGGAGCCTTTGCCTGAAGTTGTTCCAAGCTCGGCCCCCAGCACCTGTCCCCGAGCAGGGCTGCGTCTGAGAGCACAGCCAGGGAACGTCCCCGAGGTGGTGCTGCCCCCTGGGGTGGCCCCAGTGCCCCGGTGGGGGAGTGGGGGCTCCATGGGGAGGCAGTGCAGGGCCCCGGCATACATTTGAGCCCCCTGCCTTTCTGTGCCCAGGTTTCTCCGGTTCCATGTGCCAAATTGACATTGATGAGTGCGCCAGCACGCCCTGCCAGAATGGTGCCAAGTGCGTGGACCGGCCCAACGCCTATGAGTGCCGCTGCACTGAGGGTGAGTGAGGGCTGGTGCCGAGAGCCTGGTGCTCCGTGGCCTCAGCACAGGCTGGGCGGCTTGTCCCACAGGGGCCACAATAGTTCCTCCCATCAGCAGGGGGCAGCGGGTGCCCCAGAGCACCCCCATTCCCAGGCTGGCTAGGGCCCCCCACCCAGCAGTCTGGGGAAGACACTGCAGCTGCACCCCCAACCATAAGGGGGGTCAGGGGTACGTCTGTATTAAACAGAGGCATTCCGTGGTGCCCAGGGAGGGGGAGCCAGTGCCAAGGGCTGGGGACCCACCTGCCAGCCACACTCTAGGGGCTCCTCCCTCACAGCATGGAGGATGGAGAGCCAGGTCTGGCAATGTGTTGGGCCGGTTGCCTGCACTGGGGACCCACACAAACCTGTGGCTGGGGTCACATTCCATGGGGCTGGACTGTCCCCCTCCAGACCCTCCAGCATCTGGAGACGGGACAAGAATGGAGCTGCTGGAGTCTGTCCCATGTGGGCATCCCTCCCCAGCAGGCGGGGGTGGCGCTACCCACATGCCATGTGGCTGCGGGGCACTCGGGCCACACCGAGCATCACACAAGCCTGGCACTGCCCCGCGAGGAGGGTCAGAGTCAAGCCCCCCTTCCCTCCGCTCCCACCCCCCAGGGTTTTGAGGGCATGCTGTGCGAGAAGAACATTGACGACTGCTCGCCCGACCCCTGCCACCACGGCACCTGCCTGGATGCATCGCCAGCTTCACCTGCTCCTGTGCCGCCGGCTACACCGGCTATCGCTGCGAGAACCAGCTCAACGAGTGCCACAGCAGCCCCTGCCAGCACGGGGGCAAGTGCATCGACCGCATCAACAAGTACCAGTGCAACTGCCTGCCGGCACCTCAGGTGGGGGCAGGGCTGGCCAGGTCTGTGCCCCCGCCCCACCCCCCTACTCCATCCTTAGGGTCCACAGTCCCTTTCCTTCCCAGGGGCGCACTGTGCCCCACCTCACCCCCAGGGGTGCACAGTACCCCTCCTCTGCATCCCCAGGGTCCACAGCCCCTTCCCTCCCCCACCCCAGGGCACACTGTGCTCCTTCCCGCCATGTGCCTATGCTGCCCCCCTCACTCCCCCTCCAGGTCCATGGCCCCTCCCTCCCCCTGGGTCCTCTGGCTTCCCTTACCCCCAACCCTAGGACATGCACTACCCCCCACCTCAGAACACACCATGCCTCCCACCCCCAATCCCAGGGTGCATCCGCTGCCTCTCACTCCCACCCCTCCTAGCCCTAGGGCATGTGCTGTCCCTAGGAATACGTTATTCCCCCAGCTCCCCTTCCGCTGCTCCTGCCCTCCCAGCCCACACGCCCTGCTCTGGCCAGGCCGTGGGTGTCGTGGGGCGCTGCAGTGGCTGGCTGGCGCGGATGTAAGGCAGCCCCTCTCCCCAGGCGTGAACTGTGAGGTGAACTTTGATGACTGCGCCAGCAACCCCTGCGACTACGGCGTCTGCCGCGACGGCATCAACCGCTACGACTGCATCTGCAAGCCTGGCTTCACAGGTGGGGCAGGGACGGGGCCCAGCTCCAGGGAGCCCTGGCTCTGGGAGGTGGGGGTGGGGTCCTGTAACCCTGGTTCTGAGAGGATGGGGAGGGGGGGGCCTGGCTCTGGGGGGTTGTTTGGGGTGGGGCCTAACTCTGGGGTGGTGGGACCCTAGCTCTGTGGGGGTGGATAGGGGGTGGGAGCAGGGCCCCATGACCTGGCTCGGGGGGTGGGGCCCTGGTGTTGCAGGGCTGGGCAGGGATGGGGTCCTGGCTCTGGGAGGGTGTGGTGGCTAGGCCATGGGGTGCCCTGGGCCGAGCCATACGCGGCCCCCATGCCAAGCGGGCGTCTCATAGGACCCCTGTGCAACGTGGAGATCGACGAGTGTGCGTCCAGCCCCTGCCAGAACGGCGGCACCTGCCTGGACGGCGAGAACGGCTTCACCTGCCTCTGCCCCGAGGGCTTCCATGACCCCCACTGCTACTCCGAGGTGGACGAGTGCAGCAGCAGCCCCTGCGTGCACGGAACCTGCCGCGACGACATCAACGGGTGAGGGAGCACTGCGCCTGCCCGGTCTGCCCCTGCTCTGCCCTCCCTACCCTGCCCTGCCCTGCCTGCATCTGCCCCGCGTCTGCCTGCCCTGCCCCAACCCGCCTTGCCTTCGTCCGCCCTCCCTGCCCTGCATCCACCCCGCCTTGCCCCCACCCCTGCCCTGTCCCGCCCCGACCTGCCCTGCCTGCATCTGCCCCATCCTGCCCGCGTCCGCCCTGCCCCTGTCCCTGCCCTGCCTTGCCTTGCGTGCATCTGCCCCACACTGCCTCAACCTGCCCTGCCTTGGCTGCGTCTGCCCTCCCTGCCCCGCATCCACCCCGCCTTGCCCACGTCTGCCCGCCTTGCCCACGTCTGCCCGCCTTGCCCCTGCCCTGCCCTGCCTGCGTCCGCCTGCCCTGCCTGCATCTGCCCCACCCTGCCTGCATCTGCCCTGCCCCAACATACCCTGCCTGCGTCTGCCCTCCCTGCCCCAACCTGCCCTACATCTGCCCCACCCTGCCTGCGTCCCTCCACCCTGCCTCTGCCCCATCCTGCCTGACCCCCCACCCCACCCTGCCTGTGTCCGCCTGACCTGCCCCCGCCTCACCCTGCTCTGCCTTCCCCCACCCCACCCTGCTGCCCGCCTGCTGCCCTGCCCACTCTGTGGCCAGCACTCCGCCCACCTGCCCTGCCCAACCTGGGGAGCGGCGCTTGGCTCGCCTGTCCTGCCCACCCAGGGGGCATCGCTGCGCCTGCCTGTCCTGTCCTATCCTATCCCCGCGTGCGCTGTGGGCAGCACTGCGCCCACCCATCCTTCCCTGCCCATCCTGGGGGCAGTGATGCACTTGTCCGCCCTGCCAGGGGGAGCCACTGGACCCAGCGGCCCCATCCAGTGCTTGCTGTGTGGTGCCAGTTCCCCAGAGAGCCCTGGAGGCACAGAGTTGGGTCCCCATGGGGCAGGACCTGCACTGACGCCCCCTCCCCCACAGGTACAAATGCGAGTGTGAGCCGGGCTGGGCTGGCACCAACTGCGACCTGAACAAGAATGAGTGTGAGTCCAACCCCTGCCAGTTCGGGGGCACCTGTACCGACTACGTCAACGGCTACCGCTGCAAGTGCAAGGAGGGCTTCCAGGGTATGTGCCCCCGCATCCTCCCTCCCCCTCCAGTCCCCCCTCCCTCCCCTCAACTGACCCTCTCCCTCCCTCCCAGGGACCTACTGCCAGACAAACATCAACGACTGCATCTCCAGCCCCTGCCTCAACAAGGGCACCTGCATCGACGCCATCGCCAGCTACACCTGCCTCTGTGACCTGCCCTACACAGGTGGGGCTGTGCCCATTGTGGGGAGAACAGGGTGCCCGGGCCAAATGGGGAGGGCCTGTTTCTGGGAGCTGGAGGGGTGGGGGGTCCCTGTGGTTCGGGCGGGTGCCAGGCCAGGCGGAATGAGGGTGTGTGTGTGGGGGTGCCTGTGGTTCTGGGAGGTGAGAGGTCCCTGTGGTTCGGGGGATGCTAGGCTAGGCAGAGTGAGGGTCCCTATGGTTTGGGGGTGCTAGGCTAGGCGGAGTGAGGGTCCCTGTGGTTTGGGGGTGCTAGGCTAGGCGGAGTGAGGGTCCCTGTGGTTCGGGGGCGTGCCAGGCTAGGTGGAGTGTGGGGGGGTGCCTGTGGTTCTGGGAGGTGTGGCGGGGTACGGTGGGGGGGGGTCCCCATGGTTCTGAGTGGGGAGGGGATTCCTGTGGTTCTGGGGGGAACGGGGGTTACCATGGTTCTGGGAGGTGTGCTGTGGTGAGTGGGTGTCCCTGTGGTTCTGGGGTGTGTGGTGGGGCGGGGGGGCGTCTCTGTGGTTCTGGGTGGTGTGTTGTGGTGGGTGGGGGTCCCTGTGGTTCTGGGGTGTGTGGTGGGGCCAGGGGGGTCGCTGTGGTTCTGGGGTGTGTGGTGGGGCGAGGTGGCGTGTCTCTGTGGTTCTGGGAGGTGTGCTGTGGTGGGTGGGGGTCCCTGTGGTTCTGGGGTGTGTGGTGGGGGGCAGGGAGGTCGCCGTGGTTCTGGGACTCATGGCAGGGCAGTTCCTGTGTTGGGCAAGGCCTGTGGCCAGGACGGAGGCCCCATGTTGCCTCTGGGTGGGGGAGTCGGAACTGCTCTCACCATTGCCCCTTTCTGCCTGCAGGCCGCAACTGCGAGAACGTGCTGACACCCTGCTCCCCTAACCCCTGTGAGAATGGAGGGGTCTGCGACCACACGCCCGACTACGAGGGCTTCACCTGCAGCTGCCCCCCAGGCTGGCAAGGTACCGTCCCTCTGCCCTGCCCCTCCCCCACGGCCTCCCTGCCCCACCCGCTCTGACCTGTGCCCTTTCCCTCCCCGCCAGGTCAGAGATGCCACGTGGATGTGAACGAGTGTGACCGGACCCCCTGCTGGAACCGGGGCACCTGCACCAACCTGCACGGCGGGTACAGCTGTGCCTGCCGGCCGGGGTACACAGGCACCAACTGTGAGACAGACATTGACGACTGCGCCCCCAGTGAGTGTGGGGGAAGGGTTCACGCGCACTCATCGGGGTACCGCACGCCAGCTCGATGGGCTCAGCCAGGGCACCGTGCGGAACCCCAGCCCTGCGGGCAGGGGGCACTCTCCCTTCGCAGTCCCTGCTGCCCCAGGGTGCTGCTAGGGGGCGCTGTGCTGTGGGGCAGGGGGCACTCTCCCTCCGCAGTCCCTGCTGCCCCAGGGTGGTACTAGCGGGCGCTGTGCTGTGGAGCGGGGGCACTCTCCCTTCGCAGTCCCTGCTGCCCCAGGGTGGTGCTAGGGGGCGCTGTGCTGTGGAGCAGGGGGCACTCTCCCTTCGCAGTCCCTGCTGCCCCAGGGTGGTGCTAGGGGGCGCTGTGCTGTGGGGCAGGGGGCACTCTCCCTTCGCAGTCCCTGCTGCCCCAGGGTAGTGCTAGGGGGCGCTGTGCTGTGGGGCAGGGGGCACTCTCCCTTCGCAGTCCCTGCTGCCCCAGGGTAGTGCTAGGGGGCGCTGTGCTGTGGGGCAGGGGGCACTCTCCCTTCGCAGTCCCTGCTGCCCCAGGGTGGTGCTAGGGGGCGCTGTGCTGTGGGGCAGGGGGCACTCTCCCTTCGCAGTCCCTGCTGCCCCAGGGTGGTGCTAGGGGGCGCTGTGCTGTGGGGCAGGGGGCACTCTCCCTTCGCAGTCCCTGCTGCCCCAGGGTAGTGCTAGGGGGCGCTGTGCTGTGGGGCAGGGGGCACTCTCCCTTCGCAGTCCCTGCTGCCCCAGGGTGGTGGTAGGGGGCGCTGTGCTGTGGGGCAGGGGGCACTCTCCCTTCGCAGTCCCTGCTGCCCCAGGGTGGTGCTAGGGGGCGCTGTGCTGTGGGGCAGGGGGCACTCTCCCTTCGCAGTCCCTGCTGCCCCAGGGTAGTGCTAGGGGGCGCTGTGCTGTGGGGCAGGGGGCACTCTCCCTTCGCAGTCCCTGCTGCCCCAGGGTGGTGCTAGGGGGCGCTGTGCTGTGGGGCAGGGGGCACTCTCCCTTCGCAGTCCCTGCTGCCCCAGGGTGGTGCTAGGGGGCGCTGTGCTGTGGGGCAGGGGGCACTCTCCCTTCGCAGTCCCTGCTGCCCCAGGGTGCTGCTAGGGGGCGCTGTGCTGTGGGGCAGGGGGCACTCTCCCTTCGCAGTCCCTGCTGCCCCAGGGTGGTGCTAGGGGGCGCTGTGCTGTGGGGCAGGGGGCACTCTCCCTTCGCAGTCCCTGCTGCCCCAGGGTGGTGCTAGGGGGCGCTGTGCTGTGGGGCAGGGGGCACTCTCCCTTCGCAGTCCCTGCTGCCCCAGGGTGCTGCTAGGGGGCGCTGTGCTGTGGGGCAGGGGGTACTCTCCCTTCGCAGTCCCTGCTGCCCCAGGGTAGTACTAGCGGGCGCTGTGCTGTGGAGCGGGGGCACTCTCCCTTCGCAGTCCCTGCTGCCCCAGGGTGGTGCTAGGGGGCGCTGTGCTGTGGGGCAGGGGGCACTCTCCCTTCGCAGTCCCTGCTGCCCCAGGGTGGTACTAGCGGGCGCTGTGCTGTGGAGCGGGGGCACTCTCCCTTCGCAGTCCCTGCTGCCCCAGGGTGGTGCTAGGGGGCGCTGTGCTGTGGGGCAGGGGGCTCAGTGGGGGGTGCTTTCTCCTCGCAGTCCCAGCGTACTGCTAGGGGTGCTGTCGTGCAGGAGGCGCTGTTAAGTGGAGGTTTCCCACTGAGTCCTTGCTGTCCCATCATCCCGCCATTCCCCAGGGGCTGAGCTGAAGCTGTCCTGGACAAACCCTTCCCGAGGGCTGCCTCTGGGCCTGCCTAGCCTGCTCACGCTGGGTTCTCCTTCCCCTCCCACCCAAGCGGCTGGGCAGCAGGGCTGTGGGGCTGGGGAATAGCCACTGCTCCTTCCCCAGAGGGGGCTGGGTGAGTGAGCGGGGGAAGGGCTCTGGGAATGACAGGGATGTGGGGGTGAATCTCTCCCTGGGGGTGCCTGCCCTGAATGCCCGGGGGCGAGGGGAGGCCTGGCTGGAGGCCATGAAGTGGCTGAGCTCCTCTGGCCCCTTCTGACCCCGCTGCGGGCCTTCTCGCCCCCCTCGTGACCCTGCCACTTACCTGCCTGCAGACCCCTGCCTGAATGGTGGCTCTTGCCAGGATGGCATCAGCTCCTTCTTGTGCACCTGCCTGCCGGGCTTCACGGGCCCGCGCTGTGCCAGCGAGACCAACGAGTGTCTGAGCAGCCCCTGCCGCAATGGCGCCACCTGCACCGACTACGTCAACAGCTTCACCTGCACCTGTGCCCCAGGCTGGGCCGGCCTGCATTGCGAGCACAACGTGCAGGAGTGCACCGACAGGTGAGTCCCCCCCCCGACCAGGGACCCCCCTCCCATGCCCTGGGCTGGGCCGGCCCGCACTGTGAGCACAACGTGCAGGAGTGCACCGACAGGTGAGTCCCCCCCCCGACCAGGGACCCCCCTCCCATGCCCTGGGCTGGGCCGGCCCGCACTGCGAGCACAACGTGCAGGAGTGCACCGACAGGTGAGTCCCCCCCCGACCAGGGACCCCCCTCCCATGCCCTGGGCTGGGCCGGCCCGCACTGCGAGCACAACGTGCAGGAGTGCACCGACAGGTGAGTCCCCCCCCGACCAGGGACCCCCCTCCCATCCCCTGGGCTGGGCCGGCCCGCACTGCGAGCACAACGTGCAGGAGTGCACCGACAGGTGAGTCCCCCCCCGACCAGGGACCCCCCTCCCATGCCCTGGGCTGGGCCGGCCCGCACTGCGAGCACAACGTGCAGGAGTGCACCGACAGGTGAGTCCCCCCCCGACCAGGGACCCCCCTCCCATCCCCTGGGCTGGGCCGGCCCGCACTGCGAGCACAACGTGCAGGAGTGCATCGACAGGTGAGCCCTTCCCCCCCCCCCCCCATGCCCCAGGCTGGGCTGGCCTACACTGCAAACACAGCGTGCCTGACAGATAAGCGTGTCCTTTCCTCCTGCCTCCCCCCTGCCCCCCCGGAAGCCTCCCCTGGGCTGCCCTGTGAGCTCAGTGTGCAGGGGTGCACTGACAGGTGAGCCCCAGCCCCCATCAGGGAGCACCCCCAATCCCCATCTCCCTGTCCCCAGAGGAGCCCTATCTGCAAGGAGCTTCATCCCTTCAGGGGGAACCTTGCCCCTGGGATTCTTGGCACCAGCTTCCCTCCGCGCTGCCAGGCCCTGGCCCCAGCCTATGAGAGGCCAGTCAGTGCTGGGAACCCTTGAGAGAGTGGTGCCAGGCAGGACGGTGGAGTGGGGGTGGTTGTGAGGGGCGGGGGGCGAAGGGGAGGAGTGGGGGTAGTTGTGGGGAGCGGGGGGGCGAAGGGGAGGAGTGGGGGTGGTTGTGGGGGGGCGGGGGGCGAAGGGGAGGCGTGGGGGTGGTTGTGGGGGGGGCGGGGGGCGAAGGGGAGGCGGGGTGGTTGTGGGGGGGCGGGGGTCGAAGGGGGAGGTGTGGGGGTGGTTGGGGGGGGGCGCGGGGGTCGAAGGGGAGGAGTGGGGGTGGTTGTGGGAGGGGGGGGGCGGTTGTACTGATGGGTGGCGAACGGGGCATCGAGCTAACTGTGCCTGTGACCCTACAGCTCCTGCTTCAACGGCGGCACCTGCCTGGACGGGCTGAACTCCTACACGTGCCGCTGCCGCGCCGGCTTCACGGGCACCCACTGCCAGCATGAGATCGATGAGTGCCAGTCCAAGCCCTGCCTCAATGGGGGCATCTGCCTGGACGGTGTGGAGTCCTACCGCTGCACCTGCCCCCAGGGCTACACGGGTGCCCAGTGCCAGGTGAGCCCTGCCAGGTGGGCGTTGACATGGCGGGGAGGGGCAAGGACACAAAGTCCCAGCGTCTGGGGAAGGTGAACATGAGGCCTGGCATTGTCGGGGGAGCCTGGCCTCGGGCAGGGGAGGAATCCAACACCTCAGTGCGGTGGGGGGTGGGAAGCAGGGGCCAGGGGCCTGGCCTCAGGGGAGGGGGGAATCCAACACCCAAGTGTGGTGGGGGTCGGGGATCTGGCATTGCCGGAGCCCAGCCAGGGCTGTATTGGTTTCCCCAGGTCGCGTCCTCCCAGAGTACATTGTCCCCTAACTCCCCCTCTCTTGCAGACCCTGGTGGACTGGTGCAGGCGCTCGCCCTGCCAGAACGGGGGCCGCTGTGTGCAGACGGGCACGGCCCTGACCTGTGAGTGCCCGGGGGGCTGGACCGGCCGCTACTGTGACATTCCCAACGTTTCCTGCGAGGTGGTGGCAGCTCATCGAGGTGAGGGCACTCCTGGGCAGGACTGACCCCCACTGGTCCCTGCCAGGCTGGGCTGGGAGAGGTCTGTCCTTGGCAGGCGCTGCCCTCGCTCCGGGATCTGGGTCTCCAGTGCCCTCGAAAGATGTGAGGGGAGTTGGGGGCCCATAGGGCAGCCTATTGGGTGGAGCTGTCAGCTAGGTATAGCCTGGCCCCTGCCCTGCCCCCACTTGGCCCTTCTGTCCCAGCCACACCTGCTCCAGCAATGCTCTTGGTACCTCTACAGCTATCCCCCAGCTCTGGGAGGGAAGGGGGAGGGGTCTAGTGGTTAGAGCGGGGGGAGCTGTGAGTCAGGACTCCTGGGTTCTATCCCCAGCTCTGGGGGGGGGGGTGTGTCTAGTGGTTAGAGCAGGGGGGGGCTGACAGCCAGAGTCCCTCTCTTCTCAGTGTCATGGTTTCCCCTGTCGGAACTGTGCTGGGGCTGTGGGCCAGGCACAAGGCATCACAGTCTCTGTCTGTCTGTCTGGGGCAGGGGTCTCCAAGGAACAGGTGTGTCACTACCGGGGCCAGTGCGTCGACGCTGGCAACACCCACTTACTGCCTGTGCAAGGAAGGCTACACGGGCAGCTACTGTGAGAGCGAGGTCAACCCCTGCCAGCCCAACCCCTGCCAGCACGGTGCCTCCTGCCACAGCTTCATAGGCAGCTACGACTGTGAGGTGAGCCCCAGGGACGAGGGCTGCACGAAGGGGCTCCAGGCGCTGCCACCCGGCGCTAGCCAGGCTGCTGGGGCTGGGGAGTTGCAGGAGTTGTGCGCCCCCCCGCCTCCCCCCCCCGGCGAGGACGGCTGGGCCAAGGGGATACCGAGCAAGCCACATTCAGATGGGCTCACCTCGGAGCAGAGCAGCCAAGACTGGTCTGAGCATGAGCCTGGGAGCCAGGACTCCTGGGGTCTGTCTCCGGCTCTGGGAAGGGAGCAGGGTCTAGTGGTTGGAACAGGAGGGCTGGGAGCCAAGGTGTCTGGGTTCTATTCCCGGCTCTGGAAGGGCAGTGGGATCTAGTGGTTGCAATGGGGGCCTGGGAGCCAGGACTCCTGGGTTCTCTCCCTTGCTCTGTTGACAGTGTGTGCTGTGGGGTGAGTCCTTCTCCTCCCCCCGATGGTGCTCCTTGGCCCCCCACAGCAGTGGAGAAGGGTTGGTGGTGGCAGCATGAGGCCTTGTTTAACCCCTCTGTGGCTGGAGGGTGTGGAGCTGAGGGGCTTGGCAGCCTGAGGTGGGGTCCTCGGGAGCGGAGCTGGGGCCGGGCCCTGACTGGGCTGTGTCTGTCTCTCCCTGCAGTGCCCACCGGGGTTCGAGGGGCAAGAACTGCGAGTACGACATCGACGAGTGCCAGTCCCACCCCTGCCAGAATGGAGGCTCCTGCATCGACCTCATCGGGCGCTACATCTGCTCCTGCCCACCGGGAACCCTGGGTAAGGCCACGCCGGGCTAGTGGCCAGGCACCGTGGGGGGGGTGATGGGAGGCAGGTTACTGGGGGAGGGGGCGGCTCTGGGTTACTCCCAGGAGGGAGGGTACCTGTGGGACAGGGGGCTCAGGTTGGGGGACGGGGCCCTGGTTTCCCTTGGGGGGCCAGATCCCCACATGATGGGGTGGTTGGGTGCTCTGGTTATGCCGGGGGCTGGAAGGTCTCTGCCCCTTGTCCCCCAGGCGTCCTGTGCGAGATCAACGAGGACGACTGCGCTGCGAGCCCTGGCAGCCGGGCACCCAAGTGCCTGAACAATGGGACGTGTGTGGACCGGGTGGGTGGCTACCGCTGCAACTGCCCCCCGGGCTACACAGGCGAGCGCTGCGAGGGCGACATCAACGAGTGCCTGGCCAAGCCCTGCCTGCCCCAACGCACGCTGGACTGCGTGCAGGGCGCCAACGACTTCCACTGCCTGTGCAAGCCGGGCTACACGGGTGAGTGTGCCGAGGGGTGGGGCTACACCCAGGCAAGGGGCAGGGCTTCACGGGGCGTTTACACCAGGGGCACTGGGGTACATGTCAATGGGGTGCACTCAGTGCAGGGTGGGAGAAGGGGAAACCCCTGGTGGGGGGACTCTCTAGGCTTGGGGTCCAGCTGGCACAGGGAGGCTGGAGGTCTGTGCACCCACGAGGGGCTGAGCTGTGGGAAGGTGGCGGTGCTGGGAGCAGTGCTGGAGGCGGGATGGGGGGGGCAGCTCCACTCTCCCTGGACTCTCCATGACGCCTCCCTGGGCCCCTGCCCCCACCACCCCAGGCCGGCGCTGCCAGAACATCGTGAACACATGCGAGTCCCAGCCCTGCCAGAATGGTGGTCAGTGCAAGATGACAGTGAACACGCCGCTGGGCTACACCTGCCGCTGCCCCCCCGGTGAGTGTCCCGCGTGGGAAGGTGCAGGGGCGTTGGGCTCGGGCCAGCTGGGGGCCTGCCCTTGGCCGTGCACAGTCTGGAGTCTTCCAGGCCCAGAGGGAATGGGGCTGGGGGTCTGCTCCGCCATTCCAGTCCTGGAGCTGCAGGATGGGCTCTGATCTGAAGAGGGGCATCTTGGTTCTGGTGCTGCAGGGGAGGGTTTAGGTGTTGGTCCTGGTGCCTCAGGGGAGCAGGCTGGTCCTGCTGTGGGGGAGGGTTCCCATGTCATGGGGGGGGGGGGGGGGGGCCCTGGGGCAGTTTCCATGGCACTTGAGGATGGGGTGGGGGAGAGTTCCCATGGCACCTGGGGGGTGGATAATCGGCTGAACGTGAGCGTCCAGTGCAACGCTGTGGCCAAAGGAGCTAACGCAAGCCTGGGATGCCCAGACGGGCATAGAGAGGTTCTCTTACCTTGTACCTGGCACTAGTGCAGCTGCTGCTGGACCCCTGTGCCCAGTGCTGGTCCACAGTGAGGGTCAGAGGGGGAGCCCCGAGAATGGCGGAAGGATCCGAAGAGCAAGGAGTTGGAGCAGTTCAGCTTCCCAAAGGGAAAGGGGCAGGGGAGTGGAGCCCAGGCTGGGCTCCTGGGCCTAGTGACCGAGGTGTGATGTGATGTAGCAGGTGGGAGCTGGACACGTTGAGACTGGAAACAGCCCCTGGAACGGGCCGGCAAGGGAGGGGCTGGGCTCTCCGCCACGGGCCATTTGCAGTGGAGTTGGGCTGTGGGTCTAGCTGCGCTGCGCTTGGTCACGCAGGAATTAGTTCAGACCTGTGATATACACACCAGGTGGAGGGGCCTGTTCTGGTCTGGGTCCTGCTGCTGCTGGATGAGGCAATCCTGGTTCTGGGTCAGTTCTGGTCCGGGTCCCGGCGCTGCTGGGCAAGCGGGAGGTGGTTCTGGCCTGTGGCCTGGTCCCGGTGCCATCTCTCTCACCCTCTTTCCTGCCCCTTCCCAGAACTATTCCGGGCCCAACTGTGAGCGAAGCGTGCTGTCATGTCGGGAGCTCGCCTGCTTCAACGGGGGCAGCTGCCAGCACACAGCACTGGGTGCCCGCTGCTCCTGCCTGCCGGGCTTCACTGGCCCCGACTGCCGCCTGCGGGCCAACAGCAGCTGCACCGGTGCGTCCTGCCTCAGCGGGGGCACGTGCATAGAGATGTCCTGGCCTCCCCACTTCCAGTGCCTCTGCCCCAGTGGCTTCTCCGGCCTGCACTGCGAGCAGAAGCTCACCCTGGAGCTGCAGTGCCTGCAGGAGGAGTGCGCTGCCAAGGCCGGAGATTCCTACTGCGACAAGGAGTGCAACAGCCCTGCCTGCAAGTGGGACGGGGGCGACTGCTCCCTGCTGGTGGGTGACCCCTGGCAGCAGTGTGAGGAGCGCCAGTGCTGGCAGTTGTTCAACAACAGCCAGTGCGACGAGGACTGCAACACGGCCGCGTGCCTCTACGACAACTTCGACTGCAAGAGCCGCGACCGCAGCTGCAAGTAAGGGGGGGCGCTGGGCCGAGGGGGCAGGCCAATGGGCTGGGGAAGTGCTGCCCCTGGGCGGGACTCTACACAGGGTGCTCTCCCTTCAGAGTCCGCACTTGCCCCAGTGTGGTGCTGGGGGGCGCTCTCCCCCCACAGCGTGGTAAGTGTGCGCTGTGCACCTGGGGGTGGTGTCTTGTGGAGGACACGTGAAAATGAGGCCCTGGGCAGTCGTGCCCAGTGCAGATGCCATGGCTTTTGCCAGGGTTGAGGCTTTAATCCTGGTGCTGTGCCCAGGTGGGGCACGGGGGCTGTTCATACAGGGACCCCTCACCCAGCGCTGAGATGTGCCCCCTTGTGGGGTAGCGTGTGAGGGCTGTTTATACAGGGACCCCTCGCCCAGTTGAGGTGCAGGCCCCTCCGGACTCAGGTGCAGAGGATGTTTATACTGGGACCCCTCACCTGGCTCTGGGGTGGAGCGTGGGGCTGTGGTAGCTACATCTCACCGCTGGCCAAAGATGGCTGTGGGCACTGGAGCCATGTCCCAGATGTTTCTCACTGCGTGATGCAGTCTCTGCTGCAGGAGCCCAGTGACCCAGGTGCCCTGGGGTGCCCAGTGGGACGGAGGTGGGCTGGCCAGAACAGGGTAGGGCTAGGGGCTGGGTGGGGCTGTGCGCTGACCATGCCCTCCCCCCCAGCCCCGTGTATGAGAAGTACTGCTCGGACCACTTCGCCGACGGGCAGTGCGACCAGGGCTGCAACAATGAGGAGTGTGGCTGGGACGGGCTGGACTGCGCCCGCGAGATGCCGGAGCACCTGGCCAGCGGCGTGCTGGTCATCACCGTGCTGCTGCCCCCCGACGAGCTGCGCAGGACCAGCACCACCTTCCTGCAGAAGCTGAGCGCCATCCTGCGCACCTCGTTGCGCTTCCGCCTCGACAGGGACGGCAACTATATGATTGAGCCCTTCTATCGGCCCAGCCGCTTGCGCCGCCGTGAGCTGGGCCGGGAGGTCATTGGGTGAGCTGCGGGCCGCAGCCGGGGGGGGCGCCGCTCCGCGGGCCGCGGCCATGGGGAGTGAGGGGGAGAGACAGCCCCGTGAGCCATGGGGGGGAAGATGCAGCCCCATGGGCTGCAGCAGGAGAGGGAGCCAAGAGCTTTGGGGGGCTGGTACAGGGGGCTGGTGCCAGGGTGGGGGTGGTTAGCGCTTTGTGGGGCTGGCACTGGGAGAAGGAGCCAGCGCCACCTGAGGGAGCCAGCCCTGGGGCAGGCACTAGGAAGTTGTCTGTTGACTGGCACCACGACACAGCCTTTTGCTCCCAGAGATGTCACACAGCTGCCTTCCATCGGCAATCTGGTTCGCCGCCCGCTCTGATGCAGGGCTTCGGGTGGCTCAGCTGGTGCCTGTGCTCTCAGACGGCAGCAAGGGCTCCGGGGGCAGCATCCAGGGGCCTTGCCTCTTGCCCGGCCCTGGGACCCAGAAGGGAGCGGGTAGGGACAGGGAGAGCACAACGGTGCTAAGCAGCTGCTGGCAGCCTGGCAGGGACCCGTGGGTCATGGGACCAAACGCCCGCTGCCGGGGCCAGGCCTGCTCTGGGACGTGCACAGCCCTTGCTGCAGGCAGTGCTGAACCAGCCCTGTCCCAGGACTCCATGTGGGGCAAGGGGTGCCCAGGCCCCTACAGTCTGGGGTTTGGCGTCACTGTGGGCGAGGCCACACTGGTAACTGTCCCCCTCCCTGCCCCAGCTCCGTGGTCACTCTGGAGATTGACAACCGCCTCTGCGTCCAGGCCTCAGACAAGTGCTTCCCTGACGCACGCAGCGCGGCCGACTACCTGGCTGCACTGGCCGCTGTGGAGCGCCTGGAGTTCCCCTACCCCATCAAGGCTGTGCACAGTGAGTGCAGGTGGGGCCGGGGCCAGGGGGTGGAGTTTGAGGGCAGGGCTCTCAAGAGGCAGTGGGGTGAGTGGGAGAGGTGAGGTGAGTGAAAGGGGGCGGGGTATTGGGAGGGGGCGGAGTGAGTGGGAGCGGTGGAGTCTCAGGATGGGGTGGGATGAGTGGGGGTGGGGTATCAAGAGGCAGGGTCTGACTCCTGTCCACTCCTGCAGGTGACAAGCTGCAGCCGAAGCCTCCGGACTCCATGCCCCTGGTGCCCCTGGTGGTGGTGGCGGCGGCCGTGATCCTGCTGGTGATCCTGGTGCTGGGGGTGCTGGTGGCGCGGCGGAAGCGGGAGCACAGCACACTCTGGTTCCCAGAGGGCTTCAGCCTGAAGAAGGAGAACAGCAACAAGAACCGGCGGGAGCCTGTGGGCCAGGACGCCTTGGGCATGAAGTACGGGACTTGCCCTCGTGGGGCCAAGCCCACATCCTGCTCCCCACACCCAGGCCTGGAGCCTGGGGGATCCCCACTCTCTGCAGCAGCATGGGGGATTTTACCTGCTGCAGGCTCTCACCACCACCAGGGGGCACCGTGCAGACCGTCTCTGCCGGCATGCCCCACAGCTGCCCAGTGCCTTGTGCAGGGGGGATGTCCTAGGAGTGGCCCCCTGAAGCCCTGGGTGGGTGGGGCGGAAGGCAGGGGCTATGTGGCAGGGGCTGGGGTCTAAGCTCTGGGCTTCCCTCTAGGAACATCAGCAAAGGGGAAAGCCTGATGGGGGAACACTCAGATGACTGGATGGATGCAGAGTGCCCGGAGGCCAAGAGACTCAAGGTACCAACACCTGTGGACCAGCAGCGAGCCCTGGCTTGCTGGAGGCCAGATGGGTGATGGGCGCTGGGCTCGGTGATGTGGGGGAAGAGAAGTGCGGGGGGTGTCCTGATGAATCCCAGGTGCTGCACTGAGCCCCTTGCTCGGAGCCGCATGGGGTCATAACCCAAATCCTACCTTGGAGAGGTGGAGGGGGCGGGGAAACGGGAGCCCCCCGGCAGGGCAGGGGCAGGATCTACCAGCTCCGTGATTGGTTGTGCTCTCCCGCAGGTGGAGGAGCCGGGCGGGGACTCAGAGGACCCTGTGGACTGCCGCCAGTGGACACAGCATCACCTGGTGGCGGCCGACATCCGCATGCCGCCATCCATGGCCCTGACACCACCCCAGGGCGAGTTCGACACCGACTGCATGGATGTCAATGTCAGGGGGCCAGGTAAGTGGGCATGGCTCCATCTCAGGGACTACAGCTCCCAGCATGCAGTGCAGGTATGCTGCACCCTGGGAGAAGTAGCATCACTGAGAAACTTTGAGCGGAGTAGCAGCTCCCCTGCATATGCAGCTGACCACGAGTCCCAGCATGCACCACTGCCCCAATTCAGTCAAACAGCATGCTGGGAGTTGTGGTCTCTCATGCTGGAGCCCCTGGGGCAGCCCCCAGTTAACCCCTTGGTGGCGGCTCTCCTTGCAGATGGCTTCACTCCGCTCATGCTGGCCTCGTTCTGCGGGGGCGGTGTGGAGACCGATCTGGCCGAGGAGGATGAGGCTGACGACTCCTCAGCCAACATCATCTCGGACCTCATCTGCCAGGGCGCCAACTTGAGCGCCCAGACGGACCGCACAGGTGAGACTGCGCTGCACTTGGCTGCCCGCTACGCCCGGGCCGACGCCGCCAAGCGCCTGCTGGACGCCGGCGCTGACACCAACGCCCAGGACAACACGGGCCGCACGCCACTGCACGCCGCGGTGACCGCCGACGCCCAGGGCGTCTTCCAGGTGAGACCCCATCCCCCACCCACCCTGCGGTGACCGCCGACGCCCAGGGCGTCTTCCAGGTGAGACCCCATCCCCCACCCACCCCACGGTGACCACCAATGCCCAGAGCATCTTCCAGGTGAGCTCCTGCCTTTCCTCACCCACCTGGGAGAGGCCCCAGTTGCTCACTCTCCACCCCAGAGCTCCCCCACGCTGTTGTCTTCCACGGGAGGCCCCCCCCCCATCCTGGGCAAAGCCCCTGGGCAACCCTGCCCTTGCAAAACAACCCCCTGGAGAGCTCCCCCCTCTGCCCACACTGGGAGGGCTCCGAGCGCCCCTGGCTGTGCCCATGCTGGGAGAACTGGGCTGGGCAGGGTTTCCCCGGCTGCGGCTCACACTTGCCCTGCCCGGCAGATCCTGATCCGGAACCGCTCCACGGACCTGGATGCCCGCATGGTGGATGGCTCCACGGCACTGATCCTGGGCTGCCCGGCTGGCCGTGGAGGGGATGGTGGAGGAGCTCATTGCCTGCCATGCAGATGTCAACGCCGTGGATGAGCTGGGTATGGGGCGGCTTCCCTGCCATCGGGGGTCTCTGCGGAGCCCGCCCGCAGCTTCCCCTGGGGAAGGGCCTGGCTGTGGGTATCGGGGCTCAGCGACATGGCGGGGCACTGCCAACCCGTGAGGATTTGGGAGGGGCTGTGCAGGGGGAGGGAGCTAGCAGGGGGCTGCGGGTGGGGGACTGAGGGGGCACCGGCAGAGGTGTGAGGGGAGGGGGGGGAGCCCAGGGCTGGGCTAGCAGGGGGCTGCGGATGGGGACTGAGGGGCACCGGCAGAGGTGTGAGGGGAGGGGGGGGAGCCCAGGGCTGGGCTAGCAGGGCTGCAGGTCAGAACTGAGGGGCAGTGGGGGGATGGACCAGCGGAGCCCCCCCCTCACGTCTCGGCTCCCCCAGGTAAATCTGCACTGCACTGGGCCGCGGGCCGTGAACAACGTGGAGGCCACGATTGCGCTGCTGAAGAACGGGGCCAACAAGGACATGCAGGACAGCAAGGTGAGCAGCAGGCAGGATGGGCAGGCGAGCAAGGCTTGGCTGTCATTCACCCCGCAGGCCCTGCCCACAACGGGGGCCCCCACTGTGCCTTCCTCCCGGAACCCCTGGGCCGAGCACCAGGACGTGCTGCTCCTGTGCTGGGGAGGGGGAGCCCTGTCTGCCCAGGGCCCAACCCTGGCTCTAAATCCCCAGCACAGAGGGCTGTGGGCATCTCCCACCCCTGCCCTGGCGGTCCCAGTACTTCAGGGATGGGGGCAGCCCCCTCAGCACAGTCTGAGCCCCGCTGTCGTCCCCCCCTCTCCCCCAGGAGGAGACCCCGCTGTTCCTGGCCGCTCGGGAGGGCAGCTACGAGGCAGCCAAGATCCTGCTGGATCACTTTGCCAACCGGGAGATCACAGACCACATGGACCGGCTGCCGCGGGACATAGCCCAGGAGCGGATGCACCACGACATTGTCCGCCTGCTAGACGAGTACAACACGGTGCGCAGCCCGCAGGGGGCGCTGCCCCCTGGCCACACCATGTCCCCGCTTATGTGCCCACCCAACAGCTTCCTGCCCAGCCTCAAGCCCACCCCGCAGGGCAAGAAGAGCCGGCGGCCCAGCGCCAAGAACACGGCAGGGGCAGGCAACAGCGCCAGCCTGGCCAAGGAGGCCAAGGGGCGGAGCAAGAAGCTGAGCTTGGAGTGCCAGGGCTCCCTGCTGGAGAGCTCAGTCACCCTGTCGCCCGTCGACTCGCTGGACTCTCCCTATGTGGCCAACCCCACCTCGCCCGTCCTGGCCTCGCCCGGCGTCTTCCACCCAGCCAGCTCCTCCATGTCGGTGGGCTCCACGCCCATGGTGCATGGCCTGATGGATGGGCCCTTTGCCGTCAGCCTGGCGCGGCTCAGCGACCTGGGCGAGGTGGCATCGGCCCAAAGCACCATCCTCTCCATGAACCGGGTCTCCATGCCTTCGCTACCGCGCCAGCCCGGCTGTGTGGGGCTCAGCCTGGGCATGGTGAGCCCAGTGGCGGTGCCCTTCGACTGGCACACCCGTGTCCCCACCTCCCAGTGCAACCCAGTCATCGGGGTGGTGCATCCGGCTGCCTCCCACCCCAACCTGCACCAGGCGGCCCAGCCCTTCCCACAGGGGCTGCTGCTGCCCAACCACCTGGCCATGGTGCACAGCTCCCAGGTGCTGGCCGCCCCCAGCCCTGCCAAGGAGCAGCCCCCGCCGGCGCCCACCCCTGGGCAGCCCATGCCCCCACCAGCCCCTGCAGCACCCGCCCTGGGCCGCGCCAGCCAGCCCATCTCGCCCAAGGAGGGGCAGGGGGGTGCGCGCCCCGGCCCCCCACCACCCCCCCAGTATTACAAGGCACCCAGCGGGCAGGGGGCAGAAGATTACCCCACACCCCCCTCACAGCACAGCTACACCCCCGGCCAGGACGGCACCCCCAAGCACTACCTGCACCTGCGCAGCGAGCACCCCTACCTGACGCCCTCGCCCGAGTCCCCCGAGCAGTGGGCCAGCCCCTCACCCCACTCACTGTCCGACTGGTCCGAGTCCACCCCCAGCCCGGCCGTGCTGGGGCCCCCCCAGACCCTCTCCCATCTGCCCGACCAGTCCACCAAGATGCAGGTGTTTGCGTGAGGGCAGGGGGGAGGGAGCCAGGGCCCCGAGCCCATCCCCCCGGCCCCCTGACCCCCTTCCTGGGGGAGCCCCTCACTCGCCCCCGGGCCCTGCCTCCTGGAGACCAACCCCCCTTGTGTTTTTTATAAGAAAAATGTCAAATGTAAAAAGGAAAAGATCCCTCTCTCTGTGGGTGGGGGCTGTGGACTCCCCCACAACTGCCATGGGGGGGCTCTAGCCATGCCCCGACCCCCCATCTCCCCGGCGGGGGGGCGTTTGTCTTTTTTTAAAGAAAGTCTTTTGTATAGAAAAAAAAAGTCATTTAAACAAGCGCTTTATTTTTACAAAATATTATATGTAAAGTGTCCAGTAGGTGTTGCTAAAGCACCATAGGCGGGGGTGGGGCTGCAGGGGGGGAGGGTGATCCCTGGCCTCCCCCCACTGTTGCTCGGTGGGCAGCGCGCCCCCCACGTTGGGGAGGAGCCCGCTCACTGTAATTGTGTACTGGGTATGCGGCGCTAGCCTGTGGCTGCTGCCTGGGGCACAGGGCCCCCCCCGCAATGCGGGGGGCTGAGCCCCCACCCCCAGCCCCCCTGCTCAGGGCCCTCCGCAATGCGGGGGGACTGAGCCCCTCACTGCCCCGAGCTCCCTGCCTGGGGCTGAGCCCCCCCGGGTCCCCCGCCCTCCCCGTCCTGTTTCTTGGCACTTCATCACATTCCAGGTTAATTTATTCCTTGGAGATGCCGCTGCTCAAGTGGGGCCTGTCTGGTGGGGGGCTCCAGCCAGCGGTGGGGGGCTGCCAACTGCTCTCGCTGTTTGCCTCCTCCATGGCACCACTGCCACCCCCACCCTGGGCACAGCCGATTGGGATAGGCGGCACCTGTCCTCCATGGCTGATCCCACCCCCTCTGCCCCACAATGGCAGCTTGCCCTCCCACGGGGGGGCCCCGCCCGCGGTACGATGCCAGGCAGCGAACTGACAGCCAGCTGGGCTCCGGCCCCTCTGTACATTCCTCACATGGCTCGCCTGTCAATGGCTCTGGGAGCAGGGGCTGGGGAGGAGCCCGGTGGCCGGGCACAGCTCCTGCCACCCGCTGTAGCATAGAGGGGGCACGGCCCCCGCTCGTCACTCCTAGGACGATGTGTAGCTCATTTTTTAAACTATTTTTTAAATCCCTGTTTAAATCAAGTAGCTTTGAACCAACTGGGCGCCGCTGTACAGAGCTTGGCCCTGCGCCTAACCTCCCTGGGATCCGCTGTACAGAGCCCACCCCGCACCTAACCCCCTGGGACCTGCTGTACAGGGACCCTCACTCCCATCCCTGCCCCACACAACCCCCTGGGACCTGCTGTACAGGGGCCCTCACCCCCACACATAACCCTGCTGGGACCCGCTGCCAAGCCTGCCCCTGCACATAACCCCCCTGGGACCGCTGTACAGGGGCCCCTGCCCCCTGGAACCCTCTGTACAGAGCCCACCCTGCCCCTATCCCTCTGGGACCTGCTGTACAGAGCCCGGCCCCACTGCACCTAATAAAGCTGTAGTTAACAAGGAACCTGTCTCTGCCCCCATTCTGTGCGCCTGTTCCCCCGCCCCCCATGACGTGCACCGTTTGCCAGACCCAGGGCCTTGCTGTGGGTCTGGTTTGGGGTGGGGTGGCTGCTCTGGGTCAGCTCCAGTCCTGGCTGATCTTGGTTGGTTATAGCAGCCTGTTTCCCTGGGGTCATCTGAGCTGGTCCCCTCTGAGCAGTTCATGGCCTCAGTGGCAGTGGCACCTGGGACTCTGTCGGGGGGCTCCCAGCAGTTAGTTGTCTGCGGCCTGAAGTGCCGTGGTTGAGCGGTGGGGCCCTGGGGGAGAGTGACGGCTGCACGCTCTAGGAGGACAAACAGCAGCTGGCAGAAATGCCCACGTCCGCCTCCTCCTCCCCCCGTGAGCTCTGTGCCTAAACGTTCTCTCTGGGCTCAGGGAACTCGCCCGCCTTGTGGTGGGGACACACTAACCCCCTTGCCTGCTGATCGTCCTCCAGGGTCTTCCCACGGTTCCACCTGCATGCCTAGCCGGGCAGAGCTGTTCCCCCACCCCAAGGCCCTGGGGTACAAGCAGAGAGGGCTCAGAACCCCAGGCTGTGCCCCAGATTTCCTGGGGGTGAACGCAGCCCCAGCGAGCCCCAGAATGTGAGAGCTGCTTGCAGCCAGGCACCCGCTGGGCAGCCTGGAGCGGGGGCATGGCAGCTGTTGGCTTTCAGGAGACTGTGATTGTCCTGGGTTCAAAGCCGCTAACCCCTTCAGCGTGACACCCCCGTCTCCACTCTGCCCAGCCTCTCGGGGGGTCTGACACACCGTCCCCTGGGGGGATGCAGCCCCAACAGAGAAGAAACAAAGGGGCGAGACCAGCTGAACGATTTGCATCTTCCCAGGATGTGTCAGGACGAGTCACACCCCAGCCCAAATCCTCGGCGCTTCCCCTCCCTGATTCATGGGCAGCTGCCGGGAGGGGCCACCTTCGACAGGCACCTTCTGCACCTCTGTTGTTTTGGTGGAGTCCGCAAGCTGGGATGGACGTGGCTCGATCTGCTCTGATGGGGAATTCATGCCTGTCACAACTCTTCCGGCCTCAGTTTCTGCAGCCCCGTTCTCAGCGCTTGGGGCAGCCCTGAGTGGCCATGTTCATGCTCCCAGCTGTAAGTGCTGGCGTTCAGGTCCAGCAGGAGAGGGGGGCGAAGTGGGCAGGCCAAGGCCCATCTTCAGCTCGGCCAGATCCCATGCACCCTTCTCACCCCGGCAGCATGTCCCTGTCTCAGCCAACAGTGGCTCTATCAGCAAACCACAGATCAGCCTCCCGTAACCAGCGCCGAGCCCACAAACCGCTGCCGGCTGCACAGGACAGAAACGTTCAGCATATGCGCTGGGAGCAGCTCCAGCGTTAGCAGCTGAGGGCCAGGTCCCAGAACAAGGGTCACCCACCCGGAGCATTCCCCTGGCACGTCGCTGGTCCGACAGCTCCTGGCCTGGCGAGGCAGGACAAGGTGGTCACTGCAAACCGCTGGCCTGCAGCCCGTCAGTCTCAGGCATGGCTACGGCTCCCAAGGGAATTCATCAGACACTGTTCCTGGCACCGATCACACTGGCCTTAGCCATAGTGAAATCCAAGACAATTATTCGCTTCTCCATCTGGGCCCCCCAGCTGTCTCGCTGCCCTGCCAGCAGGCCGGTCAGCAAACCCAGCTCTCCCCAGATCCGAGAGCCCAGCTATCCAGTTCAGTTTGGAGTACCTAGGCCCTGGCTTTGTAGCATAGCTGGTCTCGTAACTGTTCTGTTTGAACTAGTGTCTAATACTGTACACGCTCCACCCTCACCCCCCCAGCACAGATCCTATAGCACGCAATCGCTGGACTCCCAGTTTTTGCTTTTCACGGGCTATGTCCTTGGTCCACGAGATCGGTGTTAGGCCCCAGCATTGAAACTGTCACGTGGAGGAACCCTTCAGTTGGCTAGATGCCCAAGATGTCCCGCTCTTCCTCCCCGCCTCCGAGACTGAGCCCCAGGGCTCCAGCCCTCCTGCTGCACCCCATGAGCTCCACCCGGTGCATCCAGCTGAGACAGACGCTTGGTCAGAGACTTGCCAACTCCTCAGGGCCCAGCACACCCCGGAAAGAATGTGCAGCGACACCAGGTGGCGTTTTCAAACTGAGTCGGGTTTATTAGTCAGCTGGAACCCAGCCTGGGAAGTCCCCAGGTTAGCGCAGTGAAGCAAAGGCTATGACACCGTCCATCCTGGCCAAGCCAGCACGCCACCCAGCCAAACAGCCGTGGACTCCATTTTTAGCCCTCTCCCCTTGGTGGTCCCTGGTGGGAGCTCAGAGTCATAGAATAATAGGGTTGGAAGACACCTCAGGAGGTCATTTAGTCCAACCCCCTGCTCAAAGCAGGACCAACAGCAACTAAATCATCCCAGCCAGGGCTTTGTCAAGCCAGGCCTTAGAAACCTCTAAGGATGGAGATTCCACCATCTCCCTAGGTAACCCATTCCAGTGCTTCACCACCCTCCTAGTGAAATGGTGTTTCCTAATACCCAACCTAGACCTTCCCCACCGCAACTTGAGACCATTGCTCCTTATTCTGTCATCTGCCACCACTGAGAACAGCCGAGCTCCATCCTCTTTGGAACCCCCCTTCAGGTAGTTGAAGGCTGCTCTCAAATCCCCCCTCATTCTTCTCTTCTGCAGACTAAACAAGTCCAATTCCCTCAGCCTCTCTGCATAAGTCACATGCTCCACCCCCCTAATCATTTTAGATGCCCTCCGCTGCACTCTCTCCAATTTGTCCACATCCCTTCTGTAGTGGGGGGGGGCTCAAAATTGGACACAATATTCCAGATGTGGCCTCACCAGTGCCTAATAGAGAGAAATAATCACTTCCCTTGATCTGCTGGCAATGCTCCTACTAATACAGCCCAATATGCTATTAGCCTTCTTGGCAACAAGGGGGCACTGCTGACTCTCATCCAGCTTCTCGTCCACTGTAATCCCCAGGTCCTTTTCTGCAGTACTGCTGCTTAGCCAGTTGGTCCCCAGCCTGTAGCCGTGCATGGTGTCACGGAGTGTGGGGGGACACAAGGCCCTGCACCCCCGGCTTCCTGCGATTCACCATGACTCTCAGCCAGCCAGTAAAGCAGAAGGTTTATTTAGATGACAGGAACACAGTCCAAGACAGGTCTTGCAGGCACAGACAACAGGATCCCCCTCAGTTGGGTCCATCTTGGGGTCTCAGGGCACCCCAGCCCCCTTGGGAGGTCAGAGCCCCATCTGCCTCCCAGCCATATCACCAGCCAGCTCCTGAAACTCCCCCTTCAGCGACCCCTCCCACAGCCTTTGTTCAGTTTCTCGGGCAAAGGTGTCACCTGGCCTCTAACCCCTTCCTGGGTTCTCATGTTACATGCTCAGGTATCTTCCCTTAAGGCTAGTCTCCCATCCCGTCCTAGCCAACCTCCCCTCTCAGCATTCAAAGACCACATTAAGAACAGTCCCAGTTCGTCACACATGGGCTTCTTCCTTCCTAAGTGCAGAACTCTGCACTTGTCCTTGTTGAACACCATCAGCTTTCTTTTGGCCCAACCCTCCAATTTGTCTAGTCACTCTGGACCCTATCCCTACCCTCCAGCGTATCTACCTGTCCCCCCAGCTTAGTGTCCTCTGCAAACTTGCTGAGAGTGCAATTCATCCCATCATCCAGATCATTAATAAAGATGTTGAACAAAACCAGCCCCAGGACCAACCCCTGGGGCACTCCGCTTGCTACCGGCTGCCAACTAGACATCCAACCATTGATCACTACCTGTTGAGCCCGACCATCTAGCCAGCTTTCTATCCATCTTATAGTCCATCCATCCAATCTATACTTCTTTAACTCGCTGGCAAGAATACTGTGGGAGACCATATCAAAAGCTTTGCTAAAGTCAAGATATAGCACATCCACCACTTTCCCCATATCCACAGAACCAGTCATCTTGTCATAGAAGGCAATTAGGTTAGTCAGGCATGACTTGCCCTTGGTGAATCTATGTTGACTGTTCCGGATCACCTTCCTCTCGTCCAAGTGATTCAGAATGGATTCCTTGAGAACCTGCTCTAAGATTTTGCCGGGGACTGAAGTGAGACTGACGGGTCCGTAGTTCCCAGATTCTCTTTCTTCCCTTGTTTAAATATGGACACTATATTTGCCTTTTCTTCGAGTGATTGCTCATGTGTATTCCGCAATAGGTGTGCATGCTCGCCATGTGCTCCGGTGTCAGAAGATTCCCCCCTAGCAGTACCTGTAGGGGGAAGCGCCCCCCGCGACCCCTGGAGTGGCGCCTGCCTGGCATGGTATAAGGGGAGCTGCGCACTCCCGCCACCCTCAGTTCCTTCTTGCCGCCAGTGAAGGTGCATTGGAACTGCTGTGCTCCAGCTTCGCTGTAGCTCGTCCCCAGAACAGTTCGTTTGTTCAGCGTTAGTACCTGTAGTTAGTTAGCTGTTAGGCGTTCTATGCCAAGAAGCGACCCACATGCAGACTGTTTGCGCTGCTTGGGAGAAACCCATCTCAGCAAAAGGTGCAAGATTTGCAAGTTGTTTAAGCCTTGGACCAAAAGAGAAAGGGACATTAGGCTCTGGGCCATTCTGATGGAATCGGCGCTGACCCCGACCCCGGCACGCTGCTCTGAACGTTGGTACGTGGCGACCCTCCGGTACCATCGACCAGTCGGCACCGCTCCCCGTCCACAGGGCACGCCAAGAGGGCCAAGAAGACTCCCTCTTCGCAGCGGCACCGAGGGAAATCTGGGACAGAGGCTAGGCCCATGTCGGGCAGTCCTCGATCCCACCGGGTCCCAGGCCTCCGACTCAAGTTGAGTGGAGTAGCCCAGCCCCTTCAGAACAGGCCTCTCCGGATGTCCGGATTCCTTCCACGCCTGAAGCCCTCCAGGCGGCCTGGGACGTCATGTCCATGCCGGTGCCCAGAGCGCTGCCGATGTCGGCCCCGCGCTCCAGAGGCAAGCCGGCGCTGGGATCTCCGCAGTCGCCTCTGGCCCGGTACCGGTCTCAGTCGAGGGAACATTCCCGACGCAAATCGCCCAGCGACCACTCAGGGCAGAGTCCAGGTGGATCGCCCTCGACGCCGACCAGACTGTCTGGCTGAGTTCTGGCTGGCCGGGACTCACGGCACTGCTTGTCCTCAGGGAGCGAATATCGATGGGACCGCGGTAGGTGTCGCCGTCAATCCTCGTCTCGGACAGGGTACCACAGTTGGTCACAGCACGGTTGTCGACGTCATTCCTGCTCGGACTCCCGGTCCAAGTCTCTGCCAAGACATTGCAGCCCCGGGCGTCGATCGTCAGCGTCTCGCCATTGTGGGTCTGTCCGTCGAGCCCGTTCGCAGAGCAGCGATTACCCTCAGTACCAGTCTTCCACGTCGAGATGGCAGTCCCGTGGCCGTCGTAGATGTCGGCACCGCCACTCCTCCCGGTCCAGAGACAGCAGCGGATCTTATGCCATCCTTCGATGGGCCGGGCCAGGCCAGCCAACCCGGACAGCAGGCGGGCCGAATGGTACTAGTAGGCACTGTGGCCTCCGGTGCAGGCCCCAGTGGGAGCTCGCTCAGTGGTCGGAGCTTCAGAAGCACCATCGGCCTCCCTCTCCAGACCCCCGAGAAAGGAGTCGGTGGGATGTACGTCCTCGGCACCGTGCCTGGAGTCCGACCAGGTGGTGGACCCTCTGGTGCCGGCCGACACCCAGAGCACCACGCTGGCCTACTCGCCCTGCCCGGAGGAGGTGATTGCGATTGTGGCCCTGCCCCCTCCATCCTGCAGGAGGACTTCAGGGCCCACCAAGAACTCTTGAAGAGGGTGGCAACAAGCCTACACCTCCAGGCAGAGGAGATGGAGGAGCCCTTGGACTCCATTTTTAACGTGTTGTCCCCATCGGCACTGGGTAGGGTGGCCTTGCCTCTCCCTGAAGGGGTGGCTAAATTTCAAGTGCCCTGTGGCAAACACTGGCCTCGTTGGCCCCCATCTCTAAAAAGGTGGAACGCAAGTACTTTGTACCCACCAAGGGGCATGAGTACTTGTATACCCACCCGGCGCCCCACTCTTTGGTGGTCAGTCGGTCAACCATGGGGAACAGCTGGGTCAGCCAGCCCCAACCCCAAAGAACAAAGACTCTCAGAGACTGGACTCTTTCGGAAGGAAAATGTATTCATCTTTGAGCTTCCAGTTACGAGTGGCCAACTATCTGGCTCTCTGGGGCCGGTACGAATTCAATCTGTGGGGCTCCCTGCCTAAGTTTGAGGACTCCCTCCAGGAGTGCGATAGGAAGGAGTTTAAGGCGCTAGCGGAGGAAGGGGCAGCGGCCACTAGGGCGTCCCTGCAGGCAGCCTCGGACGCTGCGGACACGGCTGCATGATCGGTGGCCTCCGCGGTGTCCATGAGACGGGCGTCCTGGGTCCTGCTCTCTGGGCTGTCCAGCGAGGCACAGTCTTCCATGCAGGATCTCCCGTTTGATGGGAAAGCTCTGTTTGCGGAGGAAACAGATACAAGGCTACATGACACGAAAGACTCTCGCACGACCCTCCAGACTCTGGGCCTCCATGTCCTGGCTCCGGCAAAACCTAAATTCAAGCTGCAGCAGACTCCCAGCCAGGCCCCCCTTCTAAAGTACGAGGCCGCCCATAGGAAGCAGCGGGACTATAAGAGATGCCCTCAGAGGCAGTCTCGGCCTGCCCCCCAGCCTGGGTCCTCCAAGGGCAAGCAGGCGGGGAAAAGGCATTTTTGACGGGACGCCCGGGGGCACCCCGCCAGTCCTCATCAGGGATTCACCCCCAATAAAGCTTCCCTTCTCCAACCGGTTGTGTGCTTTCCTCCCGGAATGGTCGCGGCTGACCCCAGACCCATGGGTCCTCAACACCATCTCCCGGGGTTACACCCTCCAGTTTACTTCCTCCCTGCCCAACCACCCCCCGTCCCTGTTGGGGGACTGTGCCACTCTGATACACAGCGCCCCCTACTGAGCCCCCTGTGCCACTCTGACACACAGCACCCTCTGCTGAGCCCCCTGTGCCACCCTACAGCACAGCGCCCCCTGCTGAGCCCCTGTGCCACTCTGACACACAGCGCCCCCTACTGAGCCCCCTGTGCCACTCTGACACACAGCACCCTCTGCTGAGCCCCCTGTGCCACCCTACAGCACAGCGCCCCCTGCTGAGCCCCTGTGCCACTCTGACACACAGCGCCCCCTACTGAGCCCCCTGTGCCACTCTGACACACAGCACCCCCTGCTGAGCCCCCTGTGCCACCCTACAGCACAGTGCCCCCTGCTGAGCCCCTGTGCCACCCTGACACACAGCATCCTCTGCCACCCTAGAGCACTCCCTACTGAGTCCCTGTGCCACCCTACAGCGCAGCACCCTGTGCTGACCCCCGTGCCACCCTGACACACAGCGCCCCCGTGCCACCCTACAGCACAGCACCCCCTGCTGAGCCCCGTCAGCACCGCCCTACAGCATAACGCCCTCTGCTGAGCCCCCTGTGCCACCCCAACACACAGTGTCCCCTCCTGAGCTCCCTCTGCCACCCTGACATACAGTGCCCCCTGCTGAACCCCTGGAGAGAGTTCCTGGAGGGATCCTGCCTTAGCCCCACTGTGCCACTGATCAGACTGTTACCGGCCTGTTCAACAGTGCTGGCCAGAGCTGCCAAGGTCCCTGTTCGACCAGGTGTTCTGATCGAAAACTGGATGCCTGGCAACCCTAGGTGGAATTCTTTGCCAGAGGGATGTTGTGAAGGCCAAGACTATAACAGCATTCAAAAAAGAACTAGATCAATTCATGGAGGATAGGTCCACCAATGGCTATTAGCCAGGATGGACAGGGATGGTGTCCCTAGCCTCGGTTTGCCAGAAGCTGGGAATGGATGACAGGGAATGGCTCACCTGTTCTATTCATTCCCTCTGAAGCACCCGGCATTGGCCACTGTTGGAAGACAAGATACTAGACTAAATGGACCTTTGGTCTAACCCAGTATGGCCATTATTATGTTCTTATGTATGGGGAGTTGGATCTAGTGGGTAGAACTGGGGAACTGGCACGCAGGACTCCCGGGGTCTATGGGAGTGGGGTCTAGTGGGTAAAGCTGTGGAACTGGCATGCAGGACTCCTGGGTTCCCTGGGGAGTGGGGTCTAGGGATTACAGCTGGGGGAATGGTGTTCAGGATGCTTGGGTTCTCTGGGGAGTAGGGTCTAGTGGGTAGAGCTGTGGAACTGGTGCTCAGGACGCTTGGGTTCTCTGGGGAGTGGGGTCTAGTGGGTAGAGCTGTGGAACTGGCGCTCAGGACGCTTGGGTTCTCTGGGGAGTGGGGTAGAGCTGTGGAACTGGCGCTCAGGACTCTTGGGTTCTCTGGGGAGTGGGGTCTAGGGATTACAGATGGGGACTGGCACTCAGGACACAGCACAGTGAAGTTTTTTGGATGAATTGTTTATTTGCTAAAAATGCAGTTTTGGTCGACTTGAACCTCTTTGCAAAGTTGACCGGATTCGTTTTGGCTGAGAACCCTCCGCCTGGCGCCAGGCCAGCAAAAGCCAAGTGTCCGTCTGTCCCTTCAGCCCAGAGTTAGGGCACTTGCATCCCCACACTGGAGATTCCCCCCGCCCCTAGGTGTGCCCTGCCCTCCTGGGCTATCGGTGAGTGAGGGTGGGGGCTCCTGACTCTCCCCTTGAGGCTGTTCCACTGTGTAAAAATACCTGACTTGGGCAGGTGCTGCTGGTGTCCAGCGGGGAGCGCTGCAGCCCTCCAAGGGGCCAGGCGGCAGGAAGAGCCCTGCCTTGATGTCCCTGCTCTACAGGGAAGCTTCAAACCAGGATCTTTGGTCTCCCGGCTGAAGGCACTGACTCGCCACTGGCTGAGTGCTGCATGCACAGAGGTTTTCCTGATTTGCTGCCATTTTCTAAATCGGCTTGAACAATTTAGTCTGCTGTTTTGGGGGGCTGGCCAAAGCAAAACCTCGGCTATTCCCCCAGCTGCCCCCCAGACTCCTGGGTTCTCAGGGCGTGGGGGCTAGCGACTGAAGAGCCAAGACACACCACTTTGGCATTATCAATACATGGAGCCGTGTGGCTGTGCCAAGCGCCATCTCCAGCTGCGCTTGTGCCACATAGCTACTTTTGCCATAGGATGGCAGTGGGGGGAGGGGGAGGGAGTTGGCACAGGCCGGCCCCAGGGATGGGGTGGTAGAGGGACAGACATGGCCACAGCTGACAGAGCTCCCAGCCCCGGTGCAGGGGATTTTGGAGGGGCAGGGCTGTTGGTCTCTCAGCTGCTGCTTTGTCCATGGCCCCAGTGCTGAGCGCTGGTGCCCAGGCCCAAGGGCTTGTGGCACTGGTCCGGGTAGAGCTCCTAGCAACAGGCATTGCAGGGAGCTGGCCCTGGCTCCATCCCTGACCCTCGACGGCTTTCAGCATTCAGGCCTGGCCGCTAGGGGCAATGTTCCCTCTTAACTTTTCCCATCCGCGTGCGGAATGAATTTTGTTATGTGCACAACGGAGGTGATGTGTGGCGGGGGTGGGGCTGAGGGGTTTGACATGTAGGAGGGGGGCTCAGGGCTGGGGCAGAGGGTTGGGGTGTGGAGGGTGAGGGCTCCTGCTGGGGGTGTGGCCGCTGGGGTGAGGACAGGGATAAGGGGTTCAGGGTGTGGGAAGGGGCTCAGGGCTGGGGCAGAGGGTTAGAGTGTGGTGGGGTGAGGCAGAAGTGAAAGTAAGCTGGTACGCACCGGTATGGCGTACCAGCAAGAGGCGGTACGCTGTACTGGACCGGCTTCCCCAGGTGGCAATTTAAAGGGCCTGGGGCTCCCAACAGTGGCTGGAGCCCCGGCCCTTTAAATTGCCACCAAAGCCCCGCTGCTGGAGCCCCCGGGGAGCGGAGGTGGCCGGGACCCCCAGGGCTCTGGCGGTGATTTAAAGGCCCTGGGGTGATAGCGGCAGTGGGGCTCGGGCGGCAATTTAAAGGGCCCGGGGCTCCTGCCGCCGCTACCACAGCAGCCGAAGCCTGGGGCCCTTCAAATCTCGATTTAAAGGGACTGGGGCTCTAAAGATCCGCCTCTTCCGGTCGAGGCCCCACCCCCTGCTCAGGACTGCGGCCAGGGGTGAGGGCTCCTGCTGGAGGTGCAGGCTCTGGGGTGGGTCCGGGGATGAGAGGTTTGGGGTGCAGGCTGCCCGGGGCTGCGGCGGGGAGAGAGGACCCCCAGCCTTCTCCCCAGCCGCAGCAGCCCCAGGGATGAGGGGGGAGAGGTGTCTGGCCCTGCTGCAGCACCGGGGCTGAGGGGGAAAAGGAGTCTATCCTTGCCGCGCCACAGCCCCGGGGCTGTGGGAGTCACCGAAGCCCGGCACGCCCCAAGCTCCCCCATCACCAACCCCCACCTCGCCCCACGGCCCAGAACTGCAGTGTGCACACCTGCGGGGCCCTTGGCCTCCTGCACAGCCGCGCAGGGCCGCCCAGAGGATTCAGGGGGCCTGGGGCAAAGCGGGGGAGCTGCGGCCAGGGCCGGCTTTAGGCACTGCAGGGCCCAATTCGAAGGAGCTGCGGCCGAAGTCCCGCCGCTGTCTTCGGCGGCAGCTCAATCGCTGCCGCGGAGGAAGGACCCTCTGCTAAAATGCCACCAAAGACAGCGGCAACGATTGAGCTGCCGCCGCCGACAGTGCCGGGGCTTCGGCAGCAGCTCAATCAGCTGCTGGTGCCTTCGGCAGCACTTCGGCGGAGGGGCCTTCCTCCGCGGCAGCGATTGAGCTGCTGCTGAAGACAGTGGTGGGATTTCGGTGGCAGCTCCTTTGGGACGTTGCGGGGCCCTCTTAGGGGCACAGGGCCCGATTCCGGCCCTGGCTGCGGCGCTTGTACTCACCCGGTGGCGGTCCGGGTCTTCGGCGGCATTTCGGCAGCGGGCAGTGGGGGGCCCTTCAGTTGCGCCGCGTCCTCGGCAGCACTGAAGGACCCGCCGCCGAAATGCCGCTGAAGACCGGAGCGACTGAAGGGCTCCCCGCCGCTGAAATGCTGCCGAAGACCCGGACCGCCGCGGGGTCCCTGCGGGACCCGGGGCAAATTGCCCCACTTGCCCCCCCTCTGGGCGGCCCTGCACAGGCGTGCACCTTAAAGGGAACATAGGTTGTGTCCCGGGCGGCAGCCATTTGTGGGAGTGAGTTCAACTGTGAGACTTGCCTATGGCAGCGATGTGCAGCAAGGAGAGAGGCTGGTACGGTCAACAGACCCTGCAGCACATGCTGAACTCGGGAGTGAGTAGTGGGCATCATGTGATGCTGCCGGCTCCCCTCTGTCTATATCTGCACCTTCAGACCCCCTTCTAGCTGCGCATGTGCCACATACACCCCTCTCTTTGTACCCCTGGCCCATATTCCCTCTCAATCTACATATGTACCCTATGCACCCCCTCAATCTACCTATGGACCCCATACACCCCCTCTATGTACCTCCTTATACCCCCTCTAGTTACCTATGTGCCCCATACACCCCCTCTATGTACCTCCATATACCCCCTCTAGTTACCTATGTGCCCCATACACTCCCTCTGTGTATCTACATACACACCCCTTGTGTACACGTGTCCCCATACACCCCTCTCTATGTACCTCCATAACTCCCTCTACCTATGTGCCCCACATATCCCCTCTAAGGGTCCCCATGCACCTCCCTCTATATATTCCATATACCTGGACTATCTGTGTACCCCCATTCATTCCCTCCATCTACCTATGTGCCCCCCACGCCTCCTCTATGCACCCCCATTTGCCCCTCTAGCTTTGTACTCCCATATGCCCCCTCTATCTATGTAGCCCCAGTCACCTCTGCCACCTACATCTGTCTAGTGTGCTATCTACCCTATGCATTATAATTTGCCATTTAGAGCTCTGTTGCCCCGTGAGGCTGGGGCCTGGTTGTGCTGGATGCTTGGGTCAGTCCCTAACCCAGGGGTGGGCAAACTACGGCCCCGGGGCCACATCCGGCTCTCCAGATGTTTTAATCCGGCCCTGCTCTGGCCCAGGAACCACGACCAATGGGAGCTGCAGGGGCAGTGCCTATGGACAGGGCAGTGCGCAGAGCCACCTGGCTGCGTCACCATGTAGAAGCTGGAAGGGGAACATGCCGTTGCTTCTGGGAGCTGCTTGAGGTAAGCGCCGCCCAGAGCCTGCACCCCCAACCCCCTGCCCCAGCCCTGATCCCCCTCCTGCCCTCCAAACCCCTCGGTCCCAGCCTGAAGCACCCTCCTGCACTCTCAACCCATCATCTACAGTCCCACCCCAGAGCCCGCACCCCCAGCCAGAGCCCTCACCTCCCCACACACCCCAACCCCCTGCCCCAGCCCGGAGCCCCCTCCTGTACCCTGAACTCCTCATTTCTGGTCCCATCCCAGAGCCCACCCCCCCAGCCGGAGCCCTCACCCCCTCCTGCACCCAAACCCCCAATGTTGTGAGCATTCATGGCACGCGATACAATATCCATAGCCAGATGTGGCCCTCAGGCCGAAAGGTTTGCCCACCCCTGCCCTAACCCAAAGATCCTCCCCCCTCCCCTGTCTCCAGTCTGGCCCCATCCCATAGTGCCCAGGTGCCTGTAGGTGGCAGCATAGCCCCATGGATCCACAGTGCCAGGGCAGGGAGCAGACCACGGGGCATTGCGGCTGGCTCTGGGCCCTGCTTAGAGAAGGGGCCCAGCAGGGCTGTGGGTGGTGTCTGGAAGAGCCATGTGTGTCCGGCACAGCGAGGCCAGGGTCAGCTCGGGGAAGGAGGGGGTCTCTGGGGTCTCACAGGGTGCAATGGCTGCAGCCCCTGGCTGGACAGTACAAAGGGAACGATCCTGCCTGTGTTCCCAGGACTGGACAGACTAGTCACAATTTAACCCCTTCTGCTCTCCCACATCATCAGTCTGAAAGTGACACATCTCCCTCCCGCTTCCCAGCCTGGGCCATGCAGAGCCCTGACTACCTGGGACCATGGAGCCTCCAGGTGGACGTTGGCTCACTGGGGGCAGGGCTTAGCAGTTAACCCCCACCCCAATGTGACGAAGTGGGGGATTTTTCTTAGAGTTTTGCATGAATACTGTGTGGGTCTCAGTTTCCCTGTGTGCTGTGTGTTTAACGAGGTGGTTGGAGAGGGTTTGTTGTTGCAGGGGACCAGGTGTGACCTTGCCTAGCAGCCAGAACTGGGACAACTGCCTGGAGATGGGGGACCCTAGCAACCAGTGACCTGGTGACCAGGAGGCCCAGCCCATCTGGGCAGTCAGCTGGTTCTGGCCAGTGGGAGGACAAAGGGCTAAGGAGAGAGGACCCCGGTGACCTGACCAGCCAGTTCCAGACAGTGGGGAACAAAGGATTGAAGAAAGGAGGCCCAGGTGACCTGTTTACCTGGGACCAAAGACAAATGACAAGGGAGGAGCTGTTGGGGAAGATGATATAGGATGGTCGGCTGGAAGGAGGGGGCTGCTGGACTGGGGAGAGAGCAGCCAGAGCCCACCTGGATGCAGGAGAGACCTAGATGGTCCAGAGAGAGTTTCCTGTGCTGGGTTCAGAGGCTCAATAAACCTCCTGTTTTATGCTGACTGAGAGTCATTCCAATCTAGAGATCGGGGATGCATTATTCCCTCTGGGAGTGGAAGCTCCAGGGGTCCAGAGCGAGTGGACTCCCGAGGGGGCCCACGGTGAGACACAGGCATGCTGAAGGTTCAGAGAGGTGCAGTTCCAGGAGGCAGAGGGACCTATGGCTTAACCCCCGAGAGAGAGTGGACCCCTGAGAAAGGCTGTCACACTGGAGGGGGTTCCTCCCAGGCACCATACGGAGTTGAGAGATCACAAGTCCTGTGAGTCCGTGACACCCCTTCAGAGGGATTCCCCCTCCCAACTCCCACAAGATCAACAACTTCCAAAGAGAGCCTGGCTCTGGGACTAGTATCCAGATTCTGTGTGTGCATGTATACATCTGCATGTGTCTGAGTGTACTTATGTGTGAGAGGACACATACATGTGTGGGCATATATTTTTGTACGTGTGTGAGCGCACAGGCATTCAGGTGCACTTCTTTTGACGTGAATGTGCATGGTTGTGTGCATGAATATTAAAAAAACCAATGTAACAAAGGGAAGAAAGGGAATGTTAATAGTCATGAATATAAATCAGAAGTTAAGAATGGCAGAAAATCAATAAGGGAAGCAAAGGGACACAAAGAGTCATTTATGGCCAACAGAGTTAAGGACAATAAGAGTTTTTAAAATATATTAGGAACAAAAAGAATCTGGACAATGGTACTGGTCCATTACCAGATGGAAATGGTAGAATTATTAATATTAATGCAAAAGAGGCAGAAGTGGTCACTAAATATTTCTGTTCTGTATTTGGGGCAAAAAACAGATGCTATAGTCTCATCACATGGTAAAGATATCCATTCCATTAGTATCTCTGGAGGATGTTAAACAGAAGCTGCTAAAGTCAGACATTTTAAAATCAGCAGGTCCAGATAACTTGCATCCAAGAGTTTTAAAAGAATTGATTGAGGAGCTAATGTTGACTTTCAATAAGTCTTGCAGCCCTGGGGGAGTTCCAGAAGACTGGAAGAAAGCTAATATTGTGCCAATTTTTAAAAATGGTATTGGGATGACATGGGTAATTAGATGCTTGTCAGTCAGACATTGATCCCAGGCAACAGAATGGAATGGCTGATACAGCACTTGATTGATAAAGAAGTAGAGGGGAATGTAA
The DNA here is from genome assembly GCF_011386835.1 of Chrysemys picta bellii. Lineage (NCBI taxonomy): Eukaryota > Metazoa > Chordata > Testudines > Emydidae > Chrysemys > Chrysemys picta. The sequence goes on from NC_088812.1 coordinate 22,294,890, forward strand.
TTAATGCAAATCAATATGAGTTTGTGGAAAACTGATCCTGGCAAACTAACTTGATAGCTTTGTGGATGAGATTAAAAATTTGGTTGATAAAGGTAATAGTGTTGATGTAATAGCTTAGACTTCTGGTACTGCACAACATTTTGATTACAAAATTAGAACAATACAAAATGAACATGGCACACTTTAAATACTGGCTAACTGCTAGGTCTTAAAATGTAATTGTAAAGGGGAAATCATCGAGCAGGTGTGTTTCCAGTGGAGTCCCTCAGGGATTAGTTCTTAGCCCTACATTATTTAACATTTTTATCAATGACCTGGAAGAAAACATAAAATCATCACTGAGAAAGTTGCAGATGACACAAAAACTGGGGGAGTGGTAACTAATGAAGAGGACGGGTCATTGATTTGGAGCAATCTGGACCACTTGGTAAATGGGGTGCAGGCAAACACTATTCATTTTAATATGGTGTAAGGGGGGGGGGACTCACTCCTGCAGCACCTCCTGCTGGTACCTTCTGGGAATAGCACTCTTCCAGCCTGAAGCACCCTCTGCAGGCCAGTGTCCTGCTCGCCGCTGGCCCCCGGGCCCCTCACGGACCCCGGTGCCCCTTTCTCTGGGTTGCTGCCCCCCTGGCAGTACCCCCACACTCTCAGGTTCTGGGTCTCCCCACCCAGGGGAACCCCCACCCACTAACCCCACCTCACCATCTAGCCCTACTTCCTGGGGCAGACTGCAGTATAAGCCACTCATCACAGGCAAGGGGGTTCTCACCTGCTGCCTTCCTCTACCACCCAGTACCTTTTTAGGCCTTAAACCAGGCCTTGCAGCCTGGGGAGTTGCCAGCCAGGAGCTCCCCTGCTCCTCTGGCTTTCCCCAGCCCTGCTTCACTCCTAGTACCCTTTCTGCTAGGCAGCCAGGCCCTGCTCCCTCTCAGACCAAAGAGAGCGTCTTCTGACCTTTATAGGGCCAGCTGGGTCTGTTTGGGGCATGTCCTCCAGCTGAGGCTGCCTCCCAATCAGCCCAGCTTTTCTCTCAGCCCTCTCCCAGGGGTGGCTTTAACCCTGTCAGGGCTGGAGCGGTAACCACCCCGCTATATATGGGTAAATATTAATGTACATCTAGGAACAAAAGACTGTGGGCCAGATTTGCAGGCTGGGGGACTCTCTCCTGGGAAGCAGTGACTCTGATAAAGAGTGGGGGCGTGTGTGGATAATCAGCTGAACATGAGCCCCCAGTGCGATGCTGTGTCCAAAAGGGCTAGTGCCATCCTGGGATCCACAAACAGGGGAATGTCGAGTAGGAGCAGAGACATGGGTGCTGACTGCTGCTGGAAAAAAATTTTTGGGCTTAGCCCAGCGGCAGCCAAGCTCCCCTCCCATCCCCGCACTGCTGCCTACTGACAGCCCCACCGAACAACTCCTTCCCCTCCCTCCAGAGCCTCCCACCTGCTGCGGATCAGCTGTTCCACGGCGTGCAGGAGGTGCTGGGAGGGAGGGGGAGGAATGGGGCCGGGGCACGCTCAGGGGAGGAGGCAGAAAGAAGCGGGGAAGAGGTAGTGTGGGGGTTTGGAGTGGGTGGAGTGGGGGCTGGAAGAGGCAGGGTGGGGGTGGAGGCTTGGGGGGAAGAGGTGGAGTGGTGGCAGGGCCTGGAGCTGAGCACCCCCAGGGAAAATCAGAAGCAGGCGCCTGTGAGCAGAGAGGTTATTTTGCCTCTGTATTTGGTACTGCCGCTGGAATCCTGTTTCCAGTTCTGGTGCCCACAATTCCTAAGGAGTGTTGCTAAATCGGAGAGGGGTCAGAGAAGAGCCACGAGAATGATTAAAGGATTAGAAACCTGCTTTATAGTGATAGATTCAAGGAGCTCAAACTATTTAGCTTAACAAAGAGAAGGTTGAGCACGGTCTATAAGTACCTACATGGGGAACATCTAGCTAGTAAAGGGCTCTTCGTTCTAGCAGAGAAAAAGCCCGGTTAGGGAAGGAGAAAGAGAGCACAGGACCAGGCTTGCTGAGTTGGAAAGTGAAGATGGGGCACAGCAGGCTGTAATTGAGGGAGGGCAAGGAAGGAAAGAAGAGCGTCTAGTCCTGTAGCAGAGGGGACAAGCCAGTGGAGATACCCAGAGTTCGGCGCCCCAGGAGGATACAGGATGACTCGCTGAAGATTGCAAGGGAGAATAAAAGACAAGAAGACTTCCAGCCAGAAAGAACAGGAGGAAGGCTGGAGAATCGCACCACCACCACGAGGAGGCAGGTCTACATGATTGGTGACCCTCTACTAAAAAGAACAGACAGGCCTGTCACCAGAGCTGATCCGGAGCACAGAGGGGTGAGCTGTCTGCCAGGAGCTAAGATACGGGATGTGGATCTGAGGTGGAAGAGGATCCTAATGGGAGCAGGAAAGAATCCACTGATTGTCCCTCATCTGGGAACAAATGACACTAGATTCTCGCATCAAGGGAGACTGTGCCAGGCTGGGAAAGATGCTTAAGGAAATGGAGGCTCCGGTGATCTTCAGTGGGATTCAGCCCTCCTTAGAGGAGGAGAGTGAAGGTGAGACAAGATTAGGATGATCAATAGATGGCTCAGGCAGTGGTGCTATCAGGAGGGCTTTGGGATGTTTGACCGCTGGGAGGCATTCACAGACAGAGGACTGTTCTCATGGGATGGACCAAAACCTGAGTAGGGAGGGAAATAGCCTTTTGGGATGGAGTTGGTGCAACTGATTAAAAGAGCTTTAAACTAGGAACTCACAGGAGATGGTTGGGAGATGCTCATGTAATCTCCATGCCTGATTCTAATATTGACCTGGAGGAAAATCAAGAAAGAGAGGACACAGCAATGGAGAAAGGACCAGCAGTGGGTAGGCGAATGGACATTAAGAGGAAGGACAGTGCTGATACCATTCAGGAAGGCGATACTGGAAGCAGAATGACTGTGCCCAATTGGGTGAGGAATGTGGGTGAAGCCAAGCAGCAGCAATTAAGATGCCTGTACACCAAGGCAAGGAGGCTGGGTAACAAAATGGAGGAACTAGAGCTAATGATGCAGGAAGTGAAACCAGACACTGTAGGGATAACAGAAACCTGGTGGAATAGGCATGACTGGAGTACAAGGATTGAGGGGTATGTGCTGTTCAGGAAAGACTGAAACAAAGGCAAAGGTGGAGGAGTAGCATTGTGTGTTAACGATGAGGTAGACTGTAAAGAAATTAGAAGTGATGGAATGGATAAGACAGAGACTGTTTGGGCCAAAATCATTCTGGGGAAGAAGCTACCAGAGGTTCCCCTGGGACAGTGCTTGGGATGTGCTACAGACCCCCAGGATCCGATCTGCATAAAGACCTCTTCAATGTTCTTAATGAAATAAATACTACTGGGAATTGTGTGATTATGGGAGACTTTTTCACTTTCCAAAGATAAATTGGAGGACAAGTGCTACTAATAATAGTGGGGCCCAGGCTTTCCTGGATGTGATAGCTGACAGATTTCTTCACCAAACAGTCCCCAAACCTACATGAGGTGATGTCATTTTAGATTTGGTATTGGTGAGCAGTGAGGCCCTTGGAGAAAAGCTGGTTGCAGGAGACAACTCATGAGCTAATTCAGTTTAAACTACATGGAAGGATAAACAAAAATCAATCTGCACCGAGGGGCTTTGATTTCAAAAGGGCAAACGTTAAATAATGAAGGGAATTAGTTAGGCACATGGGCTGGACTGAAGAACCCAAGGATCTGAATGTGGAGGCAGGGCCGCCCAGAGGATTCAGGGGGGCTGGGGCAAAGCGGGGGAGCTGCGGCCAGGGCCGGCTTTAGGCACCTCGGGGCCTGATTCGAAGGAGCTGCTGCCGAAATCCCGCCGCTGTCTTCAGCGGCAGCTCAATCGCTGCCGCGGAGTAAGGACCCTCTGCCGAAATGCCACTGATGACAGCGGCAACGATTGAGCTGCCGCCACCGACAGTGCCGGGGCTTCGGCGGCAGCTCAATCGGCTGCCGTGCCTTCGGCAGCACTTCGGCGGAGGGACCTTCCTCCGCGGCAGCGATTGAGCTACCGCTGAAGACAGTGGTGGGATTTCGGCGGTAGCTCCTTTGGGACGTTGCGGGGCCCCCTTAGGGGCGCGAGGCCTGATTCCAACCCTGGCTGCGGCGCTTGTACTCACCCGGCAGGGGTCCGGGTCTTGGGCGGCATTTCGGCAGCAGGGGGCCCTTTAGTTGCTCCACGTCTTTGGCAGCATTGAAGGACCCGCCGCCGAAATGCCGCCGAAGACCCGGACCGCCGCCGGGCCAGGGCTCGCGAGGCCCCTGTGGGGCCCAGGGCCTGGGGCAAATTGCCCCACTTGCCCCCCGCCCCGGGCGGCCCTGTGTGGAGGAGGCCTGGAATTACTTTGTCGAAGTTCAGAAGCTCTCTGAAGCCTGCATCCCAGGCAAGGGGAACAATTTTGTCAGGAAGGGTTGCAGACCATGCTGGATGAACAAGCATCTCAAACAGGTGATAAAGAGAAAGCAGAAAGCCTATAAGGAATGGATGATGGGAAGGATCAGCGAGGAAAGCAACCTCTGGGGGGTCAGAAAGTGTAGGGGAGAAGTGAGAACTGCTGACAGACAAGCACAATTGGACCTTGCAAAGGAAATTAAAACTAACAGTTAAAGGTTCTTTAGGCATATAAATAATAAGAAAATAAGGAAAGAAGAAGTGGAGCCGCTAAGCACTGAGGATGGGGTGGAGATTAAAAATAACACAGGGCATGGCCCAACATCTAAATGAATACTTTGTCTTGGGTTTTAATGAGGTAATGAGGAGCTTAGAGGTAGTCGCATGGTGGCTGATGGGCATGAGGATATGGAGGTAGAAATTACCACATCCGAGGTTGAAGTCAAACTCAAACAGTTTAATGGGACTAAATTGGGTGGCCTGGATAATCTCCATCCAAGAATATTAGAGGAACTGGCACACGTAATTGCAATCCCAATAGCAAGGATTTTTAATGAATCTGTAAACATGGAGGGGTCGTACCCTATGGTTGGAGAATTGCTAACATGGTTCCTATTTTTAAGAAAGGGAAAAAAGGTGATTCAGGAAACTACAGGCCTGTTAGTTGGACCTCAACTGTCTGCAAGGTCTTGGAACAAATTTTGAAAGAGAAAGTAGTTAAGGACATAGAGGTGAACGGTAATTGGGATAAAATACATCATGGTTTTACAAATGGTAGATCTTGCCAGACCAACCTAATCTCCTTCTTTGAGAAGATAACTTATGTTTTAGACAAAGGAAATGCAGTAGATCTAATCTACCTAGCATCTGATACAGTTCCACATGGGAAATTATTAGCTAAATTGGAAAAGATGGAGATTAATAAGAGAATTGAAAGGTGGGTAAGGAACTGGTTAAAGGGGAGACTACAACGGGTCATACTGAAAGGTGAACTGTCAGACTGGAGGGAGGGTACTAGTGGAGCTCCTCAGTCAATCTTATTTAACATTTTAATACTGACCTTGGTACAAAAAGTGGGAGTGCGCTAATAAAATTTGCAGATGACACAAAGCTGGGAGGTATTGCCAATATGGAGGAGGACCGGAATATCATACAAGAAGAGCTGGATGACCTTGTGAACTGGAGTAATAGAAACGGGATGAAATTGAATAGTGCGAAGTGCAAGGTCATGTGTTCAGGGACTAACAACAAGAATTTTAGCTATAAGCTGGGGACGTATCAGTTGGAACTGACAGAGGAGGAGAAAGATCTTGGTGTATTGGCTGATCACCAGATGACTATGAGCTGTCAATATGATGCGGCTGTGAAAAAGGCTGATGCAATCCTAGACTGCATCAGGTGAGGTATTTCCAGCAGACAGGGACATGTTGGTACCATTATACAAGGCACTGGTGAGACCTCACCTGGAACACTGCGAGCAATTCTGGTCTCCCATGTTTAAGAAAGATGAATTCAAACTGGAACAGGTGCACAGAAGGGTGAGTAGGATGATCCAAGGAATGGAAAACTGACCTTGTGAGAAGAGACTCAAAGAGCTTGGCTTGTTCAGCCTAACCACACGAAGGCTGAAGGAAGATCTGATTGCGCTCTAGGAATACATCAGAGGGATAAATACCAGGGAGGGGGAGGAGTTATTTAAGTTAAACGCCAGTGTGGACCCAAGAACAAATGGCTATAAACTGCCCATCAATAAGTTTAGGCTTGAATTAGATGGTTTCTAACCATCAGAGAAGGGAAGTTCTGGGACAGCCTCCCAAGTGGGGGCAAAAAAAGACTGAGCTTCATAAATTTCTGGAGGGGATGGGATGAGGAGACGGCCTACAATGCCATGGAGCCGATCTGGGACTGCTAGCAGCAAATATCCCCAACAACGGCTGGAGATGGGACACTAGATGGGGAGGACTCTGATATATTACAGAGAATTCCTTCCCAGGTGTCTGGCTGGTGGGGCTTGCCCACATGCTCAGAATCTAACTGATCGCCAGATTTGGGATTGGGAAGGAATTTCCCCCCGGGTCAGATTGGCAGAGGCCCTGGGGTTTTTTTTTTTAGTCTTCCTCTACCACATGGGGTCATGGTCACTTGCAGGTTTAAACTAGTGTAAATGGTGGATTCTCTGTAACTTGAAGTCTTTAAACCAGGATTTGAGGACGTCAGTAACTCAGCCAGAGATTCTGGGTCTATTCCAGGAGTGGGGGGTGAGGTTCTGTGGCCTGCACTGTGCAGGAGGTCAGACTAGATGATCACGATTGTCCCTTCTGACCTTCAAGTCTATGAATCTATGAGAGAAAGGTCTGACACCATCCAATGGCTGGAAGTTGAAGCTAGACAAATTCAAACTGAAAATAAGGTGTAAATTTTTGACAGTGAGGGTAGTTAACCACTGGAACAATTTATGGAGGGTTGTGGTGGATTCTCCATCACCGACCATTTTAAAATCAAGATTGGAGGGTCTTCTAAAAGCTCTGCTCTAGGAATTATCTTGGGGCAGGTCTCTGGCCTGTGTTATACAGGAGGTGAGACTAGTTGCCCAAACTTGTCCCTTCTGGTCTCAGAATCGCTGAGTGTGTGTTTATGTGAGTGCGGATGTGCATGTGTGTGTGGATGGGGCTCGTGTGCTGCAGGTTCTCAGCTCCATTGTCCTGTCTCAGAGCAGTCCTGTGCATGCGCTCGCCACCACTAGGGAGATTGCAGGGGGAGGTGTGGTCAGTGCTTGGGTAGGACCCTTCCCGAGTAAATGCATCAGTGGGTGAGTGGGATGGCTGAGTCTGTAGGGGGCGCTGTGCTCCAGGGAGTGGGACAGAGTTGCAGAGTCCCTCCTCACAGGCTTCCCCTTGGCCTGCAGAGACGGAGAGGCATTGCTGAGAACCTGCTGCTGTCTCTTGGGCCAGAGGTGGCTGCCTATCATTGCTGGGTGCAGCCTGTCGGGGTGAGTGGGGCCATGCAGGCTTGTAAATGTTCCCCACCCTGCTGTGACTCAGCCTTGCCACTCACGCTGGATTGCGTATAATTAGCTATTGGCAAAGAAGGGTGGGGGTCATTTTACCAATGGGGAAACCGAGGCAGGAAGAGGGCAAGGACTTGCCCAAGGTCACCTAGTGAGTCAGCAGCAGAGCCAGGGATAGAATCCAGGAGTCCTGCCTCCTTTGGCTAGAGCTCAGAGCCAGCTGCTCCCAGAGGCCAGGACCCTAGAGCTGTTAGAGAATCTCCCTTAGCAGTGGAGGGAGTATGACCTACAGCTGGGCCATTCCAATCTGCCGCCCCCATAGTGGGCAGTGATCTCTCTCACACACACACACACACACAGAGAGAGAGCTCACTGCAGTCTGGACAAGCCCCTTGAGGGGAAGCATGCAGGGACTGGCTGGCAGAGCTGGTGGGGGGCAGCGTCCAGGCCCCGGGAGGTGTCTGGTCCCTGCACTACAGGCAGAGGGTTAATAGGATGTGTCTGGGCCCATTAATCCTCTTACCCTCTTGGGCAGGGAGGCCAGGATGGGGGGAGTGGGTGGGTGGGGGGGAGGGTACGTGGCTGGTACTGAGCCTCTGTGGAATGCTAAACCCAGTGCCTGGGGATTAACCCTTTGCTGGAGGGTCTGGGAGGTGGGGAAGTGGCAGGGGCTGCTGGCCATGGGTAGGCCTCATCTCAGCCCGAGCAGCTGCCCCCTCCCTGGCTACGGCCAGGGCCTGGCAGATGGGGTAGGAGCCTGGAGGGGCCGGGGCAGGTTGGGAGAGGGCATGGAGGTATTGTGGGTGACTTGTAGGGGGCTTCTCTCAAACCTGCTACCCTGGGGGACTCACCATGCCCAGCCCCCCCCCCAGCCTAACTTCCCCCCTCAGTCCCTACCACCGCTTCCTTCCCTCGCATTGTCCCCCCTCCCTGCCCCCACTGGCCCGTGGGTCCCTTGGGCACTGGTCCAGCCCTCGACAGCCCTGCGGGTCAAGGGGTGTGAAGGGCACAGCCCTGCCGGGGAGGCTCCCTGGCCAAAACCCACAGGCCATGCCCCCCTCGGTGTCCTGATGGGCAAGGGCTTCATTCCCATGCACCCCAGGGAAGCGGCGTTCCCAGAGGCACGTAGGAAGAGAGGGGCAGAGCTGGGATAGAATGCACAAGTCCTGACTCCCAGCCCCCCCCACTCTAACCACTAGACCCCACTCCTGTCCCACAGCTGGGGAGAGAACCCAGGAGTCCTGTGCCCTGACCCTAAATCTGTGCTCCCTTGTGATATCCACTAGGGCTACTGGGTGTTGTCTCCCCCACTACCCCGGGCCTCGACCTGTCCTCCTCCAGGGGGTGCCAGCCCCCCCCAGCAAGGGGTAGGTGGGTCTGGTCTCCCTCCTGGGAGGGCACCAGCATGGGGTAAAGAGGGGGAAGGAGCAGAGCCCAGCAGCCTCCTCTTGTGGGAGGGATGGGGAGGTGATAGTGGGACAGGGAGGGCTCAGCCTTCTGGCCGGGCAGTGGGACAGGCCGGGAGAGCGCTAATCCCTTTGGTCAGGAGTCTCGGGGGGGGGGGGGGGGGGCGATCTCATTCTGGATTTGCTGCTCAGGCCCTGTGATAGACCTGAGCCTATTCCCAACTCAGCACAGCTCAGCATGTGTTTGCCCCATCTCCTGTAGCGGGGAGATGCGAGGAAGAGGTCTCTCTCCCCTGTGCAGACACCGCATGCCAGTGTCCTCTGCTCAGTGTCTCCAGGGAAGGCTGGCATCTCCCAATTCCAATCTGTGTGCTGGCCTAGTCCTGGAGCAGCACCCCCTGCCCGCACACAGCGCCCATCCTGCACCTGGGGCTGGCTCCGGCTCCCTGGGCATTTCTTAGTTCAGGTCCAGCTGACCAAGCCCCAGAACCATCCCATGATGCCGATCGTCGTATTGGGGTTATCCACAGGGCCGGCTCCAGGCACCAGCTTGTCAAGCAGGTGCTTGGGGCGGCCGCTCCAGAGAAGGGCGGCATGTCCAGGTATTCGGCGGCAATTCGGCGGATGGTCCCTCACTCCGCCTCGGAGCGAAGGACCTCCCGCCGAATTGCCGCCGCAGATCGCAATGGCGGCTTTTTTTTTGGCTGCTTGGGGCGGCCAAAATCCTGGAGCCGGCCCTGGTTATCCAAAAGCCTCTTCTCCATACACCGGGGCTGGGCACTATGGGCAGGCACCACAGGGCTCCCAGAATGCACTGGTGCGGGGCACAATGGGCGGGTGCCTCAGGGCTCCCAGAATGCACTCAGGCTAGGCTCTATGGGAGGGCACTGTAGGGCTCCCAGAATGCACCAGGGCTGGGCACTATGGGCAGGCACCGCAGGGCTCCCAGAATGCACCAGGGCTGGGCACTATGAGAGAGCACTGCAGGGCTCCCAAATACACTGCCGCTGCCGTTTGTGGCTGCTCCAGAATGGCTCTGATGAAATGGGCGCCCAAAGGGATGAGCGAGGGTCCCTGCCACGCCTGCCTCAAGTCTCAAGGCATGGACTGACCTACCGCTGTGCTCCAGCACAGAGATGGAGGTGGCTTCCCTAAGCCAGGCCCTGCCCGTCCGCACCAGCCCCTTGGGACAAGGTCTGGGCTGGGGAGTGGGGAGTAGATGGGGACGCCCCATCCAGAAGCAAAACAAGGGAGTGATGTGTGTGGGGAGGGGCGGGCGTTGGCTGCCCGGGCTCGCCTGCATGGCAGCGGAATGCAGCCCATGTGCCGGGGGGCGGGCACACCGGCATGTGCTGCCAAACATGCCGACTGGGAAACATCATTGTCCCCGATTCTCCCAGCGCCGCCCCCCCCCCCCCCCGCCCCTGACTAGGAATGCTCGCTCTGCCAGTAACATGCAGCCCCCTCTGCGGTGGGATGTGCAGCCGTCTGGCCACATAGAGGAGGGGTGTGGGGGTGGCTGCTAATTACCTGGGCTGGAACCTGGCCAGGGCTCCAGGGGTAACACCCCTCCCCTTTCAAAGGGGCCATGGCTGCATTAACTCTTTGTTTCCTGGATAATGTGGCCTTCCTGAAGCCAGCTCTGTCTGGCCCCCTCTCTGGGGTCTCTCTGATCCCCCCCCCCAACCCCCAGACGTGCCTGCTACCCCTCCCACACCCCTGGCTCCCACACCCCTTGAACCCAAAGACTTCTGCTACACCTCATCCCCCTCTAGCTTTTCCTGCTATCCCCGCCCCTCACACCTCTCCAGTCCAACCCTTCCCTCCACCTGTGCAGATCCCCCCCACAATCCAATCCCAGGTAACCCTTCTCAGTCCCTTTGGAGCCCCTCCCCCAGTCCCAGTGGCTCTGGGTTTGCCAGGTGCTCACCCCCTCTGTTCCCCACACTCCTCCGGCCCAGAGAATTCTGGCCCACGCTGATGCCCCTTAGCCAGCACTCTGGCTCTCACCCCCCAGGGTATAGGATCCCTGCCCCTAAGAGTATATGATCGAGGAGGAGTAAATTTTTGAAATTATATATTGGCTGCTCCTTCAGGCTGAGTGCAACCAAACCCCCCCCCCACCCCGCTGCGCTGCTCCTATCAGCCAAGTGCATCCCCCCACCCAGGGCTCCCTGCACCCCCCGCGCCGACTCGACTGCGCTGCTCCTGTCAGCCAAGTTCATCCCCCCCCGGGCTCCCTGCACCCCCCGCACCGACTCCACTGCGCTGCTCCTGTCAGCCGAGTGCCTCCCTGCCCCCCCAGGCTCCTTGCACCCCCCGCACTGTCCCTGTTGTGCTGCTCCTCTCAGCTGTGCACATCGCCCCCCCGCCCCCGGCTCCCTGCACCCCATGCGCTGACTCCACTGCGCTGCTCCTGTCGGCTGAGTGCATTCCCCTCCCGCCCCAGGACTCCCTGCAACCCCCCCACTGTCCCCACTGCGCTGCTCCTCTCGGCGGAGTGCATCCTGGGGGGTGCAGGGAGCCATGGTGGGGGATGGGGAGGGCCCATGGCGCAGTCGTCCTGACCCAGCTTGCGGATACGGAGTAGCAGGAGGTTTGGAATTCAAGGGGTGTGGGAGCCAGGCATGGGAGGGGTAGCAGGAGAGTCTGGGGGCTGGGGAGGAGGTGGGGGGCAGCGACGTGACCCCAGAGAGGGCGCTAGACAGAGCTCGCTTGAGGAAGGGCTCGTTCCCCAGGGAGCAAAGGGTTAAGGTGCCCATGGCCCCTTCACAAGAGGAGGAGTGTTACTCCCAGAGCCTGGGCTCCAGCCCCAGCCTGAGTGTCTACACTGCAATTTTATAGCCCCGCAGCCCGAGTCAGCTGACCGGGCCAGCCCTGGCCAGGCCGCGGGTCTGTTACTGCAGGGTAGATGCAGCCTGTAACTCTGTGAAGCGCCTAGAGCCTGGGCTGCGGCCGTTCACACTGGAGAAACGCAGCGCTGCAGCTTGCTCTGGCCTGACCGAACCAGCACAAGCTGCAGCCGTGCCACACTGACGCCAGCTGCCCACTTCGGGGCCTAGGCGGGCTGTGTCCTCCCTCGCCCCTAGGGCTCTTTGCACCCACTGACATGGGATATTTGGCTCATCCCTTTGCCTGCTTGAATGGCTCTGCCCTGCTATGGGTCAGCAGCAGGGGCTGTGCCCTCAGTCCCTGGGGCAGGACAGAGAGCGGGCAGCTCCTGCGGCCTGTGGGCACGGCACGTACCATAATCAGCAGTCCCCCCCCACCCACCAATGAATGGATGGAGTCCTCTGCCCCCGCCACTCCTCTCGGCTGGGGCTCTGCCAGGGGCCAGTCCGTGGCTGGTTTGGGAGAAGAGGATGCCTGGGAGGGGGAGGAGCTGGAGTTTCCGCCTTTCCTCCATGTCTTGCCCCATTTCACTGTTTCCTCCTAAAGCTGCACCAAGGGTTCACTTCTCTCACGGCTCCTTCTAGGAAGTGATCTGGGCCCAGGCAGCCCTCTAGGTCCCTCCACGTAGCCCCCCCTTCCATGTAGCACATTCCCCCCAAGGCCTCCAGAAGAGATGGGGGTAGGGGTGCTGACAAATGGCTTCACTTGGCATTGGACAGCCTTGCCTTAACTGCCGACTCTGCTGAGCCCCTTCCCCGCAGTAAAGCCGGTTGTCTTGTTCAGCAGACCAATCTCGTTCTTTATGCTTTTCAGGGGATCCCCAAGGGCCAAACCAATTCAATCCTCCATAAAACCCGGGTTTCAGCTCTTTGTTTTCAGCATGCTCAGCGTATGTGTGTGTCTGTCTGGCTCTGCCATCACTGCCTGGACTTTTGGGCCCAGTTCAGGTCAGGACATTTTTGCAATAGCTCGAAAGTTTGACTGGGATGCAAACCCCACTGCCCGCCCAGCTCTAGCTGCAGGGGGCGGCTGTGGGGAAGACCTCAGGGCAGTGATGCTGGGATGAAAAGTAGAACATGTGGGAGTCCTGCGGCGCTGGCGGCTCAGCCCTGCCTCAACGTGCCTGGCCAACGCTGTCATCAAGGTTCTCAGGAGCGAGAAGCAGCAGCCGCACCCGGGCGCTCGCCTCTGCAAACAGCCAGCAGCCATGCCAGCCCCCGGCGCTGAGCTCAGCAGCACTCCAGCAACAGGCCTAGGATGGTTTCAGAGTAGCAGCCGTGTTAGTCTGTATCTGCAGAAAGAACAGGAGTCCTTGTGGCACCTTAGAGACTAACGAATTTATTAGAGCATATGCATATGCATCCGAAGAAGTGGGCTGTAGTCCACGAAAGCTTATGCTCTAATAAATTTGTTAGTCTCTAAGGTGCCACAAGGACTCCTGTTCTTTTTAGGCCTAGGATGGGGAGCCCTCCATGGAATGAATCAATGCTGTGGGGAGCAGAGTCAGGGCTCAATAGGTGGTGGTCTCCCCAGGGTCAGTGCTGCCCCCAATGTGATGTGGGGGGCGCTGTACTGCGGGGGGCTCATACTATTCCCAATACTCCAGTGAGGGTCTGGGTTGATGAGATACAAGGTTTAAGCCTCAGCCATTTGCATTAAATAACAATGCCACGGAGCTTTCCCTGGAGCCCTGCTTTTTGTCCCAATTCCAGCAGCGACAATTCTAGTCCACCCCCCTGAACGCCCTGAGCAGTTAGCTACGGGATCGCTCTCTCTGGGTCATATCACTGCGGCTGTGCAACTGTTCAGCAGCTGCCAGGCCACAGCCTGTTCCAATCCAGAGGTGGCTGCATTTCCGTGACATTGCAAAGCGAGACCTGTGGGAAGGCAGCATATGGCTTTGGGTGCTACGGGAAGGCAGGTTATTAGCCAGCCCCTGTTTGGTGGCCCCCTGCATGAGGCCAGTTTAGTGGGTCTCATCTCAGGCAGCTACTTGCCCAAAACCCACATTCACTAGCTGAGCCCCAGCAGAGAGGCCAAGGGCTGAATGGGCTGGGGAGCCCAACCTTCCATTGCCCCCTTGGACGGGCTGGAAGGGGATAACACACAGAGACCTCAGAACTTGTCACATGACTGGACTATTGGTGCAGAGGGGTTCCGCTTCTCCAGGAAGCACAGGCAGGGGAAAAGGGAGGAGTTGCATTATACATCACACTCTCTCTTGTAAACCGCACAAAATTCTCAGAATTAATTCACAGAATTAATGGACACAAATCTGACATCAGGAATCAAAATACTCAAAAACCAGTGGGAAAACACTTTAACCTGTCTGCAGGGCCGGCTTTAGCAAGAACGGGGCCCGATTCCTGGGGGGGATCCGACCCGAGCCGCGCCGCGGGGGGGGACCCGACCCGAGCCGCACCGCGGGGGGGGGGGGACCCGAGCCGCGCTGCGGGGGGGACAGGGGGACCCGCACCGCGCCGCGGGGGGGACAGGGGGACCCGCACCGCGCCGCGGGGGGGACGGGACGGGGGGGGACCCGAGCCGCGGGGACCGGGCCGGGCCGCGGGGGCCGGGCTGGAGCCAAGCCGGGCCAGAGCCGCTGGGGCCTTTGGGAACCGGCCGCGCCTCCCCGAGCCCTTTTCCCGCCCCCCCGCCCCAGCTTACCTTGTGCTGCTGGCCCGCCCCTGCTTCGTCTCAGACTTCCCGCGAATCTCTGATTCGCGGGAAGCAGGGGAGGGGGCGGGGCGTTCAGGGGAGGGGAAGAGGGGCTGGGGAAGTGAGCTGGGGGCGGGGTTGATAGCTGCAGCGCGGGGCCCTCTTGGCGCGGGGCCCAATTCAGCCGAATCGGCCTAAAGCCGGCCCTGCCTGTCTGGTCATTCAGTGACAGAACTGCGGGTGGCTATATTACAACAGAAAAACTTCAAAAACAGACTCCAACCAGAGACTGCTGAGCTAGAATTGATATGCAAACTAGACACAATCAACTCCGGTTTGAATAAGGACTGGGAATGGCTGAGCCATTACAAACATTGAATCTATCTCCCCTTGTAAGTATGCTCACACTTCTTATCAAACTGTCTGTACTGGGCTATCTTGATTATCACTTCAAAAGTTTTTTTTCTCTTAATTAATTGGCCTCTCAGAGTTGGTAAGACAACTCCCACCTGTTTATGCTCTCTGTATGTGTGTATATATATCTCCTCAATATATGTTCCATTCTATATGCATCCGAAGAAGTGGGCTGTAGTCCACGAAAGCTTATGCTCTAATAAATTTGTTAGTCTCTAAGGTGCCACAAGTACTCCTGTTCTTCTTTTTACAAAATTCTCTGTTACTCACACACTCTGGGGCACCCAGCCTTACCCTGTTCCTAGGGCTCAAGCGTAACCCTGTTAATTTAGGCACCCACACTTACCCTTCCATGGGCTCAGAGCGTAACCTTACACTCGGTGGGTTTGTGGGGTCTTTTACCAGTGAAAGAGCCTTACACAGTAATATCCTACTTAACCTCTATTTATTACCAATCACCAAAATAGAATACACACGCTACGCACAAAATGCTCACCACTCCCAATAAGGCAGATGAACTTTTCCCTGCTGGCCAGTCAGGATCAGGTCATCTGGGGGACTTACACTTCTGCACAATGTAATTGGCAGGGTGTTGAGGTCTGACAGCTCTGATCTTGGGGCTGTGTCCCCTAGTCAGGGGCGGCTCTAGGCACCAGCAAAGCAAGCATGTGCTTGGGGCAGCCCATTTGCAGGGGCAGCAGGGATCCAGCATGGGAGCTGAGAACCAACAGGGGGCCCTGGGAGTTGTAGTTTCTTGGTTAGCTCCCTGCCTATAGAGCCAGCCTTGGAGCAGGGAAAGAACTACATTTCCCAGCATTCCCTTGGCCACTACCAACAGGAAAGAGGGGAAGGGAGTGAGGTAGCTGAGACCTCATGCTGTAGCCTGCTATGAATGGAGAGCTGCACTGTGAAGGGCCGGGATACCATATTTTAACATTAAAAAATAGGACACTCCACAGGGAGGGAGGGTAGCCCCACCTTGCCACCATCCACTCCCTCCGACTGCCCCCCACAGAAACCCCAACCCATCCAACCCCCCCCCCCCCGCTTCCTGTCCCCTGATCACCCCCTCCCGGGACCCTGCCCCTAACTGCCCCCCAGGACCCCACCCCCTATCTAAGCTCTGCTGCTCCTTGTCCCCAACTGACCCCTCCTGAAACCCCCCCAACTTCCCCCCTAGGACTCCACCCCCTACCTGTCCCCTGACAAACCCCCGGGACTCCCATGCCTATCCAACCACTGCCTGTCCCTTGACTGCCCCCCCAAACCTCTGACCCATCTATCCCCCCTTCTCCCTGCCCCTGAGAGCCCCCCTGAACCTCCACCCCATCCAACCCCCCAGCCCCTTTACCGTGCCACTCGGACACCCCCCCCGCAGCACCTGCCTTCCAGATTTGAACACCTCAAAATTCAGGAGTGCTCAAGCTCAGTTTGGGCAGCTGTTACTTCATTTCTCCCAAATCAACTATACTGATCCACTGTAACTTGCTGTAGAAAAAGTAGAATAAACTGAGCAAAAATGCTTCCCAGTGGTTATTAGGACTGGAATTGCTATTTTCAACAGCCATTGCTTTGTTTGTTTGTTTGTTTGTTTGTTTTGTTTAAAAGGAAGACAGTGATATTGCATTGGCAAATTCCCCATAGAAACAAAGAATGGAACAACAGAATAATAAAGGCACCTCAACTTTTCCTCATTTATGTAGGACAGTCTTATAATATGCATCCAGATATCCTCCAGTCACACAAGCTGAAGATTGTTCCACTTTACTGCAGTTCTGTAACCATATGGGAACCAATCCTGTCTGTGTTCTGTGCACTTCCAAAATTCCTGCTGAATGACCCGCCCTGGGAGCGAGTTACCAGTGACCCAGGGCTGCGGCAGAAGGAGGGTGCAGGTGGGGGTGGGAGAGAGCCCAGAGCTGGGGTGGCAGGGGGGTGTGGGTGGGGAGGAGGAGAGCCCAGGGCTGGGGCAGCAGGGGAGTGCGGCGAAGAGCCCAGGGCTGGGACGGGGGGGCAGCCACAATTTTTTTTGCTTGGGGCAGCAAAAAACCTAGAGCCGGCCCTGCCGGTAGTTGGTTCCAGGGCCGGCTCCAGGCACCAGCTTAACAAGCAGGTGCTTGGGGCGGCCAAGGGAGAGGGGCGGCACCTGCGGCAATTTGGGGGCGGCAGGTCCCTCACTCCCTCTAGGAGCGAAGGACCTGCTGCTGAACCGATCACGGCTTTTTTTTTTTTCTCCAATTGATCGCGATCGTGACTTTTTTTTTTTTTTTTTTGCTTGGGGTGGCAGAAATGCTGGATCCGGCCCTGGTTGGTTCCAAAGAATTTCCTTTTGGACCCCAGTTTATATGGTGAAACTTGAGCCTTGCTTAGCTGTACCCTAACCAATCATTTCACTAAAATTTTACTAACCAATCCCAACATATTGTAACAAAATTCTCTAACCAATCATAGCCCATCACCTTAATTGATTTACACTTAGTAAAATTAATTATGTAACAGACAGAAACAATCCAAGAACCAAACAGAGATCAGACAAACAATAGAGAAGTGAGGTCCATAAAGACAAAACAATAAAGAAATGAGGATTTCACAACAACAACTATTAATAAGTGATTCCTTGCCAGACAGGCTGCTATCACACTAAGTTTTCTTTACCCACCTTAAGATCAGTTTCTCTGCCTAGTGATGGTGGGCACTATTAGGACAGGATCGTCTTCTTACCAGCCCAGTATTCCATTGTTTTAATGTAATTTAGATGGAATGTGAGGAGGTGACTTTTTGCTTCTTAGCTCATGGTTGGTACTCTAATATGGCTGCAGACAAAGGCCTTATCCTTATAGTCCCTTCCTTAATGACACTTTTTCCAAAGTCCTCATTACTATTACAGGAGTCCAATACTCAGACCTGCTGAGCTTGGGTTTGCCTCCTGGGTACAATTAACAAGGGCCTTATTTGACTTTGCATGCCAGCTTCCTGTATTCTTCGAACAGTTCTCTTCATCCAGCAAGCCAAAGCTAGTATGCTCATTAATAAAGTCAATTGGATTCCAGTGATCACCATAATGGGGTGAACCATTATATTTAGCATACCAATGGCAGAAAGTGACCACCCTAATAGTGTTTCCCACCAGGAGTGATGTCCTGCATCTGCAATAGTTTTCAGTACATCAGTGATTTCTGTATTATCATGTTGTACTTCAATACGTATTTGTTCTCCTGTCTGTGCAATATATATTGTAAATGCAAATGTAACACAGGGTGGATTAACAATTTTCTTATCATGGTCATATTCATGCCTAAGGTTACAGGCGTTACATTGTGATACAATTGTGGTTTAAGCTTCAAGTAGTTTACAGTCCATACAGGTACATAGTATTTAAAATCACAACTTTTAATCTTTGTAATATTGCAAAAACATCTATTAACTAAATAAGTCATAAAATACAATTGCTTATCGTCTACTACTACCATTGGACAATGACGTCTACCACAAACACATCTCCTTCCTGCAGAGACAACAGCTGACTTTTGTTTAGTGAATACATTAAACGTACATCTTTGGGTTCCTTTGTCTTTAACGTAGAAACAGTCACCTCTTCCTCGTAAATTTTGATCCTCATCCACATATCCTAAATTTTCATGGGCTACACACTGAAACATGTCAGTGGTTTTCCACTGTTGGTTTTTTTTATATGCCCAGGAATGATGATCAGTGGAATACATAACCAAAGTTTTTGTTAACTGGATTCCCACAGGTTTCAGAATAGCAGCCGTGTTAGTCTGTATCTGCAAAAAGAACAGGAGTGCCACCGGTACCACTGGATATATACCAGTAGTGAGACTGGGGTGTATAGTTACTACGTATGCTTGTAGAACCATTTGATCTTTATTTAGGGTAAAATTTATCAATTTCCACCATGCCATTCGTTGTCTCTCCCCTTCTGTAACATTTTCCAACAACTTTTTTATTTCCAAAGGCAAATTTCCTTGCATGGCTTCCCGGAATATTTGAATGACCAATTGTTGATTTATTTCCTGGGCCTGTGTACAGGCTAATGCTGAAGACACATTTTCTTATATTGATTCCATAGTCCCTACTAAAAGTAACAAATACTTTTCACCTTGCTGTTGCCAGACTGGCAGTATTTTAGAAAATAATTGTTGCCCCATTCCTAATTTTGACAAGGGCTTTGACACTGATGGACTTTCCCGAGTCTTGTATTTCAGCTGTAACCTGTAACAATTTAGTTTGTTTGCCATTACCGCTCCGTTAGTAGCATCCAGTACTCCAACTCCTAATCCAGTTTCACCCAAAGCAGTTTTCAATACACTCCTTGAGAGCCTTTTTTAGGCTACCCACCCTCCTGGCTGCCAGGCAAATCCAATAACCTTCAGTAGTTCATATTAAGATAGTGTTAGGGCAGCTATACCTTCACTAGGCCTTTATTGTACTGCCCCTTATAGTAATCAGGGAAGGTGTTGTAATGGCCTTCCTTTCCTTACATTTAATTTTATACAACACCCAGGGGCACTCAGCTGGCCTTACATACTGGAAGTTGATTAAGACTTGCCAATTATTACTGATTTTTTTTCAGTAAACAATGTTTTCACATACCCTTCTTTCCCTTGGTAATTTCACTTTGCGCTTCAAATTTTTTTACGTCCATCCTTCCATTCTCACAGATAAACCCTGTGTGCCATGCATATTCTGCCTTTAAATGTGCCTTTGCCACCTGTGCATGTTTCCCTGTTAACAGCCTGGCGTTCCTTGACCTCCGCTTTTCTGCAACATTGTTTTCTGTAAATACAGTTAAAATATTTATTAATCCTTTTCTGCCTAATGCAGTATCCTTTTTTTAAACACAATACACAACAATGCTAACAACAAGACAAACAACACAAAATATAAAACACAAAACATAATCTTCGTCGCAAAAGTAGATCCCTGGAATTCTCTTCAGCTGGTACCAGCTTGTCCTGAAGTTCTGAAAGACAAAAAGAACATTTTTCTACCACTTTGGGGAGGAGGGTGACAGACTATTGCTTAAAATACTCTTTTCTTTTACAAATTTCCTTGCTGATTGCAGGCAAAGTGTGGAACCCTTACTGAATGGGGGAGGCAACCTCTAGAGACAGATGATGTGGAAAAAGCTGAAGTACTCAATCCTTTTTTTGCCTTGATCTTCACAGACAAGGTCAGCTCCCAGACTGCTGCCCTGGACGGCACAGTATAGGGAGGAGGTGAGCAGCCCTCAGTGGTGAAAGAACAGGTTAAGGATTATTTAGAAAAACTGGACATGCACAAGTCCATGGGTCCGGATCTGATGCATCCAAGCAGGGCCGGCTCTAGCATTTTTGCCGCCCCAAGCAGCAAAAAAAAAAGCTGCGATCGCGATTGGCGGCAGCTCTACCACCACTTCATTGTACGGCAGCAATTCAGCGGCAGGTCCTTCGCTCCGAGAGGGAGTGATGGCCCCGCCGCCGAATTGCCACCAAATGTGCGGCCCCCCCTCTTCATTGGCCACCCCAGGCACCTGCTTACTACGCTGGTGCCTGGAGCCGGCCCTGCATCCAAGGGTGCTGAGGGATTTGGCTAATGTGATTGCAGAGCCATTATCTTTGAAAACTCGTGGTGATCAGGGGAGGTCCCAAACGATTGGAAAAAGGCAAATATAGTACCCATCTTTAAAAAAGGGAAGAAGGAGAATCCGGGGAATTACAGACCGGTCAGCCTCACCTTGGTCCCTGGAAAAATCATGGAGCAGGTCCTCAAGGAATCCATTTTGAAGCACTTGGAGGAGAGGAAGATGATCAGGAACAGTCAACATGGATTCACCAAGAGCAAGTCATGCCTGATCAACCTGATTGCCTTCTATGATGAGATAACTGGCTCTTTGGATATGGGGAAAGTGATGGATGTGATATATCTTGACTTTAGCAAAGCTTTTGATATGGTCTCCCACAGTATTCTATAGAAAAGCTGGCTAGATCGTCGGGCTCAATAGGTAGTGATCAATGGCTCCATGTCTAGTTGGCAGCTGGTAACAAGTGGAGTGCCCCAGGGGTCGGTCCTGGGGCTGGTTTTGTTCAACATCCTCATTAATGATCTGGATGATGGGATGGATTGCACCCTCAGCAAGTTCATGGATGACACTAAGCTGCGGAGAGAGGTAGGTACGCTGGAGGGTAGGGGTAGGGTCCAGAGTGACTTAGACAAATTGGAGGATTGGGCTAAAAGAAATCTGATGAGGTTCAACAAGGACAAGTGCAGAGTCCTGCACTTAGGAAGGAAGAATCCCATGCACCGCTACAGGCTGGGGACCGACTGGCTAAGCGGCAGTTCTGCAGAAAAGGACCTAGGGGTTACAGTGGACGAGAAGCTGGATATGAGTCAACAGTGTGCCCTTGTTGCCAAGAAGGCTAATGGCATACTGGGCTGCCTTAGTAGGAGCATTGCCAGCAGACTGAGAGAAGTGATTATTCCCCTTTATTCGGCACTGGTGAGGCCAAATCTGGAGTATTGTGTCCAGTTTTGGGTCCGCCACTACAGAAAGGATGTGGACAAATTGGAGAGAGTCCAGCGGAGAGCAATGAAAATGATTAGGGGGCTGGGGCACATGGCTTACGAGGAGAGGCTGAGGGAACTGGGCTTGTTTAGTCTGCAGAAGAGAAGAGTGAGGGGGGATTTGATAGCAGCCTTCAACTACCTGAAGGGGGGTTCCAAAGAGGATGGAGATAGGTTGTTCTCAGTGATGGCAGATGACAGAACAAGGAGCAATGGTCTCAAGTTGCAGTGTGGGAGATCCAGGTTGGAAATTAGGAAAAACTATTTCACTAGGAAGGTGGTGAAGCACCGAAATGGGTTACCTAGGGAGGTGGTGGTTTTAGAGGTTTTTAAGGCCCGGCTTGACAAAGCCCTGGCTGGGATGATTTAGTTGGGAATTGGTCCTGCTTTGAGCAGGGGGTTGGACTAGATGACCTCCTGAGGTCTCTTCCAACCCTAATCTTCTATGATTCTATGAAAAGAAAGGAATTACCCCCATACTTTCCTGTGTTTTTGTTCTATAGGCAGGCCAGGTTTCAATGGCTTCTACCTTTTAAGGGTTTAGGGTGAATTATCCCACCGTTCAGTTATTAAATTAATTAGGTGGTGTGCCTCAGTTTCCCTTCTCATACAGCAGATCAGGTTTATAATGTTTTTCCTGCTGTGCCAAGCTTTAAGTTTATTCACAGGTAATAACTGAGAAGCAGAAGGGGGAAGGAACACAAGCCAAAATAGGGAAAGAACACGGTAAGCTTTTTCCAAAAATCATACACATTATGCATTGTTACAGGATTACTCATTAATGTTAAATTTATCCCAATGTTAATATTAACAATAACATTAGCATCAAGTCTATTACAAATGGGTGTTTATAAGTATCCTTTTGTACCATGCCTTTTATTTAGACAATTTGTCTTTGAGACCAGTGTGTTCAATATCCTCTTGAAATCTTTGCATAGGCTTTAATTTCATTATATCCATGGAGTTTGGGTGAATTAAAGAGGTAGGAGTGTCATGCATGTCAGCAGACCTCTTTTGTATTTGTCCTTAGATTTCAGCACTGTGCATACACAAACAATTTTTTTTTCTACTTAGGGTTAACCCGTCCCTCTTATTCTCAGGCTTGACTTGTTTTCCCACTTTCCTTTCCTGGAGGGCCATAATCTGAGTCTTCTTGCTTACAAGTAGCTTGTTTGCTGACCAGGTATATTTATTATTTGTAGTTCCTTTGTGCTGCCATTTATGGGCAGTTCTCTCCTTCCACTATCAGCTAGGTCATTTGCATCCACACAGACGCTTTCTGCCTTGCTTTTGGATCCAAAACTACTAGCAGCTCAGAGACTCTGTCTTAAAAGGGACAAAATCAACTTCCACCAGAGTTCGGATTACTTTTCACTTTCAACTCCTGCTTCCAAAACACGCAGCGATCTGAGAAAGGAAACACAACCTATCGTGCCTCCTTTTTGGAGCCCGTGCAGGATTTTAATTCAGTAGCATGTTTTGTTTGCATTTCTTTTACCCCTTCTACGATATACACTGCACATGTCATACAAGGTGTATTCCTTCCATAGTTTAACTTCTACAACGTTATGTTAGCCATATCAAGTTTTACATAAGATGTCGCTGTTTCTTTTGTACTCACAGAGTTTTCATGTACCCTTATCAAAGTGACAGTCTGATGACTCAGAGCCACCTTAAGGCTCAATGTTCCTAACATTGCTTCTTTGTGCACCTCACCCCTGCTGTTTCTCTAGAGGAGCACTGTCTTTTTCTTTTCTTATTCTTTTACTGCAGCTCTTATCTGCTATTTTGTCCCCCCGACCCCCCCCCCCCCCAAAAAAGGATCCAGAATCTCTTCTCATTCTCCTGGCTCTGACTGCCCCTTATTACAGCCATGACTTTCCCTCTTTAACATTTTCACATTTTTCAACTGTTCAATTCCCTCCAGCCTCTGTGTAGTTAACTTCTCACTCTCTTTCCTTAAATCACTTGTTTATTTCCCCAAATGACACCTTCATCAGCTCAGATATCACCATTCCCAGTATTGTCCCAGGGATCTGAATTCCCCATGCCTGTGCTTACCCCTTCCCTTACTTCTGCCACTATGACCCTCAGGGCTCCCAACCTATTTTGCAATCTCTTTATCTGTTGCCTGCCTGCTTGTCTAGGCCCGATCCTGCTTTCCTCACTGAACCGTCCCTTCCCATGAGCGCAGGCTTTGTCCCACCACCCCAGGGGTCGGCAGCCTTTCAGAAGTGGTGTGCCGAGTCTTCATTTATTCACTCTAATTTAAGGTTTCGCGTGCCAGTAATACATTTGAATGTTTTTAGAAGGTCTCTTTCTATAAGTCTATAATATATAACTAAACTATTGTTGTATGTAAAGTAAATAAGGTTTTTATAATGTTTAAGAAGCTTCATTTAAAATTCAATTAAAATTCAGAGCCCCCTGGACGGGTGGCCAGGACCCGGGCAGTGTGAGTGCCACTGAAAATCAGCTCGCGTGCCGCCTTCGGCACGCATGCCATAGGGTGCCTACCCCTGCACTTCCCATTTAGAAAAGAGGGTGGGCTCCTCAACTATCCCCCACCCCTCCTGGTTCCTTTTCTTCATTCCCTTTCTCTCTTGTTGCTCTGGGGTGGTCAATCTGCCAGGTAAGTAGCGACCCTTTCTGACAGAAGGCACAGGTAGTCTGCTATTATTTACTGTGTTAGACTCTATCAGTTCAGTCCAAAAGACCTTAGGCTACTCGCATTCTCCACCAAATTGGTTACCTGCGCAAAATTCTCTGTTACTCACACACTCTAGGGCACCCACCTTTACTCAGTTCCTCAGGCTCAAGGCATAACCCTCTACCTAGTGGGGAAGGAGAGCTAATAACTGGTGACATCAAGAAGGCTGAGGTGTTTAATGTCTATTTTCAGTCTTCACTAAAATGGTTAATGGTGACCAGATACTCAACACAATTGATATTAACAACAAGGGGGAAGGAACACAAGCCAAATAGGGAAAGAACAGGGTAAAAAATGTAGACAAGTTAGATGTATTCAAGTTGGCGGGGCCTGATGAAATTCATCCTAGGGTACTTCAGGAGCTAGCTGAAGCAATCTCAGAACCGTTAGCAATTATCTTCGAGAACTCCAGGAGGACGGGTGAGGTCCCAGAGGACTGGAGAAGGGCAAACATAGCACCTATCTTTAAAAAGGGGAACAAGAGGACCCAAGGAATTATAGACCAGTCAGCCTAATTTCGATACCTGGAAAGATACTGGAACAAATGATTAAACAATCAGTTTTTAAGCACCTAGAGGATAGTAGGGTTAAGGGATAGCCAGAATGGATTTGTCAAGAGCAAATCATGCCAAACCAAACTAATTTCCTTCTTTGACGGGGTTTCTGGCCTAGTGGTAGGGGGGAAGCTGTAGATGTGATATATCTTGATTTTACTGAGGCATTTGACAGAGTCCCACATGACATTCTCATACGCAAACTAGGGAAATATGGTCTAGATGAAATTACTGTAAGGTGGGTGCACAACTGGTTGAAAGACTGTACTCAGAGAGTAGTTATCAATGGTTTGCTGTCAAACTGAGAGGACATGTCTACTGGGGTCCCACAGGGGTCAGTCCTTGGTCTGGTACTAGTCACTATTTTCATTAATGACTTGGATAATGGAGTATGCTTAAAAATGTGTGGATGACACCAAGCTGGGAGGGGTTGCAAGCACTTTGGAAGAGGGAATTAGAATTCAAAACAACCGTGAAAAATTAGATAATTGGTCTGAAATCAACGAGATGAAATTCAATAAAGACACGTGCACAGTACTACACTTAGAACGGAAAAATCAAATGCAGAACTACAGTATGGGGAAAACTGGCTAGGTGGCTTTGCGACTGCAAAGGATCTGGGGGTTATAGTGGTTCACAAACTGAATATGAATCAACAGCGTGATGCAGTTGTTAAAAAGGCTAATATCATTCTGGGGTGTATTAACAGGAGTGTCCTTATAAGACACAGGAGGGAATTGTCCCACTCTACTTGGCACTGGGGAGGCCCCAGCAGGAGTCCTGTGTCCAGTTCTGGGTGCCCCACTTTTGGAATGACGTGGACAAATTGGAGACAGTCCTGAGGAGAGCAACAAAAATTATTAAAGGTCTAGAAAGCCTGATGTATGAGGAAAGGTTACAAAAACTGGGCATGTTTAGTCTTAAGAAAAGAAGGGTGAGGGGGAACCTGATAGCAGTCTTCAAATATGTGAAGGGCTGTTATAAAGGGGACAGTGATCAATTGTTCTCCATGTCCACTGGAGGTAGGACAGATGTAATGGGCTTAATCTGCAACAAGAAAAATGTAGGTTCAATATTAGGAAAAACTTTCTAACTATAAGAATAATTAAGCTCTGGAACAGGGTTCAAAGGGAGATTGTGAATCCCCATCACTGGAGGTTTTTAAGAACAGGTTGGATAAAGAATCCACCCCCCTAAGCAACATAGTTACATCAATCTAACCCTCTGTGTAGACAGCTCTATGTCAGGAAAACTTCTACCGCCTCTTGGGGAAGTGGATTAACTACGCTGACGGGAGAGCTCTCTTCTGGTGGCGTGGAATGTCTTCATTAAAGAGCTACCACGGCACAGCTGCACCAATGCAGGGTTTTAAGTGTAGACCGGCCCTTAGAGTGGCTTAGCTGAAGTTGATTCAGACGGCTAGACCAATCTGGATTAAGCGTGTCCACACAGGTGTTGGTGTATGTGCTCCTGCAAGCAGATCAGGCCTTTCGCTGCTGGAGGCTGCTGTATATGTTTTAATACAGCTGGGAGGCGGTGGCTCTGGGAGGTGCTTCACGGACGCGAACTGAGCCCTCGCCTTGGGAGCTCTCCCATTCCCAGTCACTTATTCGGGGCCCTGAGGGCTGCCCCACCCCAGTTCACCAGTTTCATTTTATTTTCCACGGGGGAGCAAAGGGAGCATGTGACAGGCCCAATCCTGTAAGTGCCCACAAATGACCCAGGTCGAGCTGCTTGCCCACTGCAGACAACAAGGCTGTTCCCAGGGGAGGTGTATATGCTAGACCGGGCCCCCATGTGCTTTGATGATGGATCCTCCGCAGAGAGCTTGCTTGGGCTCCCATTGGTTCAGGGGTGCAGGATTGGGCCCCTGAAAGGGATTATAATGACATGGACTGGGAGGGGAATGCGGTCTAGTGGTTAGCGTGTGGGAGCTCGGAATCAGGACTAGTCCCAGCTCTGGGAAGGGAGTGATGTCTACTGTGTTAGAATGGGGTTAATGAGAACCAGAATTCCTGGCTTCTATTCCCAGCTCTGGGAAGGAGCGGGATCTAGTGGATAGAGCAGAGAGGGCTGGGCTGCAGGTCTCCTAGGTTCTATCCCTGGCTCTGGGAGGGGAGCGGTGGCTAGAGCAGGGAGTTGGGACTCCTGGGTTCTAGCCCATCTTTGTAAGGGGAGAGGGTCCAGTAATTAGAGCAGAGAGAGGGCATCCGGATGCTTCCGTTCCCCTTGACCGTTTTTTCATTAGCAAACTAGAGAGTTCATTTGTTTGACCCCATGTGTTTGCCCTGCAGCACTGCGCTCAGCCACCAATTCACAGCCTGGGCACAGGGTGAAGGAATAAACACCTGAAGACACAAATAAAATAAGCGCTGGGCTTGGCAGGTGGGGAGCCGAGCCAGATACCCAATTCCAGGCAAATGAATGCTTCCACCTGCAAGCCCCACCGGTGCAGAGAAGATGTGGCAAAGGCCTGGCTCTGAATGCTAGAGAGCCAGGCTCAGTCCCCTGCGCAGCACCTTGCTCTGTAGCTTACTCCTCTGAGCAATGGGGAAAATAGCCCTGCCCCACGGGGTGCTGGGTTCTATAGCCCTGCCCCATGGGGTGCTGGGTTAGTATAGCCCTGCCCCACGGGGTGCTGGTTACTGTAGCCCTGCCCCATGGGGTGCTGGTTACTGTAGCCCTGCCCCACGGGGTGCTGGGTTAGTATAGCCCTGCCCCACGGGGTGCTGGTTACTGTAGCCCTGCCCCACGAGGTGCTGGTTACTATGTGACGGCGCATTTAAAGACGGTGCAGTTTTTCTTCTTGCTGTAGAATGTGGCAGTCAGGGGAGGGGCCCCGGCAGTGATTTCGACCCCTGGTCCTGCTCCCCAGGTGTATGTGTCGGGGTGCGTGTGTGTGGAATGGAGCTGGCACACAGCTCCCTGCAGGGCAGCTCAGCCCAGCTCAGCTATTTTGCATGGGGCATATTTCCACACCAAATTCAGCAAGGCCCCAGCCCTGCAGTCACTGTCTGGGTGCTTCATGTAACACACGGGCCCTCAGGACCTGCGGGCAGGCCAGGCTGAGTGTGCACTAGTGTGACACAACACCCCCACGCCCCACAGTGATGGAGAGAGTGTAGGGGTGCCTCACAGACACACTAGGGTGACTAGATGTCACGATTTTATAGGAACAGTCCGATTTTGGGGTCTTTTTCTTATATAGGCTTCTATTACCTCCCACCCCCATCTAGATTTTTCACATTTGCTGACTGGTCACCCTAAGACACACAGGGGAACTGAGGGGAGGGGGGGCAGTCACACATATATGGGGAGGGTCACACACACACATTGGGAGTATATTCGGTCACACACATGGAGAGTGTAGGGGGAATCACAGAAACACACACAAACATGGGGGCATAAGGGGATCTCACAAACACTGCCTATGGAAGTGCATGGGATCTCTCATTCTCAGATACAAAGGGGAGCACGGGGGATCTCTCTTACACACACATGGGGGGAGCATAGGGGATCTCTCTCTCACACACACACGGGGGGAGCATAGGGGATCTCTCTCTCACAGGGAAGGAGTGTAGGGGGATCGCTCTCTCTCACACACACACACATCCCGAGGCGAGGGCCCAGCCCAGCCCAGCCCGAGGCCGCAGCGCCTTGGAGCTGTTCCCCGCCCGCAGCCCCTTTGTGTCTCTTCCCAGCAGAATGAAGTGGCTTTTTTCTTCCCAACATGTGCAGAGCAGACAGCAGCAATGGGGGTCGGGTGCGTCCATCTCCCTGTATGTGTGGGGGAGCTGAGTGGCTGGTTCTGCAAGAGCCCCCCATTGCTGGGGGCGGGGTAATGAGCTTGCAGAGCCCCCCGGCTGGCTCCCAGCCTTTCGCCCCAGTGCGGGCAGGTGCTGGCACCAGGCGGGGGGCGGCTGCACGAGCTCCAAGGAGGGAGCCCCCCCTCGCATTTGCCCCCGCCCCACCTAGGGCAATTACCTGGCCGCGAGCCCCGCCCCCTGCGCTGAGTGACAGCCGCCGGGATCACATGGGGGGCGGGCGCTGGACTCGCCACCTGGGAGCCGCCACGGCCGGAGGAGGAGACGCGCCGGGGATGCGCTCGCCGCCGGCCGCTTGTGCATTAGCAGCGGGCGGGGCGCCGGCCCCCTTCCCCATGGAGCGGGGCTGCTGAGCCGCTGGGCCGGGCCATGGTGGCCGCCGCCCCCACTGCCGCCGCGGCGATGAGGAAAAGCTTCCTGGTGCCCGAGATCAAGCCCCTGGATCAGTATGACTTCCCCCGGGCGCGCAGCGCCGCCAGCCTGGCCTGGGCGCTGGCCAAGGGCTACGGGGGCGCAGGTACCGCAGGCCGGGCGCGGGGGGGCGAAGAGGTACCGCGAGGGGGAGCCGGGGAGGGGTGAGGAAGGGGGGATCGGGATTATACCGGGCTGGGGGGAGGTAGCGCTAGAGGGGCCTGGGGATCTTGCGGGGGTTCTGCATTATAGGGGGCTTGGAGGGGGTAAGTGCTGGGGGGCCGGAGGGAGTGCTGGAGAGGGAGGGTAGGTACACGGGGGGGGGGTGCACCTGGGAAGAAGAGGGGGATCTGGATTATACGGGGCTGGGGGGCAGGTACGGAAGGCTCCGGGGGCCTGGGAGGGGGAAGCCCAGGCTATAGGAGGTAGGGAGAGAAGAGGGGGTTGGATTATATGGAGTGGAGGTAGGTATGGGCCAGAAGAGCCCCGATCACAGGTTGGAAGGAGGAAGAGGGAGGCTGGGCAGCCCGGATTATGGGGGGAGAGATGAGTTGTAGTCTCTTGTGGTGGGAGAGCACTTCACTGCTGCAATGGGGGTGATGGGGGTCTCTTGTTGCTGGAGGGAGGGGGGGAAGGGAACAGAGGAATTCCCCCCAGCTCCACTCACCTGCCTGCTCTGAGCTGGGGGCAAATAGGGGTCCCCCCCCCCCCCACTGCCATAACCCTGCCATGCCTCTTCCTAGCAGGGCCCTTGTTTCCGGGAGCTCCTGCTGTCTGGCCTGGCATCTGGCTGGCTCTGTAAACGCCCAGTCCGAACAATAGGCTGGGGGTTTTGCCCTCCATCTCAGTGCCCAGAGAGGCTTTTTCTGGCCCTGGTGGGGTGTGCTGCACCAGAGATAGGGCTGTGGTGTGTGTGTGTGTGTGGGGGGGGGGGTGGCAGCAAGTGTGGGTCTGTCACCTGCAGTGCGGACCCTCCCTCTCCGCAGCTGTGACATATGAAAGGGCTGCCTGAATATTCAGGAAGATGGGGAGTGGGTGGGAGGGGGTTGTGTGCTGGTCTCTTCCCCCCACCCCAGCCCTGTCTGCAATCTGTTCCCAGGCCTGCTCTGTGATTGGAGAGAGGGGAATGTAGAAGGGCTGGGATTTAATCTCCATGTATTTTTCTCTCCCTGAGGCCCTGAGTGGGCAGGTGTCTCTCTCCCCGGAGCTGCGGGGTGGAAAGGACCTGGTGGGCAAAGGGTTTTGATTGAGGGCCGTGTTTGTTCCTCTGTTTGTGTCTGATCTTGGACAGGCAGAGGGGGCTGCTGTGCCCAGCGCCTTAGTCTCCAGCCCTTGGGCTCCTCTGTATTGTCTCCCGCCGAGGCCCTTTTGTTGCAGTGGCAGGGCCTGGGTGGTGGGAGCTGTGTGGTGACGTGTGTGCTTGGCTAGGTGAGCTCACACTGCTTTAACCCTCTACTTGCTGCTGCTGCGCGCCCAGGGCCATGGGCAGCTGGCTGGTGCCCCGCCCTGCCAGGCTGTGATACTGGCTGTGTCCGGTGGCCTTGGCAGGTGTCGCTGTCAGACTTTATCTCTATGTGATGACGCTGGAGCTGGAAAAGCCCAAAGGAGGGAATTGTCCTCACTGCTCTGGGCCGCTGCCTCCAGCAGTGGGGCTTCTGCTAGCCTGCGTTAGCTGCTGATGTGACCCCACGGGGAGGCAGTTGGCTTGCCAGCCTTCCAGGGTGTGTCCCCGTGCCCAGGGCACCTGGCTAGTGCTGGCACCTGCCCTGGGACGTGCAGCTCAACAAAGCCTGGGCTGGCCAGACCTTCTGAGTGAGGAGTGACTGCAGACATTGCCTGTGGGGCCCAGAGACTAAATCTGGGATGAGGAGGGGTCCCCTCTGGGTGGGAGCTTCATGGAGAACCCAAATTGTCCCGTCTTGTCAGTGGGGTTAGGCCTCATACGCTGGGTGTGTGTGGGGGGGGGGGGGGGGGGAGGCTCCTAGATCCAGGGTGTTTGGGCTTCCCCTGTCCTTACTCAGCACCACCACCTCCCCCTGTGCCCCTTTGGCAGGGCAGCATGCTGCCCCCAGGCCTATGAGGAGGCCCTAGGCCTAACAATGGGACTGGGATCAGTCGCCCAATATGGTCTCCCTCCTTCTCTGTCTGTAGGGTCCCGCACCAAGCTCAGTCTGACCTGATGTTCCAGGAGGCCTGGGGATCAATTTGGGTGGTGGTAGGAAGGGGTGAATGAACCTTCCCATTCGGGGCTCTCTGTTCCTTTAGCCCCCCAGAACAGTGTCTTCTACCCCATTCCCCTGAGCTCCTGACATCCCCGGTTCCCAGCCAGCTGTGGGGCTCTCCTGCCTCTGCCTGGCTTCTGATCCTCCCCAGATGTCTGGCTGGGAGCAGCTCTGTTTCACACAGGATGGGGTGGGGGGCCCCCAAACACCCTCCACATGCTGGCTGGTGGGGGAATTCCTTTCCCCTCCTAGTGCTGTGTGGCTGGGAATGGGAGGGGTGGCAGAAGGAGCCAGTAGTGGGGCAGTGCATCCCCATTGGGGTGGGTGCTAAGAGCCCTGTGTCGTAGGCACAGCCTGGTGATGAGGGAGGGAAGCCCCACTTACTAGCAGCCAGCCTGGGGGGAGGGGAGCCGTTTGGCTGAGACTGCTGACCTGGAAGTAATGTGGGAGGGCTTGAAGGCAGAACTGCAGCCAAGGCGAATGCTTGTGGACTAAGGGCTGGTGCTCTGCGTGGGCCCTTCCCTGTCAGGAGTGAGCGCTGCCAAGGCCATGGGACAACGAAGAGCTAGAGGCCTGTGGCCCGCTCTGTGCGGGAATTACTCACTGGCTTCTAGAATGCAGCTGGCTCTGGGGTGAGGCTCGGCAGTTCAGAGGAAGTGAAGGCAGGTTCTCCCCCAGCTGGGTGTTACGGGGATAGAGTTGATGACAGTAGGGTCAGGGCAGGGTGCAGAGTTTGCCAGCCTAGTGCTGTACGTGGAGCGAGGGAGGGGGCCCAGCTGAGAACAGGTTCCCCCGTCCCTGCCCTTCTGTGTCACACACAAACAGCCCAAGCAGGGAGGCTGCGTCATCTGCTTTGGACCCAGGCCAGGGTGGCCCTGGTGGGGCAGTGCCAGGTTCAGAGTCCAGGGCCCTGCTGGGAAAGCAGCTTCTCTTCAGCCCTGGCAATGCCGACACCTGCCGGCAGCCCTGCCGACCTGAGCTGGGAACACATGCACGGCGCCCGCTCTGCGTGCCCCAGTGCTGTCTGCATTCCAGCGCTGAGGCCTGGATGGGTTTTGGGCTGGCTGTGGAGTGAGTCAGGTCCCATCAGCGCTACAGACCGGGACTGGGTGTAACCAGTGGAGCTGGGTGGTGGGTACGCAAGACCCTGGTAGCCACTGTTGGGGTCTATGACAGGAGTGCCTGCAGGTTCTGCCTGGGGGTGTGGGGAGAGCTGTTGTGCTGGCTACTGCGTGGGCTCCCCCAGCTGCAATTAAGGGGTCCTGTTGGGCCCAGGACCGCATGGATCCCTAATAAGAGACAATCTGTGCACCAAAGAGCTCCCAGTAAGTAAAATGTGGAGGGGAAACTGAGGCACAGAGGGCAGCTGCATAGCAGGTCAGTAGCAGAGCTGCGAATTGAATCCTGCAATCCTGACTCCCAGTGCGGAGCTGGAGCCACTAGACCCCACTGGGCCCCAAAGGCCAAAACTGTTCTCACCACTCTTTCAATTAAGTATAGCTCAATGGGCCCAGGCTCCAGTGGTAGCCCCTACAAGGGTTCCTGCCTGTTAGAACTACAGAGATTCCCATCAGCACCTGCAAACTCTCCGGCTGCGCCGAGGCGGCTGTTCAGAAATGTCACAGGCGTTGCAAGACCCTTTCTACATCCCAGAACTCCCCTGCTGGGGCAGGAGTGTGGCCTGTGCTAGCACAGCCCCCCTGGGGTACAACGGGGCCTGCAGGGACCAGGCCTGGAACACAAGTTGTTGGCATGTTGCTGTCAACACAGGCAGCAGCACCAGCACCAGACGAGTCCTGACAGGATCCTGGCCCAGCTGCTCCAACGCCATGTTCAAACCTGGTGATTTGGGCAGGGGCGGGGACTCCTGGCTGCTGAATTCCTGTGGTGGGAAGGCTGGGAAGGGAAGCAAGCCAGTTTCAGCTGCGATCTGGGCAGGCTGGGATTGCCAGGGCAGGGTGCCTGGGTATGTGCGCATGTCCCACCCCAGAGCCAGTCTGCCCTAATCACACTGACCCTTGGACTGCCTAATCGAGCTGCATCCCTTGATGCCTGTTGTCCACCCCCCCCCCCTACACACACACACGCGCGCACACTGTCTGCGGGGGTGGTTCCTGCTGAGCCGCTCTAGAGAGCTGTGCTGAGGGAGGCTCTTGCACCTGCTGGAGGGACGGGGGTGATGGGGGCGGGGCACAGGGAGACTATGGCATGAGCCAGTCCATTTGGGGCACTGACAATGGAGGTGAGTATCTCTGTAACCCACATCCCCCTCCCCCACATTGTCTAGCTCCTTTGGGGGTGGGAACAGGGACTTCTGAGTAACTTCTCAGTGCAAAGGGACAGAGGCCAGTGGAGGAAAGCTCCCACTGCCCCTGTGGCTACCCCAGCATGGTGTCTATGGCTGGGGTCTGCTGACCCTTTGCTGTCTCTGCCTTGCCCAACCTGGAGAAGGGCCGTGGTGTGGGAGAGGTAGCCCCTGACTCCCTCATCCCAGGGCTGCTACTCATCAGTGAAGACAGGTCACTGATTCAGAGCGATTCTGGATTGCTTGGTAAACTGGGCGCACAGAAATATCTGCCTTTAAATCTGGTGAAATGGAAACGTAGGCATCTAGGGACAAAGAGCATAGGCCAGACTTACAGGATAGGGGCTCTGGGAACCAGTGACTGGGGGTTGTGGTGAATTATCTGCTGAACATGAGCCTCCAGTGTGATGCTGTGGCCAAAAAGGCTAACGCGATCCTGGGATGCATAAACGGGAATCTTGAGGAGGAGTTGAGAGGTTATTTTACCTCCGTTTGGCACTGGAATCCTGTGTCCAGCTCTGGTGCCTACAATTCAAGATGGATGTTTGTAAATTGGAGAGGGGTCCGAGAAGAGCCACGAGAATGATTAAAGAATTAGAAAGCTGCCCTTGAGTCTGTCACTCCATTCAGCTTAACAAAGAGAAGGTGAAGGGGTGATTTGATTACAGTCTACAAGAATCTGCATGGGCAAAACTATTTAATACTGGGCTCTTCAGCCTTGCAGACAAAGATCTAACCCAATCCAAAGAGTGGAAGTTGAAGCTAGACACATTGAGGGTGGAGGGAAGGTGTACGTTTTTAATGGTGTGAGTAACTAGCTGTCGGCACAGTTTACGGGGGGTTGTGGTGGATTCTCCGTCACTGACTATTTTTAGATTGGAGTTTTTTCTAAAAGCTCTGCTCTAGGAATTCGCTTGGGGCAGGTCTCTGGCCTGTGCTGTACAGGAGATCCCAATGGTCCTTCATTCCCTTGTGATGTCCCAGTGCCCTGGCAATGGCTGCAGCAGTGCATTCTGGGATCCTGGATCTCCAATGGGAGGTGCTGCCCTTCTCTACTAGGGAGGCTCTGGACCCATGGTGGGCCCATGTCCCTCCCCCAAGTGCAGGGTCTGGGGCTCCCCACAGTGGCCCAGACTCCCTGAGTGGCTTTTACTACTGCCCAACTCTGGCTTCTGGCCTGGCCAAGAATGGAGCCTCTGGGGGGGAAGAGGAGGAGCAGGGGGTGAGGCCTCATGGCAATGGGGGGCAAAAACCCACCTCAGGTCCTTCATCCCACCAGGAAGAGGCTGGCGCTGCCCCCCGAGCATCAGGCAGGTGCAGAGCGGCTCCACAGGGAATCTGGGATAAATGCTGTCCAAGAGTCATTTAGCCCAGGGCCAGGACTTGAAATGTACAGGACTGTCTTGCCCCATTAGGGATGGGCAGTCCCCTTATTTGGAGCTGGCCTGGGACCCCACTGGGGACAGCTGTGCAGGCACTGCATGGAGTGGCTTCTTGCAGCTTCTCCTTGCCTAGTGTAGACAGGCCCTATCAGCCTTGTCTCCCAGCAATCCCCTGCCCCAGGCTGCTGGCTCTAGGGGGCTACAGGGTGCTGGCTTCTTGGCAATGACCTTGTTGTGGGCGGGTAGAGGAATGGAGAGCCACTCGGCTTATATTTTTCTCTAATCCTGGCTGGTTAGCCATGTGCAACAGCTCTCAATTAGTCCTGGTGCTGCCTTAACCCCTGGGCCTCCACGGTCACTGTGCCCTCTGCCTCCGGTTGCCCACACCTCCTATTTGCTGGAGCCACCTCCAGTTCTTGGTTCCCAGCTGCTGCCCCCACTCCTAGCACAGCCTGCTGGTTCCTGCAGCCTGAGCTCCCAGCTCTAAGCAGGCCCTGCTGGGAGGTGGGGGCCGGGGGTGCCTTCTCCTTCCCCAGGCCCATGTCTGGACTGTGCCAGCCCATCCCAGCTTGGGAGATTTCCTTCCTGATCTCCTCCCCCGTCACTGAGGCTCAGCTGATGCCCTAATACACTGGAGTCAGGAGGGATGTGCCCCTTTCTTACCTCAGCTAACATCGTTCCAGACACTCATGTGCTGCATGGACTACAGGCCCCAGCAGGCCCTGCTGCACCTGGCCCTCAGCCATCAGGTGGCACGGCGTGTTGGGACCCGTTGTCTCCAGGGGCCATGCCTCTCCCTTGCAGCTGAGTTTCAAGCCTGGCTCCTGCCAAGTGGCTGGGTGTTTCACATCATGTGCATCTGTGCAGGCCCCCAGTCTCGTGCTGTGGTTCCTCCGGCACCTGCATATGCCTCCTGTGGGGCGGAGAAGCTGGCATCTCATGGGGAAGCTGTGCTGGGAGGTGTTCTGGCTGGTGTGGTGGGGGCAGGGCATTGTCTAGCGGGTTAGAGTGGGGGGGCTGGGAGTTAGGCATGTATCTAAACACCCCCTCTGTGCTTGTCTCCCAGTCAGTTACCATTATCCCCATTTCAGCACCCAAGGACTGGCCTGATGATGGTGGGTGAGGTGGGATAGGGGCCTCTTGGGTGCTGGGGGGAATGAAAGGGGCTGCTGGTGTCCTGTGGGAGGCTGCTGCTTTCCCGACTAGGGCATGGAGGCTGTGCCGTGCCCATCCCGCTCGGTGCCACATTACCAGCCAGTCCTGTCTGTGCTTGCGTTTGGGGCCCCTGGCTGCGCACGCTGCTGAAGCAGTGTTGCCTGATTGGTCAGGAAAGTCACACAATAGTATTCCCATTGCCTGATTGGATGAGTGTGCAAGCGTTCCCACCATGAAGCTGGTGGCATGTCCTGGGTGCAGGTGCTGTGTGGGTCTCCCTGCCAGTGGCATGCCTTATGAGTGACCAGGCCGGCAGCTGGGCATGGGATTCAGTATGGTCTGTGCCCTTCCCTGGGGCCTGGCTGTGGAGATGGGGGCAACACGTAGGTCAAGAATCCCCCTTGGCAGCAATGCTCACGGCCCCAGGATTGGGGCCTTTCTCTGGGCCTGGCTGCACGCGAGGCATTGGCACCTCTGGAGCAGGAACATGGGCTGCCATCTCCAGGACAGGGCCAGGGGCTGGCCCTGAGTTGCTGGGAGGGTGCGTGCAGGGGCCTTCGTGTCCTGTGCAGCTCTGCCTGTTGGCGTGCACAGCATGGGCTCTTATTTGATGGAGATATGCTGCGGTGGTGGCTGCAGGTCCCAGCGCTTTGGAGCTAGGGTGAGCCGGGGGAGGGGGGAAGACAAGTCTGTGGGTGTCTGCTTGTGCCAGTGCCTCCTGCCCCATGTGAGGGGAGCCTCAGGGGGTGCCCAGTGGTGATAGACTCTAGGAGTTCAATGTAGTTAAACAATGAGAAGGTTAAGGGGGGTGACTTGATCCCAGTCTGAGTTCTTATGTGGGGAACAGCTGTTGGCCGAGGGGCTCATCGTCTAGCAGACAAAGGCCTGCCCTGAGCCAGGCTGAAGCGGGACAAGTTCAGCCTAGGAATAAGGTGCATGTTTTTACCAGGGAGGGACCAGCTCCCCCAGGGCGTGGGGGATTCTCTGTTGCTGCTGGATGTTACAGCAAGACTGGCCCTTTCTCTTTCCACCCTGCTCTAGCCTGCGGGGGAATGAACCGGGCAGGCTATCCGGGAGGTCAGGCTGGATGATCACAGTGGTCCCTTCTGGCCTTGGAGCCTATCAGCCTCCTCCAGCTGTGGGAGCCGGGTGGAGGCTCTGCAGGGATCCCTGACATCAGGCCCCAGGGGCTGGGCCCAGCTCCGGGCACACACTGGGGACTGTGTCCCTGCCTCATGGTCTCCAGGAGGCCGGGTGGCACCGTGCCCTGGTCCCAGCTCCCACTGCAGGCTGGCCCAGCCTGGGGACTCTGCAGATGAGGCTAGTGTGCCCTGGGTTGGTGCCTGAGAGATGCTGGGGCCTTGGAGACTGTTCCCTTCACACCCCCCGGCCTCCCTCCAGGATTCCCTCCCGCTGCTCAGAGCAGTTCTGTCCACCCCCCTGCTCCCGCAGCAGAGAGCGGGTGTTTGGGGTGCAGGGAGTGCTCTGTGTGGGGTGAGGGCAGTGCCAGGCCCAGTTCCCCAGCTCCCACCTCTGGGCAGCTGAAGGTGCGTGGCTCCCCTCTGTACGCCTGGCAGGCTGGGGGAGGGGCTGCTTCCCAGCTGTGCTTATCCAAGATAAAGCCGGGCAGGCTCCCCGGGGGCGAGGGAGGCCTGGCGCCCACCCAGTGCTGCCGCGTTCTCCTCACAGCGTTGGCCAGATAAGCGGCTCAAGCAGCGGGGTGGGATTAGCTCATTGGCTTGCGTCGCCAGGGCTGGTAGCACCAGCATGGAGCTCCTGGGGCAGGGAGGCAGCCGCTTCTGGGGTGGGATGTGGCAGCTGCCCAGCTGTTTGGGACCTTCCTCCACTCCCTGCCCTAGTGGCAGGGGGCAGGGCTCCCAGAGAACCCAGGAGTCCTGACTCCCCAGGTTTGGGCCCTTGTTTCTCTGCTGCTGTTGGCAGCTCCACACTGGGGGGGCTGTTATTGGAGCCCCGCAGCTAGTGGGTTCCTGCTGAGGTCAGCATAGGGAACTACTGGCCAATCACCCCAAGAGGCAGGAGCAGGGCTGCGCACTCCAGCCCCCCAGCTCTGTCACGCAGGCCCTTTGTGTTGATTCCTGCCACTCGCCCTCCCTCTGCACCCAGCCTCAGCGGGGTCCCGGGGGCCGTGTGTCAGGGCGTATTGCTGTGGCTGTCCCAGGCCTGTTCTCCTTCCCCAGAGACTGCCCTTCACCACTCTGCCCCCCTGAGCTGGGCTCTGCCAATCTCAAACATCAGGAGCTGCTTGGGAACCAGTGCAGCCCCCCGCTATCCCAGCCAGGGCCCCTTAATCCCAGTCTGCTCCTTCCTCCTGTCAGTCCTGCACACAGCTCCTTGCTCCAGAGCAGAGATACTGCTGGGGCGTGTGATGTGTAGCGGGGCTGAGTCCCGATGTGCTAAGCCGGGGCCACGTAACTATGCCCTGGGAGGCTGGGGTGTCTGCACCCACACTACCCCCACCCCGTCCTGGGATCTGGCTGTTCCCAGCGTCGGGCGCTGGAGGGGCGGGCGGGTGTTGTGGGCATGGTGCCACGGGGGGTGTGGTGTCTCCGTGCTGGAGCCGCAAGTCCCGTGTGCAGCAGGGACGCTGCCGTCAGGTGATGCTGACTCAGCCGTGTGGGCTGCTCCACCTGTTCCCTGGGGGTGGGGGGCACTCTCCCCGCTCAGGAATGTTCTCCCCCCCCCCCCGTGTGTGTGTGTGTGCGCGCGGCAGTGTGGGAGCTGATGCACAAATCTCATGTTTTACATCCTTTCTGCATAGAAAACAGCAGCAAGAGGGCCCATCTCTTCCTGTCCCTTTGTGTGGGCGGGAGAGGGGACTGTAAGGGGTGTTTGCGCCCTGCCCCCCTTATGTTACCTTGGACATAAATGTCGGGGTCATTAGCAGTAAGTGGGGCAGAGCCAGGGAGAGAACCCAGGAGTCCTGATACCCAGCTCCCCTGCTCTAACCCATTAGATCCCACTCCCCTCCCAGAGCTGGCAATGGAACCCAGGAGTCCCACACTGTCCTATTGAGAACAACCTGCTGAAGCTGGTGGGAGCTGTGGCACTATCTGGGTTATTGATCAGTCCCATTCCCCCAGTATGGGGCTGGTGTGTCTGCGCCCAGCTGTGATCCCCCTGCCCCAGTATCCATCTGTGGCGGGGGGCTGGCACAGTGACCTCTGCACCCAGGTTCCATTAATCCCAATGGCTCTGTTCTGGCTGAATTCCCTCTGCACCTGGGGTGAGTGAGGTGAGCCCCCTCCCTGCTGCTCTCCACCAGCAGCCCCCCCCCCCCCGAAGGGGATGGGGCTTGGGGTGCTGCCTCCCTGGAAACTGTACCCCCAGGTAAGTTCCCCTGGCTCCAGGATCTGTCCTGCGAGTTCCCAATGTGGGGCTGTGGGGTAACACCAACAAGTCTGCTGGGGCTGGGCCCAGGGCCAGGAGCAGCTGGCCTGGCCGGTTTCCCTTCCACCTTAATGGCTCCTGCCTGGGGATTACGTTGCAGGAGGTGTGAGAGATCCTGGCACCCCATCTCTTGGGGGAGGGAGGGGGGTAACTCATGATGTGGGGAGCCAGGTGGTGCCTGCACTGGGGGTCCCCATGGCAGAGTGGGCAGGGGTTCCAGTCAGGAGCACCTGGAATGCATGTGCCATCATGGCAAAGACTAACCCCCGAGTGCTGCATGGGTGTGGGGGGGGAGGCATTGTACCAGCTCCATGGCCAGCAAGGGGGGGCACCCCAAAGTGCCCCAGATCAGGCTGGTGCAAAGGAATTGTTCCTAGCAGCTGTGGGGCCTCCTAAGAAGGTGACTGGCTGCCGCTTCTGCCTGCCGTCCGGGGCACTCTGCTAGGAGGGGTTAGGGGTGCTGGCTCAGTCCTGCTGTTGGGGATGGGGTGGCACAAGACTCTGGAATTGGTGCCTCCAGCCACCCCTCAGCAATGGCTGGGAGCTCTTGGCTCCCTCATGGCCTGCCATAGTGAGATTCAAGATGGCAGCACGTGGAAGTGTTAGAGTTGAACTTATTTCCCCCCCCCCCCCCCCCCACGGGAGCAAAGTGGGAGGCTGGGCCAGCGCAGGGAAGTGGGTCTCAGCCCCTCCTGGGAGAGTGTGCTGCCTGTCACTGGGTCCCAGCTGAGCCTGTCTCAGTCTTGGTGAAGCCCGCCTTGCGGTGACTGGACTGGCAGTGGGAGGGCTGGAGCAGCCCAGTGGTGTCATTGCCCCTGCACTGCTAGTGGGGATTCTCCCGTAGTTGGGCAGGGACCCGGTCTGGCAGGGTGTGGAGTGGGTTCCACCTCAGCCAGTCTGCCGTATCGCGTCATCTCTGCGCTCGGACGCAGTGCACTGAGAGAGGTTGGAGGCCATGCCGGGAAGGCAGGTGACACTGGAATGGGAGGTCTTGTGTAGCTATGAGGTCTCTGGTTAGTGACCCACCCTTCTTCCCTGCCACAGCACAGGGGTCAACTACATGGGGGGGTGGGAGTGGGCTGGCACGGCAGGGGTTAATGGAGGGGAAGGAGGTCAATGGCTATTGCGCAGGGGATGAGATATGGAGAGTCATGGAGGGGAAGCGGCTGGGTGGGAGGCTCTGAGCCCTGGCTGGTCCTGTCAGCACTGCTCTCTGAGGGATTGGGATGAGGGGCAGAGAGGGCTGGGAGGATTCTGGGCTCCCAGGCGCCAGTGCAGGGATCCCCCCAGGGCTAGGGAATGAGGGAACCTGGATGGGCCACAGCTGGGACCCTCCCTGTTCCAGCTCCAAGCCCTGGAGGCCATGTTTGTGTGGTCCCAGCACAAACCCAAGCTGGGCTGTGGCCCAGCCAGCTACCCCAGTGCCTGGCTACCATGGGACAGGGCCCTCACCAGTCCATGGGCAGTGGTGGGGGGTGGGGCTGGAGTGGGACAGGGCCCTTGCCAGGCCATGGACATGGGGGGGGGGGGGGGAAGCTGGGCTGTCTGTCTGCAGTCTCTCCTGGCTGCTGTTTGAGGGGAAGCCAAAGATTCTGGTTGTCCTGGGGCTCCCTGTTGCTGGAGGGGCTGGCTGGGGTGTGGGTGTGCTCTGGGGGGTTGCGAGAGTTGGGATCATCCCCCTGTGCTCTGTCTCATGCTGGCTGCTATGCCCCTACTGCCCCCAGGAGTGACCCCCCCCCCCCATCCTGATGCACCTGCTCGCCCCTCCCCATGCCTGGGAACCCTGTCGGCTCCATCCGCCTCCACCTGATGCCTGGCAGCTCTGGGCGAGGGAGGCAGCAGGGCCATGGCCCATGGGAAGACATGTCGGCCCCTGCTTCTCATACCCCAGGACGTGTCTGTACAGGCGCCATGTGGGGGGCGGGGGCAGCTCCTGTCTGGGAGCTGGGAATCAGGGTGGGAGCCAGGCTTGCTGCTGTGGGGCCCCACAGGGGCTGGGGGTCCCCTTCTCTAGCACTGAGTGATGGGGGAAATCGGTTCCTTCTCCAGAGTCCCTATAGGGGGAATGTATCATGGGGGGAGTTTTGGGGCTTGGTGAGTGGAGGGCTCAGAGTGGAACTCTGGAGGGAAAGAGGGCCATGGGAATTGGGGTGGGGGTGGGGGAAGAGAGAGGCCATGGGGATTCAAGAGGCTGTGAATGGGGTGAACCATTTGGGACATGGGGGAGCTGTTAGGGGCTGTTGGGGGATAGTTAGTGAGGTGTTCTGGGTGAATAAGGAGCCATGGGAGATCTGTGGGGATTTTGGGTGAGTGAGGGGCCCCTCAGCAGCTCCTCACCCCCTTCTTCTTGCAGAGAACGTGCCGGAGGAGCTGCGCGACCCCTTCTACACAGACCAATACGAGCAGGAGCACATCAAGCCGCCCGTGACACGCCTGCTGCTCTCCTCAGACATTTACTGCCGGGCCTGCCGCCAGGTGCTGCCCCCTGACGATGCGGCTGCGCCCACCCCCAAGGACAACGCTGCCCTGCTGGCGCTGCTGGGGCGCCGTGGCCTGGCCCCCACCTACCAGGACAAGGCTGTCAAGGAGGCCGACCTGCGCCAGAAACCCATCAAGATGGTAAGGGCCAGGGTGGAGGGACTGTCTGGTGACTGCTTCAGGGGTGCATGTTCCAGTG
Organism: Chrysemys picta bellii; assembly: GCF_011386835.1. Taxonomy (NCBI): domain Eukaryota; kingdom Metazoa; phylum Chordata; order Testudines; family Emydidae; genus Chrysemys; species Chrysemys picta. The sequence goes on from NC_088812.1 coordinate 22,336,906, forward strand.
CAGTAATGGGGGGGGGTGTCTGTCTAGGGTCCTCCAAAGAGCCTGGGGGGGGCAGCTTCCAGACTGCCCCTTGCCCCTGGGGTGTCTCCCTGTGTGCAGGTATGTCCTGTCCAGGGATTTTTCTACGTATCGTGTGGAGAGGGAGCCTCTGCTGCGGGGTGTCCTGTGGTGCCAGGTGCCTGGACACCCAGGACAGTGCATGGTTGTGGGAGGTGCCCAGTGGGGCCTTGGCTGGCTGAGGCTGGAGGGTGCTTGGGACCCAGGCTGGGCATTGGAAGGGGCAGATGCCGCCAGGGCAGGGAGTGGGAGCTGTGGTGCCCCCTGGAGTAGGCTTCTTATGGGGAAGGGCATGAGCCCAGCACTGGGGGAGGCTGATGCATTTTTTGGTGGGAGGGAGCAGGCACCCTGGATTAGGCAGGTCTGCCCCCCCTCTCTGCCCATCCTGGCTGCCGCCTCCCCCTGCAGGCACTGGGCACAGGTCTGGGAAGTGCATTGGCGTCAGGGTGGGGCCTTTACGAGCTGGGATCCTGGCTGACACCTGAACCACCATGGGGGTGGCGGGGGGGGGAGGGGCCTATCTGCAGGCTGGGTGCTGAGCTGGGGGCCCTGCCTGCTGTGTGTGCTGGGGGGGACTTTCAAACCCAGAGAGGGGCCCCCTCCCCTCCTCAGGCTGGGCCAGGTTGCTGTGTGTCCAGGTGTAAAAGGTAGAGGGGGCTGCTGTCTGGAGGTGTGTGTGTGTGTGTGCGCACAGGGCTCCTGACTGGGGGCCCCAAGGTGGCACTAGCCAGGGGCTCTGGGAAGTCAGGTCAGCTCTGCTGGGAGCAGCTGCTGTCTGGGCTGGATAAGTCCCAGAGGCTGTGCGGGGGAGGGTTTCGCCAGCCTGCTTAAATCCAGGGGTGATCTTGCGGGGAGGGGGTCTGCTCCTGTAGCCTGGAGATTAGAAACCCGCCTGTGTGGGGCGGTCGGGGGCCCAGCTGTTGGTCTGGTGAGCTGCTCTCGGATTGCTATTAATGCTGCCCTGGTCATCTGGCTGTAGGGCTCTGGTTCAGGCTGGGAGTGGGGTGTGTATGCTATATATAGAGAGCCACGGTTGGTTCAGAGCCCCGGGGGGAGCATTCATGCAGGGCACGGTGAGGGCACAACCCAGTTCTCTGGGCCACACACAGCTCTAGGTGGAGGCGGGGGGGGAATCACAGCCATGTGACGGGCTCTCCCATATGCCCCCAGCAGGGTTCCTTGGTAGCTGGGCTGCCCTGGGAGGGTGTGGGTGGCGCTCAGTGGCGGCACCAAGTCCTGGGCTCCTGGTGCCTGTCTCGAGGCCTGATGCCCCAGGGAGCTGCTTCTGGGACCTGCAGCCCCTGCAGATGGGGGTGGGCACCCTGGGAGAGCTAGGGTATGGGCAGGGGGACACTGGGCCCTTTTTGGCTTCCCCCTCCCAGCAGGGCTGCTCCACAGACCCCGCGGGGGTGCCCAGTTGCGGTGCAGGGTCGATAGCCAGGCTGGGCTGATTGCTGGGATGGGGCAGTAGGGAGCAGCCCTGCTGGGAGGGAGGGGTGGTGGAGTATGGGCTGGAGGAGCCTGCTTCAGCCCTGACTCCCAGGAGTGGGCAGCTCGGGGCAGGGCTCCCTTGCCCTTCGGGCTGGGCTTCCTGGCAGGGGACTTTCGGAGAGGCGAACGGCTGCGGTTCCCAGCTGTCTAGCCCAGCCTCTAGGGGCGCTATCAGGGCATGAACCTGCCAAGAGTGTCCCCGTCTTGCCTGGCTTCGGCTCCATGGCTGTGGGGAGGGAGAATGACTCCCTTCAATGCCAGCTGCTGTGCCAGGTCCCTGCACCCTGGCCTGGTTCCCCATCGCTGTCCGAGCAGGCACTGCTCCCCATCCTCGCGGGAGCCTTGCCAGGCCCCTGCTGCCATGGCACTGTAATCCCCATCTCTAAATCCCACAGGGCTGGAGGGGCCCGTCTGCCCAGCATGACTGCATTGGTCTGTCATCCCCTCCCCCACTGCGTAGCCTGGGCTAGAGAGGGCATTGGCCCAGTGGCCCTGTCTGTGAGGGCTAATCAGCGTGTCCTTCTAGCGCAGACTCTCCACCTCTGCCACAGCAATCATGCATCTGGTCCCTGGTGGCTGCTGCTGGCCAGTTACAGACCCCTCATTGGCAGGGGGCTCTTTACATCTTGCATGGGAGGAAATTCTCTCCCTGTTGGGGACTCAGCCGGAGGTGGGGCTGGGATTGCCTTAAGTGGGTGTGACGGTTTATGACCTTTGTGAGCATCTCCCCCAGCTAATGGAGCTGACGCTGTCCCACTGCTGATGGAAAACATCTGGCTCCTTCTCTGACCCTCCCTGAGATCCAGTGGCAGGCAGTTCTGCAGGCTAACTGGGGTTGATCTCTGTTACCCAGCTGGTGTTTCCTCCAGTCCAAATCCCTGTCAGAAAAGCCCCTTCTTCTCCCCCCCCCCCCCCCCCCCCCCGCCCCAGTCAGTCTAGGCCAGGGAAAGCGGAGAGCCTAACCCCCCGGATACACACAAGAAACCCTTCTTGGGCTGCCTTCTTCAGGAAGGCGAGCGCTCCTTGTGCTCTCCACTGCCTGTCCCACACCCCGTGGTTCTGCCCTAGGCAGCTCCTTAGGCAATACTGGCATAACACCCCTAATTTGCCCCTGCACAGCCCAGGCCTGGCTAATTTGGGATTCTTCCCCCAGCTGGGGGTTTCCGGGCAGGCTCCGTCTGACACAGTTCTCCAGGGACCTTGACCTGAGCTGCCTCCTGTGTCTGGGATCCACCCCTGCCCCCCCCCCTCCCCCCGGGCGGGGGATGAGGGCCATACGATCTGTCCAGATAGGAAGAGGGGAGCCCAATGCACACTGGAGTCTCTAGGCTTGGTGTGGGCCCTGCCATCGGGGCCTCTGTCACACCCAGGCTGGTGCCCGTGCCTGGCCTATGGGGGATGGGCTCGTGTTAATGATTGACGAGCTGCTGTGTTAGGCAACAGCCAGCCGGATCCCTCCCAGGCTGGGGAGGGAGAGGAGCTGGGAGCTCTGGTACCAGGGTCGGAGCTGCACTAATCGGGTTAAACATTAGCCACAATGGGATGCCAGGGGATCTGTGCAGGGATAATTGGCTTGTGGGAGGATCCTATTACCCTTGTCCGGCAGAGCAGAGGGGGCTGGGACCCTGCTCCTGGGGCACATGGGAGACCTCAGGCAGAGGAAGTGGCACTGGCATGAACCCTGGGACCCTGTCAGCCCAGCCCTGGTGGGGCCCTGCCCTCCCACCCCCTCACTCTCACAGGTTCATATTAATGGCTCCAACTGGCTCGTCCAACAGCCCCACGGTGCTGGGGAGCCCTGTTGCCCTCAGCCCTGCCCCCCACCCCGGGCTCTGCTTTCACCATCAGCTCCTGAGAATGTAGCCCCAGGCTCCCTGTGCTCCAATGAGGGGAGGGGGTGGGGTGGATGCATGTCTTGGTCAATCCCTGCCAGGTTATGGGGAAGTCGCCCCACTCTGAGGGGGCCTGGTGGGAGTCTCACCTAGTCGGGCTGGGCATGTCACTCTCCTGGGGAGGGGAAAGAGTCACTAGTTGATGAGGGGGAAACTGAGGCACGTAGGCTGAAAGGGTTTGCCTGAGGGGACACAGCCAGTCAGGGGCAGAACCCAGTCTTGACTCCCCTGCTCAAACCACTGGACCCTACTCCTCTAAGAGCTGGGAATGGAACCCAGGCGTCCTGGTGCCAGTCTCCTGCTGTAACCATTAGGCCTTGCTCCCTCAGAGCTGCCATTGCCTTCCCCAAGGTATGTAAGCTTGTTGTGGTGCCAGGCCCTACAGCCTAAGTTCAGTGGGCCTGGTGCTGCCATGGCATGGGTTACCTGCAGGCCCTGCCCCAGCAGTGAGGTCCATGTCTGGGCTGAGCCCGACAGCAATGCCCTGGAGCTCTAGTATCTGTATGGACCCAGCTGGCTTGGGGCCATTAACCCTCTCGCTCTCCTCTCTTGAGCCTTCCTGACCCTTGGTGCTGACTTGTCAGAGGCCCCCAGCCCCTCTGCAGGCACCTTGAGGCCTGGGGCTGCAGGTATCCTTGGCTGCTCCCAGCCCTGGTCCTGGCCCCAGCGGGGGGTGGGGGGAGAGAATATGGGGCTCCCTCCCTCTGGCTCTTAGAGTATTTGTTTGCTCCCCTCCCTGGGCTGGGGTGCATGTCCTGCTCTCTGACTGTGGGCAGTGCCTATGGGGTGAACCTTGGGGGCTGCCCTAACTGTGGGGAATGGAGGCCCTGTGGCTAGCGATAAGCAGAAAAACCTGAGAGTCTCTGGATAAAGTTGAGAAGTGTGAGCAACAAGGGTGATGTCGTGGTTGGAGTCTGCTATAGACCACCAGACCAGGGGGATGAGGTGAACGAGGCTTTCTTCTGGCAACTAGCAGAAGTTGCTAGATCGCAGGCCCTGGTTCTCATGGGAGACTTTAATCACCCTGATATCTGCTGGGAGAGCAATACAGCGGTGCACAGGCAATCCAGGAAATTTTTGGATAGTGTAGGGGACAATTTCCTGGTGCAAGTGCTGGAGGAACCAACTAGGGGCAAAGCTTTTCTTGACCTGCTACTCACAAACAGAGAAGAACTAGTAGGGGAAGCAAAAGTGGATGGGAACCTGGGAGGCAGTGACCATGAGATGGTCGAGTTCAGGATCCTGACACAAGGAAGAAAGGAGAGCAGCAGAATACGGATCCTGGACTTCAGAAAAGCAGATTTTGACTCCCTCAGGGAACAGATGGGCAGGATCCCCTGGGAGAATAACATGAAGGGCAAAGGGGTCCAGGAGAGCTGGCTGTATTTTAAAGAATCCTTATTGAGGTTGCAGGAACAAACCATCCCGATGTGTAGAAAGAATAGTAAATATGGCAGGCGACCAGCTTGGCTAAACAGTGAAATCCTTGCTGATCTTAAACGCAAAAAAGAAGCTTACAAGAAGTGGAAGATTGGACAAATGACCAGGGAGGAGTATAAAAATATTGCTCAGGCGTGCAGGAGTGAAATCAGGAAGGCCGTAGTGTAGACCAGGCCTTGGAGTTGCAGTTAGCAAGAGATGTTAAGAGTAACAAGAAGGGTTTCTTCAGGTATGTTAGCAACAAGAAGAAAATCAAGGAAAGTGTGGGCCACTTACTGAATGAGGGAGGCAACCTAGTGACCGAGGATGTGGAAAAAGCTAATGTACTCAATGATTTTTTTGCCTCTGTCTTCATGAACAAGGTCAGCTCCCAGACTGCTGCACTGGGCAGTACAGCATGGGGAGAAGGTGACCAACCCTCTGTGGAGAAAGAAGTGGTTCGGGACTATTTAGAAAAACTGGACGTGCACAAGTCCATGGGGCCGGATGCGCTGCATCCGAGGGTGCTAAAGGAGTTGGCGGGTGAGATTGCAGAGCCATTAGCCATTATTTTTGAAAACTCATGGCGATCGGGGGAGGTCCCAGATGACTGGAAAAAGGCTAATGTAGTGCCCATCTTTAAAAAAGGGAAGAAGGAGGATCCGGGGAACTACAGGCCAGTCAGCCTCACCTCAGTCCCTGGAAAAATCATGGAGCAGGTCCTCAAGGAATCAATTATGAAACATTTAGAGGAGAGGAAAGTGATCAGGAACAGTCAGCATGGATTCATGAAGGGGAAGTCGTGCCTGACTAACCTAATTGCCTTCTATGATGAGATAACTGGCTCTGTGGATGAGGGGAAAGCAGTGGATGTGTTATTCCTTGACTTTAGCAAAGCTTTTGATACGGTCTCCCACAGTATTCTTGCCGCCAAGTTAAAGAAGTATGGGCTGGATGAATGGACTGTAAGGTGGATAGAAAGCTGGCTAGATCGTCGGGCTCAACGGGTAGTGATCAATGGCTCCATGTCTAGTTGGCAGCCGGTTTCAAGCGGAGTGCCCCAAGGGTCAGTCCTGGGGCCGGTTTTGTTTAATATCTTTATTAATGATCTGGAGGATGGTGTGGACTGCACTCTCAGCAAGTTTGCAGATGACACTAAACTAGGAGGCATGGTAGATACACTAGAGGGTAGGGATCGGATACAGAGGGACCTAGACAAATTAGAAGATTGGGCCGAAAAAAACCTGATGAGGTTCAACAAGGACAAGTGCAGAGTCCTGCACTTAGGACGGAAGAATCCCATGCACTGCTACAGACTAGGGACCGAATGGCTAGGTAGCAGTTCTGCAGAAAAGGACCTAGGGGTCACAGTGGACGAGAAGCTGGATATGAGTCAACAGTGTGCTCTTGTTGCCAAGAAGGCTAACAGCATTTTGGGCTGTATAAGTAGGGGCATTGCCAGCAGATCGAGGGACGTGATCGTTCCCCTTTATTCGACATTGGTGAGGCCTCATCTGGAATACTGTGTCCAGTTTTGGGCCCCACACTACAAGAAGGATGTGGAAAAATTGGAAAGAGTCCAGCGGAGGGCAACAAAAATGATTAGGGGTCTGGAGCACATGACTTATGAGGAGAGGCTGAGGGAACTGGGATTGTTTAGTCTCCAGAAGAGAAGAATGAGGGGGGATTTGATAGCAGCCTTCAACTACCTGAAGGGGGGTTCCAAAGAGGATGGAGCTCGGCTGTTCTCAGTGGTGGCAGACGACAGAACAAGGAGCAATGGTCTCAAGTTGCAGTGGGGGAGGTCCAGGTTGGATATTAGGAAAAACTATTTCACTAGGAGGGTGGTGAAACACTGGAATGCGTTACCTAGGGAGGTGGTGGAGTCTCCTTCCTTGGAGGTTTTTAAGGCCCGGCTTGACAAAGCCCTGGCTGGGATGATTTAGCTGGGAATTGGTCCTGCTTTGAGCAGGGGGTTGGACTAGATGACCTCTTGAGGTCCCTTCCAACTCTGATATTCTATGATTCTAAGCCTGGTGCAGGGCCCGTTCAAATACCGAGGGCCTGGGCTGACTACTCGCTGGCCAAGTTGAGCCTGCGGCGTGCCAGTGTTGGGGCCAAGGGTGGCTTCTGTGGCAGGGGGTGGGGGGTACCTCTCATGTGTTCACCCAAAACCCTCTTTGCCCCTCCCCCCCCCCGGTGCCCCAGGCGGGTGTAAATCAGGGGTCTTGTGCCCATGGGAGGGCGGGCATCAGGCTGTTTGGGTTCATGGGGATGAGAGTGTCTTGGCTGGTGTAGGGTTGGCAGTGGCTCTTTGCGGGGTGGGGTCTCTAGGCTGGGCAAGGCCGTGGAGTTGAGGGGAGTGAGGCTGCAAAGGGCAGTGCCTGACAGACCTTTTTCCCCACAGTGCCTGTGGGGATTTCTAGGTTTTGCCAAGGCAGAGGGTTGGCTGGGGTGTGTGTTGGGGGTGTATCTGGTGAGTGCGGTGTCTGATGGTCCCTTCTCCCTGCAGGGTATTGTCAGTGGGCAATGAGGGGTGTCTGGGGTGCAGGGTTGATGTGGGGACTCTGTGTTGGGGCAGTGTCGGTCCCTTCTTGTGGCAGGGCATGTGGGGGAATCTCTGGGTTGGGCCCAGGTGTGGGCCTGGCAGAGGCTGTGCTCTCTGGACTGGGTCATGGGGTTGGGATGCATGGCAGGTGAGGATGTGTCTGACAGTCCTGTCTCTCCATGGGGAGCTGGGGCAGGGTAGCATGGGGGGGCGGGGGGGGCTGGTGATGGGGTCTCAGGGGCAGTGTCTGATGGTCCATTCTCCTTGCAGGGCGCACACCTGGCAGTGATCGACTCCCTGATGATAGCCTTTGCTGTGGAATCCACCCACTCACTGAGTGCCCCCCCTGGCACCGACCTTGGCGCCAGCTCCTGGGAGCAGAAGCTCCTCTGCTGGGTGGACACGGTACGATGGTGGGATGTTGGGGGAACTGTGGGGGGGAGCCATGGCCCCTGGTGCCCTCTAGCTTTGGGATGCTTGTTCCCCAGACACTGCTCTGAGTGGGAGCCCCCATCTGACACAGGGAGTGGTCTCCTGCCACCCTAGAGACTCTGGCCTCTGGCCCTCGAGCCCATGCCGAGCTGCCCTCTTCCTGCAGCAGCGGGGGAGGGGCTCTCTCCAGGCTGGGGGGCTCTCCCTGCCCCAGCACAGACTAACCTGTCCCTGTCCCCCACAGGTGAACCGCAAGCTGCAGGAGAGCACAGAGCGTGAGGGCTCGCAGCAGCCAGCGCCTGGCACAGAGGGCCAGGGCCAGTCCCCAGCAAGCGGCCCCAAGGTGGGTCTGTCTAGCACTGTGCTGAGGTCTTCCTATGGGGGAACGAGGGGGTTTGTGTGGGGGCCCTCTAACTCCAAGCAGGATGAGTGGGCAGGGCCACTGCACCATGGCGCGTGGTGTGCTGGGGCCATGGGGTATTCCCGGGGCTTGGTAGCATGAACTCCTTCAGGGAGGGGCTGTGGCTGGTCCCCGGAGGCCATGGACGAACCTATCCCCAGGAGACACCTGCCCTGTTGTGGGAGGGCCCTCCTCCCCCACTGTCCATCCTCAAGTCTGCTGCTGAATGTCCCCTGTGTGTGTGTGTGTGTTGGGGGGGCGGGAGGGATTCTGTGTGCTCTGACCTCCTGGGGGTGATGGGTCCCAGTCTAGCTGCTGCCCCCACGTGCTTCCCTCCCACCCCATGCTTCCCCCTCTGGGCAGCGCTCTCTGGCTCCCAGTGCTGCCCTGGTGGCTGCTGGGTGAGCAAGGGGCGGCTCCGTGCCTGGGGGTGAGCAGAGGTGGGGGGCACTTCCATGCATTCCCCCTGCACTCAGGGGACCGGAGCTCCCCTCCCCCAGAGCTGGGTATGCAGTTTGCCCTCCCCTGCTGCAGTGCTGCCCTGGGGCAGCTGGCGTGACTCCTGTGTGGCTGCCCGCGGGCCCATGGAGGTTCGCTGTGTGACTCTTCTCTTCTGCGTCTCTCTCTCCTCCTTCCTGTGGCCTTTCTCATTCCTCCGCATCAGTGTCCCACCAGGTGGTACTGGAAACTGGTTCCTGTAAGTGGGTGGTTTATTTACTCTCCCCTCCCCTGCGCCAACTCTGGTGGCCGGGGCCATGTCATGCCAGCGCTGCTGGCTGTGGGTCTGCATGCCAGGAGACCCCCCCCACCCCACCCCGAGCAAAGGATGTTGGGGCCCCAGAGCACTGTGGGAAGGATGGCCCCGGGGAGGGGAGGGGAGAGGGAGGTGGCAGGCCCCAGGACACTGGAAGGATGGCCCCTGTGGAGGGTGGGAGGAGAGGTAGGGAGAGGCGCTAGGGTACTGTGGGGTATGTGTGGCCCCAGGGCACTGTGCGAAGGATGGCCCCTGGGGTGTGGGGAGGTCCCAGAGCCCTAGGGTGACCAGATGCCACAGATTAAATATCGGGACGCGGGGGGGGAGAAGGCCGCGGGGGAGGGGGGCAGAGAAGAAAAAAGCCGGCGGCGGAGAGGGGAAAAAAAAAACAAAAACGGCCGGAGCACCCCCCAGCCGAGCCGCGCTCCGGGCCCTTCCTGCAGCTCCCTGCCCAGCCGTTCCCGGGCTCCGTCGCCCCGGCCCCGCAGCAGGGGCTGCTCCGCTCCACCCCGCCAGGGCTGGGACACTCGCCCCCGCAGCCCCGGACAGCCCCTCTCCAGCCGCGGGGAGCTCGGGGACCTGGGCAGGGGGCGAACCAGGTAGCCGGGCCCGGCCCCTCCCGGCAGGAGCGTGTCCGCCTCCGACCCACCGCACTGCCCCGCGGGCTGCAGGGCTGGAGCAGCCTCCGCACTGCACTCCCGGCCCCGGGCCCTGAAGGCGGCGGTGAAGCCAAGCGGCTTGCCCTGGTGACCCTAAGTGAGCCTAGGGGGCGAGAGTCCCTCCAGGACGTCAAAATTGCTTGTTTGTCCAGTGTCCCGACCGCACATCGGTCGGGACACTGGACAAACAAGCCAATATCGGGACAGTCCCGATAAAATCGGGACATCTGGTCACCCTACAGAGCCCTGGGGAGGGCAGGCCCCAGAGCACTGTGGGAAGGTTGGCCCCTGTGTGGGTGGTGGTGAAGAGGGGCAGGCCCCAGGGCACTGTGGGGGGTGGAGGAAGAGCCCCTGTGAGGGGTGATGAGGAGAGGCCCCAGCACTAAGGGAAGTTCCTACTCTGGAAGGGGTGATGGCCCAGAGCATTGTGGGAGGGTGCCTGCTGTAGGGAGGCCATTCCTTCTCCACCCCTGGGCTTGGCTCATGGGGGGGGCGTGTGTGGAGGAGGCTGGGTCCCCTGGATGCCATCCTGTCCCTTGGGGGTGGAAGGCAGCATCCTCAATGGTCTAGGTGGGGCTCTCTTGGGTGGTGAGTCTGCTGGGCTCAGACCAGAAGATGCCCTGTCAGACCCCATTGTGGGGGATTTCTGCTGGGGGGTGGCGGGTGGTGCCCATCGCTAGAGGCCAGCAGATGGTAGTGAATGCATCCCAGCATCCTTTGCTCACAACTCCTCCTTCCCTCTCCCTCCCCCCCCCCCTCCGCCGCCGCCGCCCCATGTATCCCCTTCTTCAGTCTCTTAGCTTCTTACACACAGGTCTGTGGCATCTGCTCCGCTGAGCGGGGTGGGGGGTGAATCCCCTCCTGGTGGCTGGGAAGGGAGGGGCATTGCCTGGTTCTTGCCAGGTTCAGGATCCATGTGGGGGGAGGGTCAGGTAAGGGTACATAGGACTGTCCAGCCTGTGACCCCCCAAAACGAACCCTATGGCTGCACTGGGGAGAGTTGGGTTCAGTAATGAGCTAAGAGACCCAGGAGAGGGGGAGTCAGACAGCCAATCAAAAGCAGCATGCTGGTCACATGACACATTCCCCCCCCCCTTCTCTTTTCTTGCTCTTATCCCCCTCTAGGGGTTAGGGCCCCCAGTGCTCTGGGGTCCAGGCTACAAGCAGGAGGGTCCCCACCCCCCAGGGTTAGGTTAGCACTGGGTTTGAGGGGTGCCCCACAGTCTAGTTGGGCTATAGGGAGGCATCTTTGCAGGGACCCCAGCTGCATGTTAGGAGAGGGCCACCCTGGGGCAGGCTCAGAAGGCAGTGCCCCAGAGGGAAGGGCTGTAGAGTGGCGCCCCCCACAGGCCTGGCCAGGCAGCAGCTCCCTCCCTGTGGCGCTCTCTCCAGCAGCCGCTGGGCCCCCGCATTGACAAGGCTTTCTCTTTCCTTTGCTGTTGCATCCAGCATGCCATCGCTTTTTGTTTGAAGGAGTCGGGGAGTAAACCTCCTGTGGTAACGTATCACTCAGTGCCTGTGCCCTGCTGTGCCCGCTGCTGCGTGCCTGCCGCACCCACTGAGCTTGTTTTTGTTGTGTTCCATCCCCTGCCCGGGGGGGCTGGTTATTCCTCCTGCAATGCCCCTGCCCCCAGCCCATCTCCCCGCAGCAGCAGGCCCTGCCCATGCTGAAAAGCTTGGAAGTGCAGTGGCCTCCGGGCCTGATGGGTTGGCCTGAATGACAGGGGCATCACTTGCTATGGGGCAATAGGGGCAGCTCCCCCAGACCTTGGTTTGCTCCCCCCAACTTTTCGTAGGTCTGTGCTCCACTATGTGTCTCCCCCCTGACTTTGCAGGGTACAATAGAGTCACATGTAATAGTCTATGCTAAGGAAGCTTTGCCCCCCAAAGGCTGCCCCTGGGGAGCAATAGGGTGTTTGCACAGGCCTAGCGTCCTGGTGCCATCTAGTGGCCGCAGCCCACCCAGTGGCCAAGAGCTTGCGTCTTGCCAGGGGGTCCCTCCTAGTTCTGAAGGTCCCAGGTTTGATTCCCTGTGCCAGCATACACACCACTGTGCCTCCCTCCCCAGGTTAGATATGGGGTGGCCCAGGTGATGGACACTCCCGGAGGAGCTGCCCCAAGCTGGGGACGGGCAGCCGTGTGTTTGGCTGAAGTGTCCATCGCCACCCCTGCTAGGGAACGGTAAGCCCCGTGGACTCTGCTTTCCACCAACGGGGATGCCGTTGCAAGGGAGCAGCACAGGATGGATTGGCACCCCCAGCCTATGTCAGGGAGGTGGGGGAGTCTGGTTCACAGGCCCGTGGGGCCGCTGGGCTGTAATGGAGCAGCTGGTGGCTCCTGGACCAGACTGCCCCCCCCCATTCCGATAGGGTCTCCTGACCCCCTTCTGTTGGGGTCCTGCAGCGTCTAGGCTGTGGTGTGTTGGAGGGGGCAGGGATTCCCCATGCAATGTTGCTGGGGTGGGGGAGCTCTCCCTCCCCAGTCCCTGCCAGGGGCTCATTGCAGCAGGAATAACAGGGCATCCCATAACTTTTTTTTTTTTTTTTGGTCCCCCTTTTTTTCATGCCTTCGCAAGGCTGTCTGTCTGGCCCGCTGGCCGTCTGTCTGTTGGATGTGCCCCTCCCCTGCTGTAGTTGCACGCTCCTGCCCTGCTCGGCTCTGTGTGCCTGTCCCTGTGCCGGGCTGCTGGCTGTTGTCTCGTCTCCTGTGCTCGAGTGGCGAGTGTTGCCGTGACCCGAGGGCAGGACGGGAAGGGGTGTCCTGTTCACCCAGCTGGGGCCTCTCAGTGCAGGGGGGCCTGGCCCAGAGTGGGGACCCCCAGCTTGTCTTTCCTGCTTTCCTCCCTCCATGCCAGGCCTGTGGGGCAGTAGGGCAGCCCTAGACTCAGGGGCAGGGCTATTGTGTTGAGCTGCCCCCAAACGCCTTCCTCCCCATGATGGGCAGGGGGTGCTGTGTCCTGTGTGCTGCGGGGGGGGGGGGGAGGGGGTGGCATCCCCAGGTCACAGCTCATCCTGGCTGCTCTGCCCCGTGGGACCCCAGCCACAGCCCCCCTGCCCTGAGGGAGCCTGGTCCCTCCCAGCACGAAGCCTTTTCCCGATGCCCCATATGGGAGGGGGAGCTGTTTTGGGATGAGTGGACCTTTCTCAATGGGGTGCTGGGGGCACGGGGAAGAAGAGCCCTGGAAGAGGGAATCCAAGGCTGGGTGTGAATGGGGGCACTAGTGGTCTGCTGAGCCATAGAGACCCCTGTGGGGGCTGGGAGAATAGGGGGTCTGTAGCATGCTGGGGACAGCTGGAGTGATGGGAGGAGGCAGGGTCATTAGACAGTTGAGGGCCTCTGACCTGAGAGGGTGGTGGGTAGAGCGGAGGAGCCTGCAATGTCACTGGCTTTGCAATTCTCCCCCCCCCCCCCCCCGTGGGGGGGGGCACCCTCCAGCTCTTCACCCCCCTCTCTCTGCTCTGGGCAGATCCGGTACCGGAAGGACAAGGTGCTGCCCAAACAGACGCCCTGCTTCACACCCGTCATGGGTATGAAGGACTTGGCCAACGGGGGTGCCATCGCCGCCACCATCCACTATTACTGCCCTGATGTGGTGCGTCTGGAGGGTGAGTTCAAATGTGGGGCTGGACTAAGGATGGGGTGCCAGGCAGTGATGGGTTGGGAGCCTGGGGGCTGTGCTGGCTGCGTGGGGCAGTCCTGGGGCTGGGAGGGGGAGGGGTGGGGAGCCTGGCTGGGGAGGGGCAGGTCGGGCAGGGCAGTCCCTGGGGCCAGGAGGGGGAGGGTGGGTCTGGGGGGCAGTCCCCAGGGCAGCACTCATGTCCCACTCCCTGCAGACGTGTGCCTGAAGGAGACCATGTCGGTGGCCGACAGCCTCTACAACCTGCAGCTCATCCAGGAATTCTGCACTGAGTACCTGGGCAGCTGCTGCCCCCTGGCACTGGAGGACCTGCTCTATGTGCCCCCAGTGCTGAGGGTGAGTGGGGTTGGGGAGGCCTGAGCCAAGGTGCCCCCAGCATGTGGGCAGTGCCCTGTGCAAGGGAGACTTGCTCCAGCTGGTGTGGGAGCTTGGGGCGGGGGAATGGAGCTCATTGAGGGGAGCCATGGGTACTTGCGTGCAGTGGGGTGGCTGGTTCGGACTCACCCTGGCAGGACACCCCTCCTATACTGGTGCGGACTTTGGGGCCAGGTTAAACATAACCATAAAGCCCTGGGCTCTGGCTTTCTAGGGGCAGGGGGGCTCTGCCCAGCTCTCTGTGACTGCAGCCCCCCCAGCCTGCGCCCCTTGCTCTCCACTGAGGCAGAAGGGTGCGGATTAGCCAGCCTGGCGGAACAGCCCAGCTTGGTCCTAATGAGGCCTTGGCCGGCACCTCCGGCTGCTCTAATTGGGGCTGTGCAGCCTGGCACAAAGGGCTCCTTCTGGGCTGGGCCCGGGACTGGTGCCCCCAGCCCTGGAGTCCCTGCTGTGCTCACGGGTGCCTTGGTCTGGGGGAGGGGGGGCACCCTGCTCCTCCTGGTCTGCACACCCCTGTGGGGAGGGGGGGAATGGGGAGTCCATCCTCTCTCTCCTGGCTAGGGGGGGGAATCTTATTGCTTTGGCCTCTTTGGGGCATGTGAGCAGCTATTCTGCCCCCCCCTGCAGATCAACATTGGGGTGTTCCTGGCTGAGCTCTTCCTGTGCTTCGAGGTGCTCAAGCCGGACTTTGTGCGCCCCAAGGAGCTGAGGGGACTCAAAGGTACCAGTGGGCCCTGTCAGTCCCTGCTGGGCCAGGCTAAGTCTGGGGGGATGGTTTCTCGTCTCCTCCAGACATCACCCTGGGGCAAAGGTGCCTCTAATCTCTCCCCTTTGGCTGGCACTGTACCCCCCCCGATCACAGTTGGGTACAGGGGGGGCTGGGGAGCCCTGTCTGAAAGGGGCAGATATCTCCTGCCTGGGGTCCAGCTTAGGATATCATGCTGACTGACTGCTCCTGGAAGGTGTGGGGGGTTCATTGCATCCCCCAGCCACGGGGAACTCTTCCCCCCCCCCCCCCCCCCTTCCAGCCACCTTGTCCGGGCTGTGGCTGCTGCTCCCTGGCCAAGGTCGGGGCGGGGGAGGAGTGGGAGTGGAGCATGCTGGGAGCTGGCTCAGCCCAGCCCCAGAACAAAGGCCCTGTGTTGGCGAAGCTCTTTGAAGGACCTTGGCTGCTGTTCAGGTTGGGGTTGTGGGGCTGGCAGCCTGACCTGGGCGGATGCCACCCATGCCCGTCCCCCAGGAGTGGCTGGGGGCAGAGACTCATGCTCCCTGCCTGCCTTCCAGATCCGCCTTCAATGAGCGACTCCCTGACACCCACCAGTGGGAACAGCAATAGGTGAGTCTTGGCACCCCTGCCGCCTGGCATGGTGGGCAGGTCTTGCTGTGGTACCCTAGGAGCCGGTGAGTGAGGGGCAGGGGGCGCTCTCCCCTGGCAGTCAGTGCTGGCCCCAGTGCGGCACTAGGGGGCGCTCTCCCCTGGCAATCAGTGCGGCACTAGGGGGCGTTGCAGGGGGCGCTCTCCCCTGGCAGTCAGTGCTGGCCCCAGTGTGGCACTAGGGGGCGCTCTCACCAGGTCACTTCTGTCTGACTGGACTGGTAGCACTGGGTCATTCCCTCCTGCTAAGCTCTTGATGACTCTTCCATAAAGCTGGTGGGTCTCGGAGGTATTGTGGAGCCTGACCTCTCTTCACCCCCTTGGAGCTTGGGAGGTTCCTCTGGTCTGTGCTGGGGGGCTGGAGTCTCTGCTAGGATGCTGTTTTCCAGGCCCTGGCTGGGCTCGTACTAATGCCATGACTCGCCTGCCAGCTTAAATAGCGCCTGGGCAGGATCAGCTGTGACCCACTAGGGGACCCCTGCAGCCATTGGTTTGTCCCCCCCTCTGGGGGCAGCGAGTGTATCATGATTGGGGAGGAGGAGGTGTGTGGGGGGGGGGGGGATTGATACAGGGGGCAATTTCCTCCTCCACCCAGGAAGAGAAACGTTCAGCGGGATTGTGAGACTGGACTGTCCCTCCCCCAAAAGAAAACACCCTCTTCTCCCCCTCCCCCCTCCAAACAATTGGATTTTTTTTTCCAATTAAGTGGGTTTTTGTTCCTCAACCTGGGTCTCCTCAGAACAGGATATTGGCTCAAAACAGCTGTGGGAGTTCCTGGCAGAGCCCTCCCAGAGCTGGGGATCGAACCCAGGAGTCCTGACTCCCCACTCCTGCTCTAACCACTAGCCCCCACTCCATTCTAGGACCCAGGAGTCCTGGCTTATGAATCACGGCTCTCCCTGCCATCCTGACCAGAGCTTCATTTAGTTAACTTCCTGCCAGGGCAGAACTTGAATGAAATTAGTTTGTAAAATCCAATCTGAGTCTGGCTGGCTTCCGCCCCAAATCACTGCCCCTGCCAGGCTGCGATCCAGGCAGAGCTCCCCCTGGTGAATGCCTGAGTGTGACGACATCCCCAGCAGTGGGATACACCATGTTCGCCATACCCAAAGCCAGGAGCCCGCTGGTGGGCTGGCACAGGGTGCCTGAGTGCTGCTCAGATGTCTCCTCTGGGGCCAGGTGGTGCTGAGCTGGCACCTGTGGCTCAGGTGTGATCTAATGTGCTCCAGCCTCATGTGTGGTCTCTCTTGCAGTGGTTCCCCAGTGTTCAGCTTCCTACACCCGCTCCTGCCAGGCGGGCAGCCGCAGTCCCCGCTCAGAGGCTCGCTAGGTGAGATGCCCTGCCCTCCACGGGGGATGGGGGTCGGCAGGGCCGGTGTAACCACTAGGCGAACTAGGCGGCACCAAGATTTGGGGGTGCCAAAAAGCGGTGCCCCCCAAATTTTTTTTTTACGCTACAGTGGAGTCACATCTTACACGGGGGTTAGGTTCTAAGGTCAGCACGTAAGAGGAAAATCACATATAGTGAAAATTACCATAAAGTACAGTATACACTGTGTACACTAGAACCGGGGTCCTCAACCTACCAAAGGTGGCATGCAAGCCTTTTTTTTATCGCAAGCTGCGGGCCCCGGCCGCTGCTGAGCCCGCCGGCCTGGGTTCTGTTCACTGAGCGGGCTGGCGGCCGGGACCCCAGCTGGCAGGAGCCGGCAGACGGAACCCCAGACCGGCAGCTCCGCTCAGACTCCTGCCGGCCTGGGTGAACCCAGGGTTCCGTTCACCCAGGGTTCCGTCCGCCGGCCTGGGGTTCCGTTCACCGGAACCTGCAGCCTGCCATTTAAAAAAAAAAAATGGGCTCACCTGCCATAGGTTGAGGACCCCTGTTCTAGTGTATCCTGTGTGTACTGTACTTTATGGTAACTTTCACTATACATGATTTTCCTCTTACGCACTGACCTTAGAACCTAACCCCCGCGTAAGATGTAACTCCACTGTATTCATTTTTGAAAGTTTTTATAATAAGCGATGTTCCGGGGGAGGGGAGACGCAAGGTGGAAGTTTTGCCTAGAGCGCAAAATATCCTTGCACTGGCCCTGGGGGTCGGGGAAGGCTCCAGCTATTGCTGGGGCTGTGTGGGGTTCAGGCCTGGTCTGACCTTAGCTGGGGGTACACTCCCCTGACCGATGCCTGCTGTCTGCGAGAGTCCCTAGCTAGGAGCTTCAGAGCCCCCATAGGGGAAAAAATGGGGGACTTCCAAGGCCCACCTAGCTTGATCTGGCCCTGAACCCCTTGAGTTGGCATCCAGGCCCCTGTGCTGCCCCATGGCACATAAGGGTGTAGAGAGAGGCATTGTAACGCCCTCAGCCCAGGCCCCTATAGACCCAGTCCCTGCCCCAAACCATCCCAGAGGGGGCTAGGGACAGTTCTGGCTTGTTCTAGGGGGGGTATGGGGTGGATTGGGGTGGATGCTTCTGGGCTGCCTGGGGTGGGGGCTGGGGTGGATGGATCTGAGTCATCCTAGAGGGCTGGCAGGCTGGGGTCCCAAGGTGTTGGGGTGGGTCTGAGCCATTCTGTGAGGTCCCTAGATGGTTTTGGGTTGGGGGCTATGGGCCATCTGAGAGGGTGGGGTTCTGAGGGTTGGGGTGCTCTGGGCTGTTGCAGCAGGGGGCTGATGTGAGGTCCCAAGGGCTTGGGGGCTCCAGGCTGTCTGGGGGGTTCTGTGTGACCATAGCTCTGTGCCCCAGGTTCCATGCACCACTCTACCTCAATGTCCCATGTGGAGGGCGGATTTGGCAAACCCTGGAGCAAGAAACAGCTGAGGTGAGGCAGGAAGGGGCTGAGTGGGTGGGAAGCATCGCAGGTGTGGGGGCTGGGCCAGGAGCTGGGTGTTGGGCCCTAACCCTTGGTAGGGGTGGGGATGGGGCTATGGGAGGTGGAACCTTTCCCCAGCTCAGTCCAGCCCACCCCACCCCCAGCTCTGTGCAGGGGCCAGAGCTGGCACATGTGGCCTGGGGAGGGGTTGTCTCTCCATAGCCAGACCCTGGCCCCCTGCTGTCCTCGCAGTCCTCTGATCTGTGCAGGGGGCAGGGCCTGTTCCACTCTGGGGTGGGCATGGTAACGTGGGGCCCATCCCTTTCTGGGGGCAGGTCCTGTCTCTGGCCAGTCCCTCACCCCTCCTTTCCCTGCAGCCATCCGCTGTCGCAGGCCGTGTCATTTAGCATCCCCTTTGGGCTGGACAGTGACGTGGACATCGTGATGGGGAACCCCGTGGGCATGCTGCGCTCCATCAGCTCAGACAGCTTGGCACCTGTGCCCACCCGCTTGGCCCGCTCCCCTGGCCCCCTCCCCGAGGACGCTGCCCGGCGGCTGGCCAAGGACGAGGCCCCCAATGGGCTGGTGGAGCCACACCGGACAGTGCATAAGGTGGCGCTGTCTGCCAAGGGGGTTGTGGAGCGCGAGGGCCCCCCCGTGGAGAACGGGCTGGCGGACGGGTACCCCGACCTGCCCACCATTGAGGAGGCCCTGCAGATCATCCACAGCAGCGAGCGCCTGCACCCCGAGGGGGCGGCCGACGGCTTCTACCTGCATTCGCCAGAGCCAACCAAGCCCACCCAGGCGCCAGAGCCCCCGCCAGCGCTGGCTGTCTACCGCTTCCACAGCGGGCCCCCCAACGGGCGTGCTGAGGGCCCCACCCCCCCCGGGGACGGCAGCTTGGACTCGGACGCTGAGGACCCTGCCCGCCTGCCTGGCACCAAGGACGACACCTCCTCGGGCCTGAGCTCGCTGAGCTCCCAGCCCGACAGCGCAGGCTCCTCAGGTGCTGGCGTGCGCATGACCAGCTTCGCCGAGCGCAAGAAGAAGCTGGCGGCCCCTGAGGGCAAGGCCTTGCAGAAGAGCACCGGTGAGAGCTCGGAGGCAGGCCTCGTGCCCCCTGAGGACAGTCCTGGCCACAGCCCTGCCCTGAGCTCCGAGATGAGCCAGCTGGGTGCCCGGCTGGAGGAGAAGCGACGCGCCATTGAGGCGCAGAAGAAGCGCATCGAGGCCATCTTTGCCAAGCACCGCCAGCGTCTGGGCAAGAGCGCCTTCCTGCAGCTCAAACGCAGGGAGGGGGGAGAGGAGGAGGAGGAGGGGGAGACCAAGCTGTCGCTGGAGGAGCGGCTGGCCCGGCTGGAGGCAGAGGAGGACGGGGGCAGCCTGCAGGTGCAGGCTGAGGAGGAGGGGCCAGGCCAGGGCCGCCTGGAGAAGCAGGTGACGTTCTCGCCGGAGATCAAGGGGGCCCCACTGGACGAGAACCTGGGCGATTACAACCGGGCCGTGGCCAAGCTGAACACGGCGCTGAGCTCCCTGCAGCTGGACATGCACCGCCTGAGCCAGCAGCAGCAGCGCCTGCTCCAGGAGAAGAAGCCCAGCCAGGCCTGGGTCATCCCGGCCCCCAAGGGCCTCGCCCCACGGGCCAGCCGGGAATTCGTGCCACCTCACTCCGTGGAGCTCTCGTCCTCTTCGCCCTCGCCTTCCCCCTCCCGTAAGCCCCCCGTCCCCGCTGCGCCCCGCTCGCCCCAGCCAGCCCCCAAGAAGGCTGCCCCCACGCCCCCCAAGAGTCCCAAGCATGCCCGGCCTGTGGAGCTGAAGCTGCCTCCCCTGACGCGGGTGCTGACGCCTCCCCACAATGTGGACACCCTGCCCCACCTGCGCAAGTTCTCGCCCAGTCAGGTGCCCATGCAGACCCGTTCCTCCATCCACTTCTCGGAGGAGGTAGCTGGGCCAGAGCAGACGCTTGAGTCCCCTGAGCTGGAGACCCAGGGCAACCTGCGCCCTGTGGCCTCCGTGGTGCCGCAGGGCGGGATGGGCAGTGCCCGGGTGTCTGGGGACGGCACCAGTGATGTGTCCTCGCCGGGCGAGCGGCGGAGCAGCCTCATTGAGATCCCACTGTCCAGCCTCCAGGCTGAGGAGGGTGACGGGGACGACTCGCTGGAGGAGTCGCTGACCGAGGTGATGGATGCGGAGCCACGGGCTGGCCTGGGATTCTTTTTCAAGGTGAGAGCTAGACCACATGGACAGAGCCACACATCCCCGCTGCCCCAGGGTACCCCTCCCATGGCCCATCACTGGGCTGCCTGCCAGAGCCACTCAGGACAGCAACCTGCCATTGTCACAGAAGCCCCTGGGTTGGGAGTGCTCCTCTCTGGGGAGGGGGGAGCAGGGAATGGGACACAGGGCCTTTCCCCTCTAGGGGGCTGTCATGGAGTGTGGGGGGGAGTTAGGGTCCTGCATCCCCCTCTTCCTGCGATTCACCGTGACTCTCAGCCAGCCAGTAAAACCAAAGGCTTATTAGACGACAGGAACGCAGTCCTAAGCAGAGCTTGAGGGTACAACCAGGACCCCTCGGCCAGGTCCCTCTGGGGGGCAGGGAGCTTAGACCCCAACCCTGGGGGGTTCCCTCCATTTTTCCAGCCAGCTTCAAACTGAAACTCCCCTGCAGCCGTTTCCTTCCACTCTCCCCCCGGCTCCTCCTCCAGCCTTTGTTCAGTTTTCTGGGCAAAGTTGTTACCTGGCCCCATCCCCCTCCTGGCTCAGGTATTGTCCCTCAAGTAAAGTCACCCCCTGCTCTCCCATTCCCCATGCAGACAGTCCCTGTAAAACTAGATGACCTTCCCAGGTCAGTCTGCCCCGCTCCCTAGTGCTCTGCTCTGGCCGGCTCAGTGTCAGGAATGGCACATGGGGCCTTTCCCCTCTAGGGGTGCTGTCCCCAGCACCGGGAGACTTGCTGGTTCAGGCTTCTGTGGGGTTCCCTCCCCTTGGGCTCTCTTGGGTCACAGCCAGTGCCTTCCTGTAGGGAAATCCTGGGGCTGCTGTTTTTGGCTCCCTGCCTCCTCCAGGTGCCTCCTCTGAGCAGCTCCTCCCCTAGGGTCTGCAGCAGGGGGCTGGCTGGGATGCAGTCCTGCCCCTCTGGTGCTGTGGCGTTGACTGGTGGCTGGGCTGGGGGTCGCTCCTGTCCCAGTGGGCCCTGTGGGGGCAGTGCTATGGGATTTTAGCTCAGATGTACAGTTAACCCTTTGGATTCTGCCACGATCAGACTATTGCAGTGGTTCTGAAAGTTTTGTACTGGTGACCCCTTTCACATGGCAAGCCTCTGAGTAAGACACCCCCCCCCTAAACTATGAACACTTCTTTATATGTTTAACACCATTATAAATGCTGGAGGCAAAGCGGGGTTGGGGTGGAGGCTGACAGCTCACGACCCCCCCTGCATGTAATAACCTCATGACTCCCTGAGGGGTCCCAACCCCCAGTTTGAGAATCCCTGGACTATTGCCTAGAACACATTGTGGAGGGATGCGGGTGTAGGGTCCATGGGAGTTGGGCACCTCAGAATCTTTGGATCTGGGTCTAGTTATTGTCTTTTTTGCTTAACTCCCACCTGCTGGGGCTGCATGGGGGACACTGCAGGGGATTAACTGACCTGAGAGCAGCCAAGGGATCTGGGCCTCATGCTGCCGTCCAGCTCTCGCGAGCCATAGCTGTAGGACTGCCTAGGAAATGACACATTCCCCTGGGGAACTCCTTGCCTCAGGATAGTGCCCAGGGCAGGAGCTTAGCTGGCTCTGAGGGTTAGATATTGGTCTGGGTAACACCACTGCTGTTACAGGCCTGGATGGTCAGTATTTGCCCCTGAGCAGGGTGGCTTCCTGCCCCTCCCTCTGAAGCAGCAGGGCCGTGGCCCGGCTTGGCCATGGGCTGGGATAGCTGGACCCTGCCCTCAGCTGTGTGGCTTTCTGGGGTCCCTAGGGCTGATGCTGAGGCCAGTGGAGCTGGCAAGGGGGTGGGAGTGGTGGGATACCCAGGATGCACTAGAGACTTGTTCTGGCTTCATGGGGATGTGCCCACCCTCCCTGGAGCTGTGGCAGCACCCCATGTCCAGTGCTGCCCTCTGTGCCCGGTGCCTGCTGTCCCAGGGGCTGCTGTGTGCCCACATACCACCCATCACTGTTACCTGCAGACCCCGGCCCTCCCTGCTCACTAGCTCTGTCCCTGCCCAGGATGACGAGAAGCCGGAGGACGAGATGGCCCAGAAACGGGCCAGCCTGCTGGAGCGCCAGCAGCGGCGCAATGAGGAGGCGCGGCAGCGCAAGCAGTGGCTGGAGGCTGAGAAGGAGCAGAAGGAGGAGGCAGCCAGGTGGGCAGGGGGGAGTCGAGGAGCAGGGGCAGTGCCAGGGAAGGAGCCCATGTCAAGTGGGTGGAGGCAGGTGCCAGGGTGACACCCAGGAGGAGTGCATGGCCGGGGGGGGCTGGGCCACAGTGGGGTGGAGCCCAGGTCTACAGGCACCCAGGAGTGTGTGGGTGGGGGGCTGGTCTGAACAGCACTGGGGTGGTGCCAGGTGGGGGGGGGGTTCAGGGAGCCCTACAGCAGGGCTGGCTGGGGGGCTTTGGGGCAGAGCCCAGCCCCTCATGGCCATACTCCCTGTGCCAGGCTGCAGACAGAGGAGCACCCACGGCCGGAGGAGGAAGCAAGCCCGCGGCGTGGTGACTTCACACGCCAGGAGTACCTGCGGCGCCACCAGCTGAAGATCATGGAGGACCTGGACAAGGTGCTGCGGCAGAAGCCAACCACGGTGCGCGCCCTCAAGAAGGGACGGCCCAAGACGGTATTCTGTGACGACTCGGCCCTGGCCCGCAGCCCGGTCAAGGGGCTCCTCGGTACGGCTGGGGGGAGAGGGTGGTTCATGGACAGTGTGGGTAGGGGGAGGTGGGTTCATGGGAGCCACCCCTTGCCCAGCTCACGCAGCCGAACTACCTACTCCAGGATCTGGAGGGCCCAGGAGTCGAGTCTGACTTAACTTTGGCAGGGAGGTGCCTGTTTGGGGGGCTGGGGGGGATGTTTTGGGCGCTGTCTGACCGAGCTCTCTGCTTCCCCCCTGCCCCCAAGGATCCAGGCTCAGCAAGGTGTACTCCCAGTCGACCCTGTCCCTCTCCACCGTGGCCAACGACCCTGGGAACTCGCTGACTGTCAAGAGACCCTCCAGGTGAGAGCATGGGGGGGAGGGGGAGCTGGGCAAGTAACCCCCTGTGCTTCTCCATGCTCCGCCCTGCCCCCTCCCCCCCCAATTCTGCCACTTTAGATACTGGGAGGGGGGTTCATCCTGGCTCCTCCTAGGGGCCTGTAGCAAGGGGAGAAAGCAGCATGGCTCCCATTGGCAGGGAAAGCTCCAGGCTGGGGGGCTGGCCTGGGGCCATCCCTGGAGTCCTTCCTCCTTTCTTGGGGGGGGGGGGCAGTGATGGAGATGGAAGGTTTGGGGTGGGGGGGTGACTCCCAGGGAGCTAGAGGGTGAGTCTGACTGGCCCCTGCATTGGAACTCCTGCCCCATCTCTAACTGCCCCCCTGCCCCACAGAGCCGCCTCCCCCTCAGGCCTCATGTCCCCCAGCCGGCTGCTGGGCAGCCAGAGCCGTGAGCGGGACTGGGAGAATGCATCTACTGCCTCGTCGCCTGCCTCTGTGCCTGAGTACACAGGTGAGACCCTGCCTCCCCCTCTGTCCTAGAGCACACCCTTCCTCCAGCCCAGAGTACACAGGTGAGACCCTCTCCCTCCGCCTCCCCCTCTGTCCTAGAGCACACCCTTCCTCCAGCCCAGAGTACACAGGTGAGACCCTCTCCCTCTGCCTCCCCCTCTGTCCTAGAGCACACCCTTCCTCCAGCCCAGAGTACACAGGTGAGACCCTCTCCCTCTGCCTCCCCCTCTGTCCTAGAGCACACCCTTCCTCCAGCCCAGAGTACACAGGTGAGACCCTCTCCCTCCGCCTCCCCCTCTGTCCTAGAGCACACCCTTCCTCCAGCCCAGAGTACACAGGTGAGACCCTCTCCCTCTGCCTCCCCCTCTGTCCTAGAGCATACCCTTCCTCCAGCCCAGAGTACACAGGTGAGACCCTCTCCCTCCGCCTCCCCCTCTGTCCTAGAGCACACCCTTCCTCCAGCCCAGAGTACACAGGTGAGACCCTCTCCCTCTGCCTCCCCCTCTGTCCTAGAGCACACCCTTCCTCCAGCCCAGAGTACACAGGTGAGACCCTCTCCCTCTGCCTCCCCCTCTGTCCTAGAGCACACCCTTCCTCCAGCCCAGAGTACACAGGTGAGACCCTCTCCCTCCGCCTCCCCCTCTGTCCTAGAGCACACCCTTCCTCCAGCCCAGAGTACACAGGTGAGACCCTCTCCCTCTGCCTCCCCCTCTGTCCTAGAGCATACCCTTCCTCCAGCCCAGAGTACACAGGTGAGACCCTCTCCCTCTGCCTCCCCCTCTGTCCTAGAGCACACCCTTCCTCCAGCCCAGAGTACACAGGTGAGACCCTCTCCCTCTGCCTCCCCCTCTGTCCTAGAGCACACCCTTCCTCCAATCCAGAGTACACAGGTGAGACCCTCTCCCTCTGCCTCCCCCTCTGTCCTAGAGCACACCCTTCCTCCAATCCAGAGTACACAGGTGAGACCCTCTCCCTCTGCCTCCCCCTCTGTCCTAGAGCACACCCTTCCTCCAGCCCAGAGTACACAGGTGAGACCCACCACCACCATCCTACCCTGTCCCTCCTCTGTGCCAGAGTACGTGGGTGAGACGCACCCCCCCCATCCTGCCTCCCCCCACTTCTACTGCTCCTCCAGCCCCAAGTACATGGGTGAGATCCACTGCTGCCCCCCCACCCTGTCTCCATCCAGAGTACATGGGTAAGATCCCTGCCCTGCCTCCACCCCTCCCCTCACTGCCTCCTCTCCAGCCTCCATCCCTGAGTAAATGGGTGAGACCCCCTTCCCTCTCCTGCTCTGCCTCCACTGCCCCTACTTCCATCCCTGAGTACCCAGGGGCCAGGGCCCCAGCTGGGGAAGTCTCTGGGAGGAAGCCCTTTGCTGTGCCAGACCCTGACAGGCCACATGGCCTCCCACCTCCTGAGACTGACCTGCTGGGCTTCACCCCGTGAGCCCTGCCCAGCGAGTGCAGCTGAGACAGACCCGTCCACTCCACAGGGCCCAACTCCCCTCAACCCGGGTGACAGGGCCAGTCCCCCAGCATTGTCAGAACAGTTGGGTTTCTTAGGCACCTGGACCCCAGCCTGGGAAGTCCTTAGGCCAACCCAGAGCAATGATAGGTGAAGCCCTGAGCCTGGCCAAGCCCTGACATTCAGACTCTGTCTGACCTTCTTCCTTGGCTCCCAAGTGGGAGCCAATGCTCCGCCCCCCTCCCCAAATGCTTTTTGTTTTTGAGCTGGGGTCTGTGCTCAGTGGCTCTGTGCCACTCTGACCTCTGCTCTTAGGGACAAACAGTCCTCCCCCCCCCCCCCCCCATGCAAAATACACGGGAAACTGAGGCACATAGGATTCATAAAAAAAGTTCCCACTTTATCACAATGTCTGAGACCCCGTCCCCACCCCAGCCTCTCACCTGCCTGCTGCCTGCCCCATCCCTGAGACATCCCTGAGACACCCCTCTCCCCAACACCTCTAGCTGCCACCTCCATCCCCATGGACATTGATTAGAACTGCCTGGGCTGGTCTGACTGGCTGGAGCCCAGTGGGAGGTCCCCTGGGGGCAGAGCCTGGTGGGGCAGTTCCTAGGTCACTGGATCTAGCTCTAACCAACTCTCCCTGGCAGGGCCCAAGCTGTATAAAGAGCCAAGCGCCAAGTCCAACAAGCACATCATCCACAATGCGCTGTCACACTGCTGCCTGGCTGGCCGCGTCAACGAGCCCCACAAGAACAAGATCCTGGAGGTGAGGGGGGGGGGAGAACCCCTTACTTCCCCTATCCGAGAGCGGGAGGTGACTGGGTGCACCTTTTGGCTGAAGAGATGGCCCCACGGGGGTATGGCTGGGGGGTGAAGGGGGAGGGGGCTCTTGTGTTATAGGGCTGAGGGCTTGTCTGGTCTCTAATCCCTCCCCTGCTCCCCAGGAGATGGAAAAGAGCAAGGCCCATCACTTCCTGATCCTGTTCCGAGACTCCAGCTGCCAGTTCCGGGCACTCTACACACCGGCAGGGGAGACGGAGGAGCTGACGCGCTTGACAGGCTATGGTCCCCGCACCATCAGCCAGGCCATGATCGAAGGCATCTACAAGTACAACTCGGACCGCAAGCGCTTCACCCAGATCCCTGCCAAGACCATGTCCATGAGCGTCGATGCCATCACCATCCAGGGCCACCTCTGGCAGACCAAGAAGCCAGGCACCCCTAAGAAGCCAGGCACCCCTAAATAACCTCTCCTGGCCTCTGAGCTGAGCTAATCCTTCACACAGCTGCTGCTGCAGGACCCCTGTGCCCCGGCTGTGTGCCCAGGCAGGGCCCAGCAAGGGCTTATCCTGGGAACTGCCAAATACACAAACTATGGGGTCAAAGGGCACAGGGGAGAGAACTGACTTGGTAAGGTCTGGCCCTGCCCCATGGCTGGCTACTCTGCTGTCTTGCCCCCCCCCCTCACCATCTGAATGTCAGACTGCACCCCAGGGGCATGTCTCTCCCCCTCCCTCCATGATGTGTGGATCAGGGCCTGGCCCCTGGGCTGTGTACATTATACATAACTATACAGAGATTGAGCTATTTAAATGATTTTGCAATGATTTGTATATAGTGAGTTGCATTTGATAAGCGGGATGGGCTTGGTGTGGGGGTGGGGGAGGGATAGAGGGTGGAGGTGGGGGGTGTCTGTCTCTTCCTTCATGTCTTGTCTATTTTGTATCTTCTGAGCTTCTACCACAATCGAATTCTGTGTTGAATATTCCCTCTTGCAGGAAGGGTGCTGGGCACAGGACTAGGTACCATGGGCCCTGGGGGGGAGGGGACATGGCCTGAGCCCACCTGTAGCTGCCCCAGGGAGCAGGACTCCCAGTGCCCATGGCTCCCCCACCCCTCCTAGCCCAGGTGGCTGCTGCCTGTGCCCCTGGTTAGGGCCTGCTCCCTTTTAGGGAGCAGGGGAGCTGGGCCTGGTCAGGTGATAGCCCCCTGGGGTGGGGGGGGGTCTGGGCAATGCTGTAATGAGCTTGCAGGGCCCTCACCCTGTCACTTAATAAAGTAACTTTAAACGAGCTTCAGTCTCTGCCTGGTTCCTCATCAGAAGAGCAGCAGATACCCAGGCCAGCAGCCTCCCCCTGCTGCCCCAGTGCACAGGAGAGCTGGGTGTCAAGGAGCCTGGGTGCTAGGCCCAGCTTGGGGAAGGGTGAGTCAAGTAGGGCAGAGCAGGGGCCCTGGGATCAGGACTCCAAGGGCAGCCTCTGGTTTCAGTTGAATCCTACATGGAAAATTTTTCCTTGTGGTTTTATGATGGAAAAACAAACTTCTTCCCCACCCCTCCCACATGCTGCAGGCCAAGCCTTTGCTGGTGCTCAGAGCAGGGGCTAAGGGCTGCATGTGGAAAATGCTTTTTTTGGGGGGTGGCTCCTGGGCTGCAGTGACTCTACACCCCCCCCCCACACACACACACACAGCAGCAAGAACTGCTCTGATACAGCCTCACCCTGTATCAGCTGGTCGGGAGGGGGCAGAACTGGTTCCTGACCAGCATGTTTAACCCTAATACTCAAAGGTGCCTGGGCTGCTGCTCAGTTCCAACCCCCCCCTTCCCCCCCCCTTCCCCCCCCCCCCCCCCCCCCATCATCCCTCCTGCACTGAGGGCTTGGCTAGGCCTGGCCAGAACAGGGTCCCTCTTCCCCAGCCCTGCCCTACAATAGCATTGTGCAAGGGGGGAGGGGTAGGCCTCCCCCAAGGCAAGCCCAGGCTCTGGCCCTGCAGGCTTGAGCTGCTGGAGCCCATGGCCAGGGAGCTACCTCACCCAGGGTGAACGGTCACCCTGTCCCTGCCCAGCACAGGGTGGGGAGGAGAAGAGAGGCCAGAGTGCTAGGGGGTGGCAGCCCACTGCCTGGAGCTGTGCCCTGAGCAATGAGAGCCCAGCAAGGGTTAGAAAAAGAAACATTTATAGTAAAACACCCTGCCTCAGACACAGGAGCCCCTTTGGGGGGGTACTCCCCCTCTCCCCGCACCAGAGCCAGAGGTGTGGCCACCCATGCCCCAGCCATGGCAGCAGTGGGGGAAGAGCACCAAGCACATGGTTTACCCCACTCACTAGCTGGTGCAGACCAGATGGGTCCCAGGCCTGAGCCCAGATCCAGGACTGGCTCCCTCCCCCCTTAACAAGCCAGGCCCCCAAAGTGCTTCATGGGGGAGGGGTGGGCAGGCTGGCTCCACACCCTCCTGCCAATGGCCCTGAGCAGGGTCCTACCCCACCCTACCCCCTCCCTCCTAGGAGCCAGGGCCCCACCGCCCAAGGGGGAGAGGGAGCCCAGAACTCAGGGAACCTGCTTGGCCTACAGCCCCAGAAGAACTAGGGCAGCAGTGTTCCCCTGGGTGAGGGACAGGGCATGGCTCCAGCCAGCCCCAGGGGGATGGACACTCAGCCCATGCTCTAGGGGATCAGTCAAAGTCCAGACTCCTCTGCCTGCAGTCCAGGAGGGGAGCAGGATCCATGGTGCCCACTGGCTGCCCCCAGTTCCAGTTCAGTCGGTCTTCAGCCCCCCGAACACAGCTGAGGGGACACTCTGCTGCTCCAGCTGCACCTCTGCAGGGAGAAGGGGAGGGTGAGTCAGTGGTGAGCCGGCACCCAGGGGCGCCCCCCTCCAGCCAGGACCCAGACCCTGCCCTTCTCCCATCCTCAGCCTGAGGGGCAGGACGTATCCAGCTACACTAGGCCCCTCCCCCAGCCACAACTGCGCACCCCCCCCCCCCCTTACCATCAGGCTCATTCTCCTCGCTCTCACCCCCGTCCTCCTCCTCCTCGTCAATGTCGATCTCGTCAGGGTTCGCTTGCCTGGAGAGTGCGGCCAGCTCGCTGCGTGACGCATCGCTCCTGCCAACATAGCAGGGGGGGAGGGGAGTGAGCAAGTCCTCCCTATGCCAGCTGCTCCAGAAACAGTCTTGGGCCCCCACTGTGCCCACCCCCATCCACAGCTCCCCACAGGAGTTTAGGCCTAGGACAGGCTCCCCCCAGTGTGCAGGGGGCTATGGCTGGCTATGCCGTGGGTGCCAGCCCCAGCCAGCAGGGAAGGGATGAGGGCAGCGCCAAGCAGTGAGGGTGGTTGGGGGTTACGGGCTCAGCTGGTGAGAAGCCAGCCTGGCTTTCAGCCCCAGGCTGCCCTGGCACACTGGGCCCTGGGCAAGGGGCACATCAGAGCTATTGTTGGCTATAAGGCAGGGGAGCCGAGCCCCAGCATGAACGATGGCAGGTGTAGTCACCACAAGCTGCCCTATGCCTACAGACCTGACAAAGAGGATCTTCTCCTTGGCCCGGGGTTTGTCCCGCTCTGCCTCGGCCGCCAGCTGCTCTGCCCGCTGCTCTAGCAGCTTCATGTCATCCATGCCACTCTGCCCCGGCGCCAGGTCTGACACTGGAACCAGACAGCAGGGTGAATGCCAGGGAGCCCTCAGGGTGGGATACAGGTGGCCCCAAGGCTCCCACCATATGCAGGGGTTGCTTACCGGTGCCCGTGGCATTACTGGAGACTTTGAGCATCTGCGAGGCCATGAAGTTGACCTGGGTGTTGTAGGTGGCCTGGACGCTGCGTTTGATGCGCAGCATCTCCCGGATTGTGTCTTCGTTCCCGTGCCGGATCTCAAAGTCCTTCCATGTCTGCCAGAAGGAGCCTGTGGTCTGGGGGTGGACAACGGGAGTGAGCCTTGCGGTGCCCACCCCCATGGCCTGCCCTACCCATCCCCTCACGCCAGTAACTGCTACTAGACCACCCCCACCCAGCTCAGAGGCCATCTTCCCCCAGGGCTCAGGCTTACTGGAGATGGGGGCAGGATGCTGGGCCACTCCTGGGGTACTAAACCACCACCCCTCTAGCTCCATGGTCTGCAAGACTCGCCCCCGGTGTGGGTGGGGCCTCAGGGAGCCCCACCCCTAAAGAGCCAGACTTAGCCCAGGGCTGTCCTGGGGCTGGTGATGTGGCAGTAATGCCCAGAAAAGGGCAGAGGGGGAGCCCTGCACCCATTTATAGGGGCCCTATCACAGTCAAGCCCCTCCCCACTCACTCCAGGGCTACAGGTTCCAGCAGTCACACCGAGACACCCCCACCCACCCTGGTTCTGGTCTGGCGGGAGGCCCATGTCCAGCACTGCTGCATCCCCACCATAGCCAGGGGTAGGGGGCACAGGGTGGGCACTCCGGGTCACTGTAGTGCCAAGTGGGGGGGGGTCAAGGGTCGAGCCCTCCACTGCCAGCTCCAGGAGTGAGGGTGACACTGGCCATCTCCCAGCCTCCTCCAGGGAAATTGACCCCTCTAGCAGGGCCCAAAGCCCCCTGGCTGGACAGAGTAGCAGGGAAACCAAGCCTGAGGAGGGTAGTGTCAGGGACCAGACTGTAGGGGACAATCCCACCCCCAGGCTTACTCTGCCAACCCACGTTTGCCCAGGGCCCTTACCCGGGGGTCACAGATCTGCGAGCAGTAGGAGTAGATGGCCCGGGCCCGGTCAATCTCACCCAGCTTGCATTCCATGTCGGCAAAGCGCTGGCACATCTCGCGGGCGTGCTCGTCTGACAGTACCTGGGAGAGAGTGCCCTGAATCCCACCAGCCCCACCCCCATCGCACCCTGGGGGGGATGGATGGACAGATGGACCTCACAGCATGCGCTGCCATGCCCCCGGCCCCACCCCAGTGTGCTCCCTGCAGGCTGCGGCTCAGAACAGGCCTCTCCCCCCTTCCTCCCCCCAAGATCCCGGGTTCGTGGCTTCACAGCCTTGGGCTGCAGAGTGCCAGGGGTGTTTGGGGCTCGGCCCAGTGCTGTCTGTGCCCATCTCTGCCGCCCGAGCGCCCCTGCTACCATCCAGCGCTGGGACCTCAGCCAGCCCAGGCCTCTCACTGCCTGCTGGATGGGTCCGGGGCTCCTCAGCACTGGCCCATGGGATGTGGGTGCAGGAGGGCTGGGAGGGGTTTCTGCTACTGAATGGCAGGAAGGGGCCTAGGACAGCCCAATGCACTGGCATACTGGTGTGGGGGCACTGCTCTAGGCCCATGTGTGAGGGGGGAGAGGGAAAGCTCCACCAGCCCTGCCCCCTACCTCACCTCACCTCACCTCAATGGCCTTCTCATAGATGCTGCGGGTGTGGGTGACCCCGTAGATCTCGGCCGCCCGCTTGATGTAGATGTTGTACATCTCGTACTGCTCCGAGGGCTGCACGGCCCGCGTGGCCCGCTCATACACCGCCATGGCATGCCGCGCCAGCCCGAACTCCTCCTCCAGCTTGGCATACAACAGGTAGATGGCTGTGGGGACAGGGTGAGTCAGGGGCCGGCTGGCACAGGGTATGACTGAGGGCCCTAGTACAGGGACATCAGGCCACAGGGTGACTGAATCAAATCAGAAACCCGCAGCACCACTGGGGTAGAGGCAAAGCTGGCTGGCAGGGGGGCTGCATATGGGGGTGCTGGCCCTGCCACTGCCCAGAGTCTCAGGCCCTCTTTGCCACACAGCAGTCTATGCCCGAGTCCACATGGAGCCACAGGGCCCAGTGGGGCTGGGCTCCCCACTTCAGTATCCCATCCGCCAGGGCTCCCCTCGGCTTGGAGACAGGACTGGGCACCAGTGCGGTTGGAATGCTGGCCAGACAGCGCCACATGGCAGTTGATGCCAGGATGCCCTCATATCTGGGAGCCAGAGAACACTTCCCCCCACCCCCGCAACATACTCTTGGCATATTTCTGGGGGCAGCCGTCCAGCGCCTGCTCGAAGAGGTCGCGGGCACGCTCCAGCTTCTTGCCGCCATAGCGGTCGATGAACTTGGTCAGGTAGGTGTTCCAAATGTCGTACACGTTGGGCCAGCGGAACAGGGAGATGCCCCTCTCGTAGGCCTGCCGAGGGAGGAGTGTGAGCATGGCTGCCTGGGTCCCCCTGGAGCCCTCACGCCTGGCAGCAACTGGGGGCACTTCCATGACCCCCCTGGGAGCAATCGCACCCCCCCACCCCAGATCTGCACATTAACCCTTTAATTCCCACGGTGCCACCTCAGAGCCCTTTTGACCCAGCCAGATCTGCAGCCCCTCCCTCACTGGGCAAACACCTGCCAATCAGGGGCTCTCTGCTAGCCCTGCCCACCAGTACCTCCCCCCGCCCCCCACCCCAACTCTGCTTCTCGGAGCCCAGCTAAGTCCCACCCTCCCTTGCCCTTAACAACGGAGCTCCCCTGCACCTTGAAGCTCTCCTCGAAGTAGGTGTGCTCCTCCAGGAAGAGGGCATAGTTGATGATGATCTGGGGCGTGGCGATGCGCAGGTCCAGGATGCGGTCGTACACCGCTTTGGTGGACTAGGAGAGAAGACCAGGCCGGCAGCATTATTAGGTGGATTACAGTAAGGGCTGGCATGCTGCAGCGATCCAGGTGACCCAGCAGGATGGGCAGGGGCGGGTGCAGGCTGAGCCTGGCACCATCCTCAGTGGAGTCCACCCCCTCTCTCCCCCAGTTCCTCTGCCGGATAGCAGCTAGGGCCCGGCTCCGTGACCCCCCTCGGGACCTGGCCCCTGACAAGGGTGGGTATCCTCACCTTGAAGGTGCCCAGACTCTCTTCCAGGTCGGCCAGCATGGACCAGACCTTGAGGGACTTGTACACACGGTTCTGGACGGGCTCCGAGGCATCGAAGTACTCTGCTTTCTTGGCTGGGATGGCCGTGGCTTTCTGTGGGGCAAGAGAGGAGGGCACTCAGTGGGGGCAGCGAACCCTGTGCCCAGGATTTCACTGCCAGCAGCAAACCGAGTGGGCAGGGTGATTCAGGGACCCGTGACATCCCCTGGCAGGCACCACGCAGGCAGCTTCTCACCATCACTCACTGTGTCCCCAGCAAAGCATAGCCCACACTCGAACCACTAGACCGCCTGCCCCTTCCACAGCTGGAAGTGGAACCCAGGAGTCCTGGTTCCTGCTCCCCTCCACCCAATCCCCATCCCTCTCAGAGCTGGGAGTGGAACCGTGGAGCCTGGGCCTTAACCTTAAGATGTTCCTCTCTCCTCTACCCACCCAGGACTCTCCAGCAGCCGGAGGGATGGTTGCCTGGTGCTTGCCCTCGTACCCCACATTGCCACTCCCATCACCCCCCCTCCCCCCCCCCCGTGCCCAGCAGGGCTGGGCTCACCCGGAGGATGCGCAGGGCCTGGTCATAGTTCTCATGGCGCAGCTCCATCTCCCCGTACTCGCACCACACGCAGGCCAGGTCGTCCACCTGCTTGAAGTTCACCTTGGTGGCTTTCTCAAATATGGTCCTGGCCTGGGGAAGGGGAGGGAGGCAGAATCAGATGGAGCACAAGCTGACCCCGCCCCCTCCAGCCCCAGGCCAGCCCACTCCCCGGAGCTGTGGCAGGAGCTCGGCCCATTCCCTCCCCCAGGCTCCGGCATGGGCCCAGACACAGATCACCCAGCCAGGCAGAAACCCTCCCTCACAGACCCCTCTGCCCTGGCCCCCCATGGTTGGCATCTCTCTCCAGGTGCTTGGCCGATGCTCTTGCCCAGTTTAACCCCCACTAGCAGCCACTGCTGGAAACATGAGCCCTCTTGGGGGATGCCTCAGGATGAGGGGCCTACCACCCCGCACCCCAACCTCCCGATGAGTCCCCTGGCCCAGGGCATGGAGAGGGGTAGCTTCTCTTGGCCGTTCTCACTCCGCGCCCCCAGCAACACTCACGTCCTCAATCTGCCCATTATCCTCGTAGAACTTGGCGAAGGAGACCCAGAGTGTGTGTGTCTTGCCGGTGGCCTTGAAGGGGTCCACGGTCTGCACGGCCTCCGTGTAGGTGTTGATGATCTGTGGGGGCAGGTGGGCGCCAGTGGTGGACCCAGCGGGAGAAGGGAATGCTCTGCTGAAGGCCTTTGCCAACAGAGCTGCTACAGCAGGGCCCACCCAGCCCCTCCCCCTGCCCCAGAGGGGCACTCTCTAGGGGTCAGGGTGGAGTTCTGTTTCCCTTGGCTCCTCACTGGGGCAAGTGAGTCTCCCTGGTGATCTCACAGAACCCAGTGATGAGGAAATGGACCGAAATCCGCCCACACCACACAGTCATGCAATGGGAGCAGCTTTCAGTCATTCCCAGCCTGGATTCCCATGCCCTGGGCTCGAGCCTGGATCAGAACCAGCGACACGGCCCCTCACCCTCATCCCCTGCCCCAGCCAGATCAGAACCAGTGCCTGTAGCCATTCCCTGTGCCCCAGCT
This sequence comes from Chrysemys picta bellii, assembly GCF_011386835.1. Lineage (NCBI taxonomy): Eukaryota > Metazoa > Chordata > Testudines > Emydidae > Chrysemys > Chrysemys picta. The sequence continues at coordinate 22,371,156 of NC_088812.1, forward strand.
GTTTTAATGCTCTGGACAGATGCCCAAAGACAAGACAAGTCCTTGCTGCCCCACTCCTTGCGCAGCCACTTACACCCACTGCCAGATGGGACGAAGTGGGAATAGTTTGTGAGTCCTGCTCCTGTCTCAGTTTCCCACCGAGTGGAAAGAGTCTGGTTGCTCTCGGGGCAGGCTAGTAGATGGCTGGAGGTGCTGCCTAGCTGCCGGGGCCTTATTCCCCATGGCAGTGGAGCATCTGAGAAGTCAATGGGAACTCCAAATTCTAGGCCGTTGACACCTAGCACCCAAGGAGGGACTTCCCCACCTCTCCTTAGGGAAGCCGAACAGCAGCCCCCCAGCTGGAGATCAAAGGACTGCCAAGGTCTGAGGTGGGGTGGCTGCTGGAAGGAGTCAGGGGCTCTCGCTTGGGGTTGAGCAAGGTTGATGGAGGGTCAGATAGAGCCTGAACAAAGGGGCTCGCTCCAGCTCGGCTGGGCTCTGGGCTGAGCAGGAGGGTCTGTGCTTTAATCTCAGTGCTGACTACGGACTCCCCATGCTGCCTTCAGGGTGACTGATAACCCCGACTGTTCTGACAACGCTGTGTGAGGTCATGAATCCCCCATGGGGTCTGTCCCTGTGGGACTCACTGAATGGAGCTCGTGGGGTGACGCAGGGGTGCGGAAACCCCAAGGCCCAAGCTCCGGAGGCAGTGAAGCCATGGGGCTCACCCTGGAGGAAGCATGACAGCTTGAGGGGGTCTGGCACAAGGGAAGGCTCCTACGAGGGACTGTTCCAAAGCTGGGGCCGTAGCACTGATCCCGTGAATCCACTGAGCTCAGGTCGGGGTGAACAGGCATAGTGAGGGAGACGTGCATAGCTGGGAAATGCACTGACCCCGCCTGGGGCAGGAGGGCCCAGGGCAGTGCCAGCTGTGTAGCACATCAGCCCTGCACCCCCCACTACAGCGCCCTCTTGGGCAGCCCAGCACACTGCATAGCCAGCAACTCTCACCCCCGCCGCTTCCCAAGGACGCGGTGACCACCCTCATCTTAGAGACAGGGAAACCAAGGTACAGAACAACGGTGCCACTTGCCAGAGAGAATAGGGAGTGTGTGGTAGTACAGGGAACTCGGGTGTCCTGACTCACCCAAACCACTTACCAGCCTCTCCCTGGGGCTATTTCCCAAGCAAATCCCACCAGAGGGCTCAGCCATGCCAGGCTGGGCTTTTCAGAGCTCCGCAGACCACACACCTGGTGTCTCAGCCACTCCCTGAGCCATGAACCCATACCAAGCCATGCTGCTCAATCCTGCGCCCCAAGTCCATCACACTACAGCGTGCATCAGCCTCGTGCAGCACTGATTAGCAGGGGAGATTTGTCCCACCCCAGAGATAGCTGCATCTCAGCACCAGGCACAGGATCCCTGTAAAGCCAGCCCCTTCCCATTACCCCAGAGGCAGCTGCATCTCAACACCAGATGAGGAGTCCCTGTATAAACAGCTCCCTCGTTCCCCATGCCCCAGAGGCAGCTGCATCTCTGCCCATCTCCCAACTCCCCCAGGATGCCACGGGGGGTGGGGGTGGGGGGTGGTCGTCACTGGGATGACAAGGCAGAGCCCCAGGGGGATGGCCCCTGCATGCTCCCCCGGGGGATGAGCTGGCCCTACCTCTCGGGGTTTGCCCTCGTAGAGCTTCACGCGCTTGTGCCACTCGTGGACGTTGTGGGGGTTCTGGCGCAGCAGCACGCTGTTGAGCAGCAGGGGGCGCCGTGTGATCAGCTGCTCAAAGCGAGCCAGGCGCAGTTCCAGGTCCACATCATCTGTAGTGGGGAGAGGCACAGGCAGATTAGCCACTGCCCCAGTGTCCCTGCCGGGCCTGGGCCCCCCACAGCAGGGGGGCGACAAGCTGATACACTGCCAGAGGCTAGACACCCCAGCTCTCCCCCTCACCAAGAACCCCCGGCCTCCTAGGACAACTCAGCAGGGTCCTCCCACCCCACTCTGGACTACGAACCAATCACCCAGCACCCTGCCCTGTCTGTGACCTGCCTCAGACCCAGCATGCCATGAGCCACCAGCACTGGATCGGACCCGGAGTGCAAGGACACTGCAGCCCTCCAAGCCAGGGGTGGGGGAGCAGGTGGCGGAGTGGAGGGGAAGGGGTTTAATAGCTCCCATTTCTACCCCCTCTTATATTAGAGCGTGCACAGACAGGAATCAAGGCACATGCACCTCCAGCCTCAGACCCCAGGAAACGCCAAGGGGAAGGACTAGTTATCCCTGTCTTACACGGGGGAACAGAAGCACAGAGACGTGACCCCAGGAGTCCTGAGTCCCAGCTCCCCACTTCCCTCCCAGAGCTGGGACTCGAACCCAGGAGTCCTGACTCCCAGCTCTACCCACTGGGCCTAGCAGGGTCTTACTATCCTCCACCCCTTCCGAGCGCTCATTTGTGCTTCCCATGAAGAGCAATCAGCTGCCAGAGTCTGGAGGCCAAATGCAGTCCTGGTGTAAGTGGTGTAACTGCAGAAATCAGCATTACCCCCTTACCCCCCAGGGCCCCACTTGGGGCTCTGCCTCCCTGGGCTGGCCAATCCCTGATGGGGAGCGCTGCATGTTACTCGCAGGCAGGGCCCAACCCCCCACTCACCCTCCTCCTCCTGCCCCAGCTCAGAGGTGGTCTCCATCTTGGCTGCAATCATGCTCTCCTCGAACTGGGCATAGCTGTCAAACACCTGGGTGAAATCTCGCACCGTCATCACCGTCTGGATGGCCTCCTCGTACACGTCCCGTGCCTGAGACACACGGCACCGTGAGCAGGGCCACACGCTCCCTGCCCCACAAGAGCCCCCCAAGCCAGTTCCCAGGAGAGAAATGGGAGCTATCGCCCCTCCACCCTGATAAGCCTTAACGGGCCCTTGCCCGGCTGCATCTCAGTGCTATCTATGGGGTGGAGTATGGGGGACAGTTTATACAGGGATCCCTTGCCTGGCGCTGAGATGCAGCCACCTGTGGGGGCGAAATGTGGGGGCTGTTTGGTCCCTTGCCCGGTACTGAGATGTGGCTGCTCCTGGGGTGGGGTGCAGCAACTGTTTGTAGTAAAGAAAGAGCCTGGAGCATTGGGCCTGGTGCAAAAAAATTTAAGGCCTGAACCAGAGGCTGTGAACCAAAGTCAGGCCATGTATTAAAGTAAATGCTCACAAGGTGATTGTTCAGTATATGAACTTGGCAAAGCCGTTGCTAGTGGAGGCCCTAGATATTGACATAACTATATTTTAGAGGCTAGTACAAATATCCTCAAAGCTGAGAAACATCATGGGCTCATCAGTGACCACGTAGTGTTCTGTGCGCTCTTTAACCCCTGTCATATTCCACCCCAGAGGCAGGCACACCCAGAACCAGGGCAGCGATCCCTCCAAAGATGTGCTTTGGGCTCCTGCCAGATGAGACTGGCTAGACAAACAGGAGCTACCCCAGTGCCTGAGTGAGCCGGGAAGCCCAGCTGCTTTCCATATTGGGGCGGTGAACTCAGACACCCTGCATCCCTGCTGGGCTGGAACTCCTCACAGCCCCCCCTCCCCTGCCCCCCACCATCCCTCTGCAGCCAGGGAAGCTCCGTGGGGGGCAGGGGAGGGAGGCTGTGAGGAGTTCCCCCAGCCTGCTTCCCTTTCCCTCCTCCCCCACCAGACTGCTCTGGTCTTTGCAGTACCCTCCCCCAGCACCTCCCTCCCAGTTCCCCAGGCCCCCTCCCCCCATTTCAGGATCCAGTTCAAACGTCACCCGTTGTGTTTCAAAACCCCTCTTAGATTCAGCTCAACCGTCCCTGGCTCCCGTAACTTCCCCTCCATGAGTCACCCAGCACCAGCTTCGGTGCCTCTTATGGCTGTGGCTGGAGAGAGCGCCTTCTCCCATGCAGCTCCTGGATCCGAGCCTCAGGTGGAGACTTCCTTCTTCTCTCTCCCACTCCACCACACCTGGTTTCTGTCCTCTCCTCGCATGATTCACTAACCCTTTGGGGGCCCCCGCTGCACCCAGCCATGCAACCTCCTGGGTCGTTGCTTCCCCAGGACTTTTAACCCCTGCGCCCACCAGATTAAACACCAGCTGCCCCTCGCAATGGGAAAGCCTTTGTCAGCAGCTAGTGCCACTCACAGAGCAGTCTGCATGGAACAGTGCCCATCCCTACGAGCTCCCAGTGCTGGCCTCGCCCACCCCCCAAGGTACCTTCTCAAAGTGCCCGCTGCGGATGTAGTAGTCGGCCAGGGAGCACCAGAGTTTGCCCAGCTGGTCGGTGAAGCGGGTCAGGCCTCCGCGAATGATGGCCCCAACATTGAGGGACTTCACCTTGTCAGGGTTCTGGGAGATGAGGTCACACAGCTCGTGCCACAGCTGGAGGGGAGATGAGACATCAGGCAGCAGGGCAAGGCTACACAGGCCACTCAGCACCCACCAGGTGCTCCCAGGCCCTGAGACCCATCTAGCCCGTCCCCCACGACTACTGTGCCCATGTGGGAGCACACACCATGAGGGCTACTCCAGTTCCTGCCCTGGGCTTGGTTTGCACAAATTAGCCCATCCCCTCCACTTCCTAACACTGTGGGCCCAGGCTCCAGGCTAAGGTCTGGTGCCCAGCCCCACTATTCACTCCTGCTGCCCCAACTGGCACATTCCAGGATGTGAGAGACCCTACGTAGGGACAGTGCTCTGGGGGACTGGCAAAGGGGCTGGGGCACAAGCCATCCTTAAAGGGAGGGGCTATGAGCAATGGGGTGGATGACTGGCACAGCTGCCCCCTCAGGAAGGAAGCCTCGTCCTGGCAGCATGGGCACCTCACCTGGTAGTTGGATTTCCCCTCCTTTGAGACGAACCTCTCGTCATTGACCACGGTGGCAAGGCGGAGGGCAGCCTCGTCCAGCCGGTCAATGGAGCGCAGGTATTCAATGTACTCCTCGGCGTTCTCGGGGCTCAGCTGCAGCACACACCACGGGGATGAACATAGAAGATCAGGTTTGGAAGGGACCTCAGGAGGTTCTAGTCCAACCCCCTGCTCAAAGCAGGACCAATCCCCAACTAAATCATCCCAGCCAGGGAACTGGGCTCCCACAAAGTTCATGGAGGATAGGTTCATTGGTGTCTATTAGCCAAGATGGTCCGGGACGCAACCCCACGCTCGTGGTGACCCTAAACCATGGGCTACCAGGAGCTGGGAGTGGTAGACCGCGGTGGATCACTCCATAATTGCCCTGTTCTGTACACTCCCCCAGAGCGCTAGCTCAGGCCACTGTCGGAGATGGGATACTAGGTTAGTTATAGCTAGGCCTGACCCAGTCTGGCAGCCTTATGACTAAAGGCAACCCAGCACCCCCTGCCCCTCACAAGGCCCTAGCCCTAGAGCAGGGAGATTCTGGCACAGACACTAACATCACCATTACACAGATATAAGTACAGCATTTCCAGTGATGTCCACGTGGCAGCTAAACGGGTAATCCCCCCCATGCTTTTGCAGGTTAACACTGCCCCCCTCATCTCCAAGCACTTTACAGTTCACTAGGCCCCCTCTGTGAAGGGAAACTGAGGCACAGATAGGGGAAGTGATTTGCCTGAGGTACCACAGCTAGCTGGGGCAGGGACAAGTGGAAGGACAGTGCAGAAGTTTGGGTGCTAACCTGGGATCAGGAGACACTGGTTCAATTCCTTGCTCTGGCTCAGCCTCCCTGCATGACCCTAGGCAGGTCACTCAGCCATCCCCTCCAATCCGTTTGCCTCCATTGCAATACACCCTGCAGCTGTGGGCGGGGTTAGGGCTGGATTTTGACTCTATGAGGAACAGAAGCTCCAAGGCCTTTGTTCCAATGTTGCGGCTCCACTGTGCAGAGACAGGCAAACCCAGAGGAGACTGTTCAAAGAGGGGCAGCTCAGCAAAGAAAAAAGATCAGGGAGGCTGGCGCCCTTACCTTCAGGTACCTGCGGTAGACTCGCACAGCCGTCTCGGGCAGGGGGTACAAGCGCACAAACTTCAGGTAGAGGGGCCAGATGCGATGGTGCTGTGTGATGGGCAGCGCCCGGAGCGCCCGGTCAAAGGTCCTGCGCGTGCGGGTGATCCGGCACTGGTCCATGAGGAACTGGCAGTAATCTAGCCAGATCCGAGGCATCTGCCAGTTCAAGAGGTAGGATTGCTTACTAGAGCAGGACCACGGGCAGGGCCCGACTCCTGCCATCATGGTTATACTGCCATGCTATGGCACTGCTGTCCCTAAAGACAAAACCCCCTTCTCCCTAAAGGGGGAAGCCCTGTCCCCGACAACGTGGGTACCTCACCTGGTATTTGGATTTCCCCTCCTGTTTGTTTCATTCTAGCCAGAGCAATGAGCAGACAAGGCCCTGGAGGTGAATCCTCAAGAGAACCCTACAGAGCCTTGTGCCTTGAAATTGCTGGTTCCAACCCAGCCCGAGGCCAGAAGTGACTGACAGCCACCAGTGGGGTTACATAAAATGAGCTTGCTGTGTCCAAGGCAGCTTCCTGCTGGCCCCCAGCCCGTTAGCAAGCTGAGCACAATGAGACCTGGTCAGTGCCGATGCAAGCTGGCTAGTGATGGCATGGGGGGAGCTGGCCCTGCGGGAGCCCAGGCTATGCCCATTCTGGAGACACATGGGACTCAGAACAGGCAGGCAGGGATCTAAGGTGTGGGAGGAGTTCATGGTTGGTGATGAGGTCCAGGACACAAGGGGTTCATGGTTGGGTGATCTACAAGGGCAGCCAGAGCCTGGGGCAGGGGCTGTCCATGGTTGGGGACAGGGCCATGCAGAAAGCCTCCAACAACCCTGCCCTCACCAGGGAGCCTTCATCTACCATCATCAAGCCCAGTGGCTTTGCCGCTCATCTGTCCCGGGCCTCCCCATACCTTGTGCATGAAGACGAGGGCACGTTCATGGCAGTTGTTCACCTCCTCATGGCCGGGGTCAGTCACACACCTGTTCTTCACCTGCTTCCGGCGCTGCTTAAGGTAGTTGTACCACAGCTTGTAACTGCAAACACCATGGAGTTGTCACTACCAGAGGTTTCTGTAGCCTGCGCTCCTGTCCTGGCCCTCACAGAGCCTCCTGCTGGGAGAGGCTAGGCATGTGGTAGCCGGGAGCTGCCCATATCCAGTGCACCTGCACTTCTCTGTAGTGCTTCCCACATGAGATCACAGTAGTTGTGAGCTCCTAAAGGGTATGTCTACAACTGCGATCAAAGGTGTGACTGCAGAATGCGTCAACAGAGAAGCTACCTTCCATCTAGTGAGCTTGAACAACAGCAGCGCTGGTTGTACAAGTGAGCCCACAAGCCCGGGTACGTATTTGAGTGACTAGCTTCATTGCCATTGTTATCAAGCTCGCTAGCTCCGGCGTGTCAACACATGCTGCTGTCATACCTCTTATTGCAACATAGACATGCCCAAAGAGTTCTCCATGTCTTCGCTCCCAGCCACATACCTGCCTGGCAGCTCCTTGAGGGCTCTCTCGTAGATCAGGTTCAGCACATGCCGGGGAGCGTTCTGCTTGAACTCAATGTAGCGGATCCAGCACTTGACAGAAAAGGGGTTGCGCAGGATTTCTTCCTCGTACTGCAGATCCTCCTCCTCCTGCATGTGGGAGGGGAAGGGGTTAGAGGCAGAGCCCAGGCCTCTCCTTTATGCCCAGGAACCTCCAGGCACTAGCAGCACCGCTTCTGAAACTCAGAGTCTGTTTAGTAGGGAAACCACCAAGGGAATCCAAACTTTTAAAACTCATTTTCCTCTGTTTATTACAACCTGTTTCCTCATTCAGTGTTTGCTTCCTCCAGGCTGGCAACCTGTTTTGTTAACATGGGGCTGGGGATGTAAACGTACTGGTTTATTATTGTAGGATTGCCTAGAAGGGCCAGGGCTTTGCAAATGTTGTCTTGTCACTACAGGGTTGCTCAGGAAAACTAGGGCTGTACCTGTACACTGGTTGTTATTGCAGAGTTGCTCAGAACTGCACACACACTAGCTTGGTATTGGAGGGTACCATTAAAACCAGACAGAGAGCCAAGCTGAGATGTCATAGAATCATAGAATATCAGAGTTGGAAGGGATCTCAAGAGGTCATCTAGTCCAACCCCCTGCTCAAAGCAGGACCAATTCCCAGCTAAATCATCCCAACCAGGGCTTTGTCAAGCCGGGCCTTAAAAACCTCCAAGGAAGGAGATTCCACCACCTCCCTAGGTAACGCATTCCAGTGTTTCACCACCCTCCTAGTGAAATAGTTTTTCCTGATATCCAACCTGGACCTCCCCCACTGCAACTTGAGACCATTGCTCCTTGTTCTGTCATCTGCCACCACTGAGAACAGCCGAGCTCCATCCTCTTTGGAACCCCCCTTCAGGTAGTTGAAGGCTGCTATCAAATGCCCCCTCATTCTTCTCTTCTGGAGACTAAACAATCCCAGTTCCCTGAGCCTCTCCTCATAAGTCATGTGCTCCAGCCCCCTAATCATTTTTGTTGCCCTCCGCTGGACTCTTTCCAATTTTTCCACATCCTTCTTGTAGTGTGGGGCCGACCCTTGCACCACAGCTCCAGGGCTGAGGGCTGGGCGAGGAATCATGGCACAAGAGTTGCTCCAGCACCTGGCAATGACAGGCATGTACACTTGAGAGTCCCTGAGTTTTCTAGGGTCCAACTGTGCAAACCCAGAGCTCTGCCCTTGTGTGACCGATCGAACCCTTCCTCGCACAGTGGGGAGGCGGACAACGGGCCCCAGGCTGGTAGGGGGCAGGTCTGAGTCTATGGGAGGCAGCACGTGGGGGGGGGGAGGGGGGGCGCGCTGGGTCCATGGGGAGGAAGGGGGCGGGGCTGGGTCTAAGAGGCGGGGCTCCCTGGCCACGGGGGTCTGGGGGCAGCGAGGGGGTGAGTTAGAGGGAACCCAAGGGCGGGGCGAGCCCAGGCCGAGGGGAAGGGGGACGCTGTAGGCTACGGTGGCCTGAGAGGACATGACACGGCCGGGCACTCACGAAGAAGAGGTCCGGCTTCCCCTCGCCGGCGGCCACCGGCGTCTCCTCCAGCTCCGGCATCGCGGCTACACCAGACCCTGCGCCCCACACACACAGACACCGACAGGCCCCGGCGCGCGGCGATGACGCAAACGGCGCGGCGCACTCTCTCCGTGTCAGGGGGCTGCCATCTCGCGGGGAAACCGCTTATTGGCTAAGAGGGCCGCACTTCCGGTGAAGCGCCACCTTCAGGGGCCATTTCCGGCCAGACGCCATCTTTACTCCGGCAATCGGGGAGGGGGGCCCTCCTCGCTGAGTTCTTCACCAATGACCGAAGCTGATGCTGCTCCTTGACCAATCAGCATCGCGTTTGTTGCGGTGTGGGAGAGCGGAAGCTAGCGGCCAGTGAGGCCCTGAGAGAGAGAGAGAGAGAGAGGGAGGGCGGAAGAGTAGCTGGGGCATAGCAGACAGGATGGGGGTGAAACTGGAGGTGTTTCGGGTCAGTGGCAGAAACGGACCCTGGGAGGCGCAGGGAGGCTGGAGGAGGGGGGTTGAGTCGTAGTAGCGGCAGAGAAGCCCTTTAGGGAACATGATGGGGCTGGGGCAAGTGGGGGGGGGGGTCTATGGTTGGGGCCGGGGCTCATTGGTGCTTCTCTGGGGTGTCCTGGTACCAGGGTGATGGGTGCCATAGAAAGACCTGACTAGTTGGAGCCAAGGGGCCAGCATTGAGAGCCTCTGAAGGGAAGGGAAGGAGAGTCTAGGGCTGGCTACTTGCCCCTGTTGCTGGGGCAGGGGACGGAGGAGGTTAAATCATTAAAATGGAAAATCCCCACTAGAGGGCATCCCAGAGAAGCAGCAGACAGGCCCGCGGGTCAAAGCAAATACTCAGTGGCAGCCTTGAAGATTAGTAGAGTGGCAGGATTCAGCATGGCCTGAGACATTGGGCAGCTCAACAGGAGGGTGGAGGAATTCTTCCCACCCCACCCCTTTTCCCTAGGGGTGGTGTGCCTTTGTGGTAGGAGAGGGATGGGACTCCACCATCATGGCCCCGGGGATTGGGTGGCATTGCAGTGGGTTCGCTTGGTGGCAGCAGGTTTACGGGGATTCCCCCATGCTCTCTCAATTTGCTCCATTTTCAGCTCATGAAATGTTAAGGCACTGTTCAGCAAGTGTATAAAATGTCTCCGTAAAAAACATACAGCCAGGTCCTTCCTCCTAAGGGGAAAATGCTTTGGCAATAGCGTTGCAAAATGCTGTTGGTCCAGACACGTGTGAGGATCATCTTAGCAGATGTCTAAGCTATCATTAGCTATTGCATGGGCCCAGAGGAAAGGAAGAGACTTTAAAAGAAAAGACCCATGCACACAAAGTTCCTGGACCAATACATTTTAATGTGGCTTGATCAAAGCTAAGGTCTGGTCTGCACTTAAACTTACACTGGCATAGCTATGTCAGTCAGGGATGTGAAAAAACCCATAGCCCCCAGTGACAGAGCTATGCCAACAAAACTCCCAATGTAGAGGCAGCTATGTCGATGGAAGAGCACCTCTGTCAGCAGAGCTAATGTTGTCTGGGGAGTTGGTGTTCCAACACCAGCAGAAAAAGTCCTGTCGCTGTATGTTCCATCTACGCTTGGAGCTATGCTGGCCTAGGGTCTGTAGTGTGGACATAGCTGAAGTGAAGCTGCACTGAGTTCATCACTGCCATGTGCTTTGCAGAAGCTTTGCTTAATTGGGCTGTGTAGTACCTGGGATTTCATGCAAGGCCATCCTTGTTTAAGCTCAATTCAGTGTTCCCCTTAATTTGGGCCACATGTTCCCCCTCTCCTCTCTTCCTCTGCAGATGGTTCTGTATTTGTCCTTCCCTGTTGCCATGTTCTGGATCTCCAACCAAGCAGAGTACTTCGAAGAATATGTCATCAAAAGGAAGGTGAGCATGGTGTTCTGCTCTGGGAGGAGAGTGCAAGCTAGTGATTCATGCAGGTACTGTGAGGGGAGGACTCTCGGGTTGTTTCCAGCTCTAGGAGGGTAGTGTGGGCTAGTGGTTAGAACAACGGAGGGGTTCAGTCAGAACTCATGGGGAGGAGTTGGAAGTGACATCTGTAGAGGGCATTTTCTACAGCTGACCAAACAGCTGCATTGTCTTCGTTTGCCATGCCCTGCTCCTTCCCCACCTCTGATAGGCGAGAGACCTGCCTAGGAGCTGTTGCTAAGGGGGGTGGAGATGGCAGACATCCCAGCAGGGTCTGTTGCATCCATTTCTCCTTGTCATCTGTGCCAGTAATGGCACTAGCTCCCCTGCTGGGTAAGACTGGCCCTGGCACCCCCCCAGCTGGTAATCCTCACAGGTGCCTGCATTTCTGTTTCCACAGAGGGAGATCTACCCACCCGATGATGACCACCAGGTGAGTGTACTGCCCCCCCATGAACCTTGCTGAGGACATGTCCCAGCTGTGGAGGCTTTGCTGAGCCCCTCTCTCGCGTGACATCAGCTATCCTGCCCACTGCAGGTCATTGGGATTAACAGCCATTGGGGGGTTGCATCTACACCCCTAGGTGACACGCAGCCATGTGCCATCACCTGCAAGGCCTTGCTGGGATAGGTTGTCTCTGGCAGAGCAGAAGGATAGAGCTCTCCTCCCCATTGCCTTCAGAGCATTGTCTGGCAAAGACCCAGCTGCTTCGACCCTTCCCCAGCTGTGGTGCGTGACCAGGGAGTTATCTGGTGTCTCCAGGTGCTCTGTAGCTGTCCCAGTCTGAGCCCATCCCAGGACTCAGCTGGGGTTTGAAGAAGCAACTTGTCCAGCCCCTGGAGGTTTGGGATGAACATGAGGGGCTCTGTGTGTCCTTCCTTCCCCACCAGTAAGAGATTAATGCTAACCTGGCTCCATTAGCTGCAGCAGCATCAGGGCTGATTTCTTGAGTCACCCTCTAACCACTAGAGGGTAGCAGGATCTCTCACGCCTCCACCAGCTGTGCATCTGGCTCTAAGGAGACCTGGGAGGGAGATGGTACCTGTGGGGCTGTGCTATGGGGGCATGAAGCAGGTGAACAGTAATGCTTACTGACCCTGACCCTTCCCCTCTGTCTATGCCTCAGAGGAAGGAGCTGGAAGATTTCAAGGAGAGGATGCGGAAGAAGCATGAAGAGCGGCTCCTGCGTGCAGCTCAGCAGTGACAGCACTTCATGCCCCCCAAGCTGGATTGAGGGAGAGAGGAGCATGGCCTGGAGTGGGGGAAGGACACCCCCCCTCCCAACACACCTTTACACACCTCCAGGGGAGGGGGGATGCAAGTCACCACCAAGGGGCTGTCGGGGATGCACTGGCACGGCTGCAGTCAACTGCTCTCCTTGGAGAACTCCAGGCATGTTGGGCAAAGGGAGCTGCAGATATGATGCAGGGGGTTAACAGCAAATAGAGTAACCTGCTGTCTGCTCTCTCAGGGTGGTGGGGGGCTTTGCACTGCTCGTTAACTAATCCTCACAGCCCTTCTGGGGAAGAGGCTCAAAGGGAAACTAGCTTGAGCAAGTCCCTTCCCTTTGCTGTGCCTCAGTTTCCCCACCTGTACGAGAGGGCGGTGAGGCTGAGTTAAAAGTAAAGTGCTTTGAGCTGCTCGGCTAGGACATGCCAGGGAAAGGTGCAGTGTTGCATGAGCAGTGCAGGGGTTTGAGGCCAGTGTCAGGCACGCAAGCTTGGTACTGAGAGGATGGGTTTCACCTTGTGGTGTTTTGAATTGGTAGCAAGAGAGGCAGGAAGATGGAGCCCTTGCACTGGCTGGCAGCACTCCAGGAGAGGATGGTGGGACCTGGGCCAGCAGGATTATGGAGCCTCTGGAGAGAGGGATGGGCTGACCCTCTGGAGAGCACAGTGCATTCCCACTCCAGGAATGAGCCTCTGGGATTGCCCCGGTGCTGTCTGACTCCACGGTCCCCTCCCACTGGGACCGGGCTGGACTAGGTGGCTTTTCCAGTCTCTGCTGTGTGTTGTCACACGTCCTGCTCAGACGCAGTATTCGTGAGGAGGTGAAGCCATGCTTCACTGAGACTCTGCTAAGTCCAACTGGCAGTGTGTGGAAAAATCTTGCAGTAAATGCATCCCCCCCTCCCCTGGAGGCATGTCCTCTGCATGTCTGTGTCCTGGCCTAGCCAAGCTCTTGCTTGAACTGACTAATAAAATCCTCTACCATGAGGACGTGTGTTGACCCCCTTTGCTTCTGGGCTGCTCTCTTTTGGCCTGATCTCAGGGTTGGAGGCAAGTGCCCTGGTGCAGCATCTTCCCTCACCTCCCTGTCTTCTAGGGGCTGTCTCCAGTATTAGATGCCCAAGGTCCCATTGGGCTGGGTTATCTCCGATGCGATGTGCTCCATGGCTTTGGCCTGACTGGTTGTACATGTGCTGAACGGTGGGGCTTGCAGGAGCCTTCCTGTGTGTGTGCTGTCGCCGTTCTGCACTGCAATTAGCGACTGACCAGCTGTTTGGATGTGGACAAGTCGCTTGACTTTGGGCTCCAGGAGCAGCAGCTGCCCTCCCCCTCTCCCCATGGGAACAGAGCAGATCCAAGGCAGGGCCATCTGCCCGAGCGTGCACGCAGCTCTGCATAGTTCCATTGTGACAGACCTTTGGAACGTGGTTGGGAGAAGGTCCCCAGGTTAGGGAGCTGTCTTTGCTTTGTCCAAGGAAACCCCATTCTGGTCTGGCCAAGCTATAAATGTCTCTTCCCTTTTCTCGCTCATGTTCCCTAGCAGCCTGCCACATTACTCATTGAATGGGAACGTTCCAAAGAGGAGTCCTGAGTGGTTAGTGACAGTGCAGAAGGCTGGATGCAATTGCCTGCATGTGTCCTGGCTCTACCCTCCCCGGGCCTGACCCTGCCCCCATTGGAGACAAGGCCAGGTCTACCCAGGGCCGGCGCTTCCATTTAGGCAACCTAGGCGGTTGCCTAGGGCAGCAGGATTTGGGAGGTGGCATTTTGCCGCACTTGGCGGCAATTCTGCGGCGTGGGGTCCTTCCACACTCTGGGTCTTTGGTGACAATTCTGCGGCGGGTCCTTCGCTCGCTCCGGGACCCGCCGCCGAAGTGCCCTGAAGACCAGGAGCGCGGCAGGTCCCCCCGCCGCAGACTTGCCGCCAAAGACCGGGAGTGCGGAAGGACCCCTGCCTAGGGCGGGAAAAACCCTGGCGCCGCTCCTGGGTTTACCGCTGGCCTGCAGTGTCAGCACATCCCAGGTGGAGATGCCCCAAAGCCCCCACCCCCCCTTCCCAGCTGTTCTGGTCACAGGTCGTCCTGGGTCCAGTAAGCCCCCCCTCCAAGCTTCATCCAGACTTGATCTGATCCTTGGGAGCAGGGGAAATTCCAGGATGACCTTCCCCACCCCCACTGGCCACTGATGCATCCGCAGTCGCGTCCCCTTTGGGCTGTGGGTGGTGCTGGAGCATGGGATCCACCTCAGAGCTGGGAGCTGCAGCATCAGGAGCTGGGTGCCTGGTATCCCGGGGTTCAGGGGAGGATGGATGGGGAGGGGGTGGCTTGGAATGTGGGTCGGGGTCCTTTGCTTTGGAGTCTTCGAAGTCTTCGGCTTCCGTATAAGGAGAGATTAATAAGACTGGGACTTTTCAGCTTGGAAAAGAGACGGCTAAGGGGAGATATGATTGAGGTCTATAAAATCATGACTGGTGTAGAGAAAGTAGATAAGGAAGTGTTGTTTACTACTTCTCATAACACAAGAACTAGGGGTCACCAAATGAAATTAATAGGCAGCAGATTTAAAACAAACAAAAGGAAGTATTTCTTCACACAACGCACAGTCAACCTGTGGAACTCTTTGCCAGAGGATGTGGTGAAGGCCAAGATCATAACAAGGTTCAAAAGAGAACTAGATACATTCATGGAGGACAGGTCCATCATTGGCTATTAGCCAGGATGGGCAGGGATGGTGTCCCTAGCCTCTGTTTGCCAGAAGCTTGGAATGGGCAACGGGATGAATCACTTGATGATTACCTGTTCTGTTCATTCCCTCTGGGGCACCTGGCATTGGCCACTGTTGGCAGACAGGATACTGGGCTAGATGGACCTTTGGTCTGACCCAGTAGGGCCGTTCTTATGTCTTTCACTTAAAGGAGCATTTGTCTGGCTTTAGATGCCTTCGGGGCAAAAAGCAAACCTAGGACTCCTGTGTTCTATCCTAGCAGTGGGAGGGAGTGGGGTCTAGTGGCTAGAGCAGGGGAGTCTGGGGACCCGGACTCCTGGGTTCTATCCCCACAGCTGGGGGAGGGGTGTTGGTCGTGAGTTCTTGTCTAAGTGGCTGGCTGTACAAAGGGCTGCATCCTGTTGGGTGCTCAGTGCCCCGCCCCTCTGTGCATCCTATGTCCTGGTGGGGGAGGTGTGCCACACCTGTGACACCAGCAGAGCAGCCTCGTTTTCAGAAATATTTCTGTCCATTTTGTGCCAAGTGATTAATAAAATGGAGCATTCCTTGCCCTGCTTGGCCCTGCCAGTCCAGCTGCCCTCTGGGGAAGGAGGGAGGGAGAGGGAGACATCAGTGCTGCCCTGGGTCTGTGCCCACCCACTTTCCCAGAGCTCTGGGGGGGGGGGGGGTCTGATTTTCAATCCAGACTTAGGCTCCTGAAATGAGAAGCCTGACTTACAAAGGGGCTGTGATTCATAGGCAGGCAGCGCCGTCTAGTCAGCAGAGTGTTGGCGTGGGAGTCAGAACACCTGGGTTCTTTCCACTGATTTGGCAAGTCGCTTCCCTGCTCCGTGCCTCAGTTTCCCTACTTGAGTTTTGTCAGTTGAGACTGGGAGTCCTTTGGGGCAGGTGCCGTCTCTCGCTGTGGGTCTGTGCAGCCCCTGGCACAATAGGGCCTCAATTTTAGTCAGGGCTGATAGTCGCTACCATAATTCACTTAATAACAAGCATTCCCAGATCCTGCAGAATCTGGGCAGAACCAGCCAGCCAGGCCAGCTATCTTAGGAGCCTTGATGTGGATTTAGGGGCCAGATTTCAGGTGCCCAAGTTGGCACATGGGTCCCCAGCTGGGGGCTGGATCCTGCACTGCATGTTCCAACTCAGCTCCCGTTGGTGGCAGGCGCTGTCCTGCTGGTGCGATGGGCTCTGGATTGGATCCAGGGGTAGTTTGAGCTCCTGTATCTGCTGTTATCTTTGATGCCTCTTTAGATCTGTGTGGCACAGCCCAGCTGGCAGCAGCTCTGTGGCACAGGTGCCCGAGTGGTTCAGGGGCTACACTGGCACAGGGAAAATCCAGGTTCAATTCTCAGCTCTGGCACTGAATCGCTCTGTGCCTCAGTTTCCACAGCAGGAAAATGGGGCTGCTGGCAGCTCCTTTCTCAGCAGCTGGAGCCATGCGGGCTGTGAATGCCCATGAAGCGCTTTAGGGCTGGATGGGGCCGAAGTGCCGCCAACGCACCATCAGAGAGGGGCCGGCAGCACTCGTGTCCGGGTGTCAGCCTTGGCGTGTCAGCATCTCTCCCCATCGCCACTTGGCTGGCAGGGCTGTAACGAGAGAACTGACGTAGTGAACGTGTCTAGTCTCATGCAACGTCCTGAGCTATGGTCCTGGGTGGGAACTGAGCTGCCGGGATCTGTCGGAAGATTCCTCCTTGGACTGTCTCCTGTTTGCCGGGGGCCACCTTTCTGGTACAATGGGGACCCAGTCCCAGGCTAAGCACTACCATAATACACGTAATACTAACTCCAGCCTTGCTGCCCCAATCCTTGAAGCATTGAGACAGGCCCTCGAAAATCATGAGTGGCTTGAAGAAGATAGTGAGATTGCAACGTTGGGTTCCTTGCGGTCTCGAAGCTCTCTGGGGGGTGTGACATTCTGAGCTTCACTCTGCCATCCAGAGGGTTAGAAACTTGCTTTTAATGAGAGCCGAGATCCTAACAATCCCAGGAGTCCAGAAGCTGGGCTTTAAGAAAAGCAACAACTGTCACAAGGCCGATGGTAAAATCACAAGTGTCGGCAGCGCAGTGACGCCCTTTGTCTCCTGTATCGGGACCAGGATCTTTGGGAGAAATGGCTGGCTGGGGGTCGGGGTGGGGACTGGTTATATCTCCAGGGGTTGGGGGGGGCTGTGTGTTGGGGGAGGGGCACCTCGTATCTTGCGGGGCGGGGGGAGTTGGTAGATGAATTAACCTGGCTGGGGGGGAGGGGGGAAGGCGGGCACTGTTTTGCCGGGTGAGGCGTTGCACGGCTGATTTCGAAATCAAGAGCAAAACCGAAAGGCAGGTGATGAGTTGTGAGGAAATGGGGAGAGGTCTGGGAAAAAGACGGGTCCCATAACCTCTCCTCCCCCCAAATCCCCCCCATCTTCTGCCAGCCTGACCTTAAAAACCTCTAAGGAAGGAGATTCCACCACCTCCCTAGGGAACCCATTCCAGTGCTTCACCACCCTCCGGCCAGTCTGGCTTTGGGGGGGCCAGCAGACTGGTCCTCCCCATCTGGGTCCTTCAGGCCTTGGTTCAGTTTTTCCACAGGTTCCCCTTCAAGCGCAGGCACCTGCATGGGAGATCCTGTCAGTCGTTGTCTGCAGGAGCCCCGGATGACTGGGTATGCCAACTTCAGGGCTAGCCCAGCCATCAGGGTCTGGGTTTCTCCCTTTACAGTCAGGGTCACCGTGGTCTTGGGGTAAGATCACACATCCCCGTGGATACACTGGAGTTGAATGAACCCTAGTGATGGTTCAGGCTGGGGGACGAGGCCCTGGCGGACAAGCGTCTGCCTGAATCAATGAGGGCAGAGGCGGGGGCTCTATTCACTGTAACGGGGACAGTCAGTTTACCCGAGGGTTGTTTACGGGCCCGGGCCTCCCCCGAGCAGAGCTGCCCGAAGCTGCAGTCCATCATCGGGCACTCTCGACGGAGGTGTCTGAGGCGGCCACAGGCGAAACAGGCCGAGTTCAGGGTGTCGGGGCTGGTCCGGCGCAGTAGGTGCTGGGGCCGGCGCCTCGGCAGCCTGGAATCTCCTTCCGATGGGGGCATCTAGCGGCCGGCCCCGTTCTCTCTGGGGCCTTCATCGGGCCAGGCCGATGTCCCGGCCATCCGAGAGTCTTAGGACAGGTTGGGGCTTGCTCCTCTGACCCCGGGCCTTCTCTTCACGAGACTGGACCGGCGCGATGGTCGTAGGACGGGGTCCTGGTCCTACAGGGGTCTCAGCCACCAGAAAGTCCTCCATCAAAGCCACAGCCTGGCTCAGCGTAGTCGGTTGGTGGTGCAGGACCCAAGTCCTGCTGCGTGCCGGAAGGATTTGAACAAAGTGCTCGAGCGCCACTTGTTCTGCTACCTCAGCCCCCGTACGCTGTTCTGGCTGTAGCCACGCACGCCTTCCTCACCTGCTGGGCGACCACTCTGGGTGGGCTCCCGGCGGGTACGTCTTCTCGCGGAGTCGCCTCCAGAACGTCTCAGGGGTCATTTCCAGGGCATCGAGAATTGCAGCCTTCAGTCGCGCATATTCATGGGCTGCGGCCACAGGAAGTGCCCTGGCTTGGGCCGGGCCTGTTAGGTACGGCGCCAACAAAGTGGCCCACTTAGCCGCAGAGGCTACCCTCTCAAAAGTAATTAATGTCTCGGGGTCACCGTCCGGCCCCATCTTAGTCAGGCGTACGGGCACAACTGGATCCGGGGGTCCTGTAGGCCCACTGGGGTCGGCCAAAGGGCCGCGAGCTGCTGCAGGCATTGCTGTTGTTGCTCGCGGTTTTTGGGCCCCCAACTCCCAGATCCGCTGCTGTTGCTGGCTGCCAAATTGTTGCAGCAGCTGTTGCTGCTGCTGCTGCTGGCTCTCGGCTAGCCACTTGATTAACTTTTCCGACTCATAGACTCCATCCTCCGTATACTGGTGGAGAGAGGCGGCGCCCTATAAAGTTTGCTCGTCCCCTTATCTCAGGGGAGGGGATGAAATCCCCACTTCTGGTACCATGTGTAATGGTCCCTCGCTCAGAGGGAGGCCACTCAGCCTCACTACACCCAACTTATACAGCCCAAAATGCCGTTAGCCATCTTGGCAACAAGGGCACGCTGTCGCCTCATATCCAGCTTCTCGTCCACTGTAACCCCTAGGTCCTTTTCTGCAGAACTGCTGCCTAGCCACTCGGTCCCTAGTCTGTAGCAGTGCATGGGATTCTTCCTTCCTAAGTGCAGGACTCTGCACTTGTCCTTGTTGAACCTCATCAGGTTACTTTTGGCCCAATCCCACTGACAGGCGGGCTGGATTTTTGACAAGACCTCAGAATAAGGAACAGGCTGGGGCTGGAGGGCGGGAAGGGGCCGTGAAAAGGGCAGGATGCAAAGTGCTGGCACCAAGAGGCAGATTTGTAAAAGGTTTCGGGGCCAAATTCCCCAGTGGCCCAAACACCGCTCCCCCCCGCCCCCCGTGCTTGGATCTCATTGGACAATACAGCTCTAAGGGCTTGTCTTCCCTAGTGAGTTAAGAGGAAGCACAGCTCCCCCTAACTCAACCCCTATCCACACACTAACACCTAGTGGTTAGAGCAGAGGGGGCTGAGAGTCAGGACTCCTAGGTTCTGTCCCCAGCTCTGGAGGGGAGTGGAGTCTAGCAGGTTAGCACAGGGTGGGGCAGGAGTCTGGACTCCTGGGTTGTAAGCCCAGCTCTGACACTCCCGCTGAGTGACCTGTCTGCTCATCTGGGCCTCAGTTTCCCCACTTGTGAAATGGGGATAATGATTTTGTTGCTCCTTGAGTGGAGACCCGGGCAAGGCTCCCTGGAGAATGGCTGGAGACCTGTAAATGTCTGGCAGGGGCACCCAGGATGGGGGGAAGGGGAATCCCCAGCTCTGTCCACTGGGAAACCAGGCCGCCTGCTTGGCTCACCTGTCTGTCTTGCAGCTCTGGTCCATCCGTCTGTCTGTCTAACCTCTCCTGTGTAGCGGCTAGACCAGCGTTTCTCAAATGCGGCTGCCGTGGCCGGATGCTGCCACCAGTGGATTTTTTTACGGCCACGGCAGCCTCCAAAGTGGAGACTGGGGGGGGGCAAAGCAGCGGCCCCTCCCTGCAGCGCCCAGCTGAGCAGCTGTTACCGAGGGCAGCGAGATGCCCTGGGCAGCGCCTCTGGAGACACGTGGGGCCGGAGTGCGTGGCGCAGGAGGCGGCTCTCCTCAGTGGAGGCAGCGGCTGCCAGGGCTGGCTCTAGGTTTTTTGCTGCCCCAAGCAAAAAAAAATTCTGGCTGCCCCCCGTCCCAGCCCTGGGCTCCTCACTGCACCCCCCTGCTGCCCCAGCCCTGGGCTCTCCCCCCTCCTCCCCCACCTGCACCCTCATAGAATCATAGAATATCAGAGTTGGAAGGGACCTCAAGAGGTCATCTAGTCCAACCCCCTGCTCAAAGCAGGACCAATTCCCAGCTAAATCATCCCAACCAGGGCTTTGTCAAGCCGGGCCTTAAAAACCTCCAAGGAAGGAGACTCCACCACCTCCCTAGGTAACGCATTCCAGTGTTTCACCACCCTCCTAGTGAAATAGTTTTTCCTGATATCCAACCTGGACCTCCCCCACCGCAACTTGAGACCATTGCTCCTTGTTCTGTCATCTGCCACCACTGAGAACAGCCGAGCTCCATCCTCTTTGGAACCCCCCTTCAGGTAGTTGAAGGCTGCTATCAAATCCCCCCTCATTCTACTCTTCTGGAGACTAAACAATCCCAGTTCTCTCAGCCTCTCCTCATAAGTCATGTGCTCCAGACCCCTAATCATTTTTGTTGCCCTCCGCTGGACTCTTTCCAATTTTTCCACATCCTTCTTGTAGTGTGGGGCCCAAAACTGGACACAGTATTCCAGATGAGGCCTCACCAATGTTGAATAAAGGGGAACGATCACGTTCCTCGATCTGCTGGCAATGCCCCTACTTATACAGCCCAAAATGCCGTTAGCCTTCTTGGCAACAAGAGCACACTGTTGACTCATATCCAGCTTCTCGTCCACTGTGACCCCTAGGTCCTTTTCTGCAGAACTGCTACCTAGCCATTCAGTCCCTAGTCTGTAGCAGTGCATGGAATTCTTCCGTCCTAAGTGCAGGACTCTGCACTTGTCCTTGTTGAACCTCATCAGGTTTTTTTCTGCCCAATCCTCTAATTTGTCTAGGTCCCTCTGTATCCGATCCCTACCCTCTAGTGTATCTACCACGCCTCCTAGTTTAGTGTCATCTGCAAACTTGCTGAGAGTGCAGTCCACACCATCCTCCAGATCATTAATAAAGATATTAAACAAAACCGGCCCCAGGACCGACCCTTGGGGCACTCCACTTGAAACCGGCTGCCAACTAGACATGGAGCCATTGATCACTACCCGTTGAGCCCGACGATCTAGCCAGCTTTCTATCCACCTTACAGTCCATTCATCCAGCCCATACTTCTTTAACTTGGTGGCAAGAATACTGTGGGAGACAGTATCAAAAGCTTTGCTAAAGTCAAGAAATAACACATCCACTGCTTTCCCCTCATCCACAGAGCCAGTTATCTCATCATAGAAGGCAATTAGGTTAGTCAGGCACGACTTCCCCTTCGTGAATCCATGCTGACTGTTCCTGATCACTTTCCTCTCCTCTAAATGTTTCATAATTGATTCCTTGAGGACCTGCTCCATGATTTTTCCAGGGACTGAGGTGAGGCTGACTGGCCTGTAGTTCCCCGGATCCTCCTTCTTCCCTTTTTTAAAGATGGGCACTACATTAGCCTTTTTCCAGTCATCTGGGACCTCCCCCGATCGCCATGAGTTTTCAAAAATAATGGCTAATGGCTCTGCAATCTCACCCGCCAACTCCTTTAGCACCCTCGATGCAGCGCATCCGGCCCCATGGACTTGTGCACGTCCAGTTTTTCTAAATAGTCCCGAACCACTTCTTTCTCCACAGAGGGTTGGTCACCTTCTCCCCATGCTGTACTGCCCAGTGCAGCAATCTGGGAGCTGACCTTGTGCGTGAAGACAGAGGCAAAAAAATCATTGAGTACATTAGCTTTTTCCACATCCTCGGTCACTAGGTTGCCTCCCTCATTCAGTAAGGGGCCCACACTTTCCTTGATTTTCTTCTTGTTGCTAACATACTGGAAGAAACCCTTCTTGTTACTCTTAACATCTCTTGCTAACTGCAACTCCAAGTGTGATTTGGCCTTCCTGATTTCACTCCTGCACGCCTGAGCAATATTTTTATACTCCTCCCTGGTCATTTGTCCAATCTTCCACTTCTTATAAGCCTCTTTTTTGCGTTTAAGATCAGCAAGGATTTCACTGTTTAGCCAAGCTGGTCGCCTGCCATATTTACTATTCTTTCTACACATCGGGATGGTTTGTTCCTGCAACCTCAATAAGGATTCTTTAAAATACAGCCAGCTCTCCTGGACCCCTTTGCCCTTCATGTTATTCTCCCAGGGGATCCTGCCCATCTGTTCCCTGAGGGAGTCAAAGTCTGCTTTTCTGAAGTCCAGGGTCCGTATTCTGCTGCTCTCCTTTCTTCTTTGTGTCAGGATCCTGAACTCGACCATCTCATGGTCACTGCCTCCCAGGTTCCCATCCACTTTTGCTTCCCCTACTAGTTCTTCCCTGTTTGTGAGCAGCAGGTCAAGAAAAGCTTTGCCCCTAGTAGGTTCCTCCAGCACCCTCCTTCTGCCGCAGCCCTGAGTCACTGGTAACTCACTCCCAGGGCGGGTCATTCAGCAGGAATTTTGGAGGTGCACAGAACACAGACAGGATTGGTTCCCATATGGTTACAGAACTGCAGTAAAGTGGAACAATTTTCAGCTTGTGTGATTGAAGGATATCTGGATACATATTATAAGACTGTCCTACATAAATGAGGAAAAGTTGAGGTGCCTTTATTATTCTTTTGTTCCATTCTTTGTTTCTATGCGGAATTTGCCAATGCAATATCACTGTCTTCCTTTTAAACAAACAAACAAACAAAAAAGGCAATGGCTGTTGAAAATAGCAATTCCAGTCCTAATAACCACCGGGAAGCATTTCTTGCTCAATTTTATCCTACTTTTTCTACAGCAAGTTACAGTGGATCAGTATATTTGATTTGGGAGAAATGAAGTAACAGCTGCCCAAACTGAGCTTGAGCACTCCTGAATTTTGAGGTGTTCAAATCTGGAAGGCAGGTGCTGGGGGGGGGGGGGGGGGGGGGGGAGGGGCTGTGGCTCCGCAGGGGAGCACGGCAGCATGTATGTAGCAGTGTGTCTGGCGCTGCACGGAGCCAGACATGCTGGTCTGAGTGGCACGGTAAAGGGGCTGGGGGGTTGGATGGGGCAGAGGTTCGGGGGGGCAGTCAGGGGCAGGGAGAAGGGGGGATAGATGGGTCAGGGTTTGGGGGGGGGGGCAGTCGGGACAGGCAGTGGTTGGATAGGCATGGGAGTCCCGGGGATTTGTCAGGGGACAGGTAGGGGGTGGGGTTCTAGGGGGGAAGTTGGGGCGGTCTCAGGAGGGGGCAGTTGGGGACAAGGAGAAGGGAGGCTTAGATATGGGGTGGGGTCCTGGGGGGCAGTTAGGGGCAGGGGTCCCGGGAGGGGGTGATCAGGGGACAGGAAGCGGGGGGGGGGGGTTTGGATGGGTTGGGGTTTCTGTGGGGGGCAGTCGGAGGGAGTGGATGGGGGCAGGGTGGGGCTACCCTCCCTCCCTGTGGAGTGTCCTATTTTTTGAATGTTAAAATATGGTATCCCTAGTCACAGTGCAGCTCTCCATTCATAGCAGGCTGCAGCATGAGGTCTCAGCTACCTCACGCCCTCTCCCTCTTTCCTGTTGGTAGTGGCCAAGGGAATGCTGGGAAATGTAGTTCTTTCCCTGCTCCAGGGCTGGCTCTATAGGCAGGGAGCTAACAAAGGAACTACAGCTCCCAGGGCCCCCTGTTGGTTCTCAGCTCCCGTGCTGGATCCCTGCCGCCCCTGCAAATGGGCTGCCCCACACACGTGCTTGCTTTGCTGGTGCCTAGAGCCGCCCTGGCGGCTGCATCCGGTCACCGGGGCGCTCCCCTGGGCAGCTCCCCCCAGCCAGCCGGGACTCCACAGGCAGCTGGGGAGTTCCCGACCCACCTTCCCCGGGGTGGGGCCAGAGATGGGTTTGTCAGAACGGCCACCAGCAGGAGTTGGTGGCCGCACTCTGAGGTGAGAACCCCTGGGCTAGAGGCCCCGCCCAGTATAGGGCCCCCCACCCCTGTTAGGCCGGGCACTGCACAGACCTGGCCTGAAATCGGGGTCCCCCGTTGTGCCGGGCGCTGTGCAGACATGCAGTGGCCTCTGAGTCCCTTTAAAAATATGCCTGCCCTAAAGAGTTCACAGTCTAATTAGACATGGGGCAGAAAGGGAAACTGAGGCACAGAGAGGGGACATGACTTGCCCAAGGTCACCCAACACTGCCCTGCTAGCTGCGTTATTCCCAGTGCCCTCTCAGGCTGACCCCCCCCCCCCACCCCTCCAGTGTAGAGCTGTTTAGGAATTTCCTGACCTAGCCCAGCTCCTAAAGTGATTGCTAACAAAGTCAATGGTGATGGCTCCAGAGAGCCCAGTCCCCTTCCTCCCCCAGCTCCCTGTGACACATGGGGCCAAAGTGCAGGGAGAAGAGAGGAATTCATGAGGGTTAGAGGCCTGCAGCAGGCTCTGGAAAGGCCCTGGCTGTCCATTGGGGGGGCTGTGAGCAAGGGGGGCTCTGGCTGAACCACAGGCAAAGTGGCACCATGTCGTGGCTGGACCCAGATCCTGTCACTCGCTGGAGCCCTGGGCAAAGTCTGAACCAGTCTGACCCCTTGCCTGGCCTCTGGGTGTCCTCGCACATCTGGGCACTAGCACCCGGGTCTCTTGTGCCAATCCCCAGCCCCTGGGTGTCCTCGCACATCTGGGCACTAGCACCCGGGTCCCTCGCACCAATCCCCGGCCTCTGGGTGTCCTTGCACATCTGGGCACTAGCTCCCGGGTCCCTTGTGCCAATCCCCAGCCCCTGGGTGTCCTCGCACACCCGGGCACTGGCACCAAAGTCCTTCACACCAATCCCCGGCCTCTGGGTGTCCTTGCACACCTAGGCACTAGCACCAGGGTCCCTCACAACAGGTGCTGCAGGGCCAGGCTCCCTAGTGGGACAGGCTCTGTGCTCAGCACTTGTATCTGGGATGACCTCAGCGAGCCTTGTTAGCAACCTGCCCCACTGCAGCCCCTAACGGCTCAGGGCTTTCGGCACCACTTGAGTCCTGCCCTTCAGTGGGGGGACTAGCCAGGAGATAAGTGGCCTCGTGAAAAGGGAACCGATAAAACCCCTAGTTACCACCCGGATGTTTTCACAACAGAGCCGGCCATGGCGCTTCCCCCAGATCCCACGGTCTCGCTCGGTGGGAGTCCGTGGGGCCAGCCCCCCAGCTGGGGTGACAGCCTCGCTCCATTGGCATAGCAAACTACTGCCCCCTCCTTCCTCCTCCCCACTTCTCCCTCCCCCCCCCCCCCGTCAGTCTGCTTCAGCCCTGGGTGTTGGGTCTCTAGGTGCCGTCCGTCTTTGGCCTTTCTACTGAGACTGGGTCAGGTCACTTCCTCTCGTGCATTAGGTGTGTTGTGATAGCAGCTATAGACCCCCAACTGAATTGTGGGGGCCCCTGCACCGGGTGCTGCACAGACCCTGCCCGCGCTTGGGGCCCTGCTGTGCCGGGCGCGATACAGACAGCCCTTGCCCCCAAGAGCTAGACAAAGGAAGGCCCTTGGGGCAGATTTTCTTTTGTTAAATCAATGGGAGTTAGACACCTCACTATCTTTACAAAGCAGAGCCTTATCCCTGTTTTACAAATGGGGAAACTGAGGCACGGCAGGTGGCAGTGACCTGTCCAGAGATTCTGCGGAAGAACCAGAGAACTGAGGGCTGATCTCCAGAGCCCCAGCCCAGCGCCTTAATCCCCAAACCACCCTGCTGCTCTGTGTCTTTCTCCTTGTGCAAAACAGATAACAGCGTCCTCTGTATCGGGGCTCTCAACCTTTCCCGACCCCTGTGCCCCTTCCAGGAGTCTGAGTTGTCTTGCGTACCCTGTTTCACTTCACTTAAAAACTGCTTGCTTACAAAATCAGACAGAAAAGCATCACAGCCACACTACTCTGGACAAATTGCTGTGTGTCTCATTTTTACCATAGCTTTCTAAAATAAATCAATTGGAATATAAATATTGTCCTTCCAGTTCAGTGTAGAGTACATAGAGCAGTATCAACAAGTCATTGTCTGGATAAAATTTTAGTTTGTACTGACTTCACTAAAGCTTTTTGTGTCGCCTGTTGTAAAACTAGGCAAATATCTAGATGAGTTGACGTACCCTTGGGAAGACCTGTGCATCCCCCCGAGGGTACACGTACCCCTGGCTGAGAACCACTGCTCTGTAAGACATGGGAGGTGACTGTCCCGCCCTGCTCGGCACTGGGGAGGCCTCAGCTGGAGTCCTGTGTCCAGTTCTGGGCACTGTGCTTTTGGGAAGATGTGGACACGTTGGAGAGAGGCCAGAGGAGAGCACCAAAAATGATCAAAGGTTTAGAAAACAGACCTGTGCGGAAAGGTTAAAGGGACTGTTACAAAGAGGCCGGAGATGTTCAGGGAAGGGCCTTCCTACCTGTATGTTTGCCGTGGTGGTGTAGCCCTGTCGGCACTAGGATTTCAGAGATGGCGGGAGGGGTAATTTCTTTTATTGGACAAACTTCTGTTGGTGGAAGAGGCAGCTGTGGTTAAGAACAGGTTGGACAAACCCCTACAGGGATGGGCTAGGAATGAACTGGTCCTGCCTCAGCACAGGGGCCAGCCCAGCCCTGCATGTTTGATTGCACGAGAGCGGGGGTGCTGCTGGGGGCCTGCGGGTTCCTGGGGCCATGGCTGCTTGGCCGGGGGTGGGAACGCCATGGGGCCCCTTGCAGACGGCTCCCAGCTGGTCCTAGCCAGCAGCTCCTGGGTTGGAATTTGAGCAGCAGCTGGTCCTGGCTCCTGCCTGCACACCTGGGATTGGGGTTCATGGACCCGCAGAAAGCCTAGAGAGAGATTGACCAGCCATGGCCGCCCGGCCACCAGCCCCCAGCGCTGGGGGGCCTTGTCTGGCATTTCCGGCCCCAGCTGGGAAGCGGCGCCCACTGCCGGGACCCCGTGTGCGTCAGGGGAAGGGGGACACCCCGGGGGCAGCAGATTCCAGAGGAAACCGCAGCTGAGCCTGCCTGAGAAACGCAGCCCAGACTGCGCGGAGCTAAATCAACCCAGCTGTGCAGGCTGCCTCTGGTGGGCTGCAGGCCAGGAAATTGGGGGGGGGGGCTTAGCCCCCATCCCACCCCCGCAAGGCTCTGTCATCTTAACCCTTTGTGGCCCCAGGAGGCACCGTTTCTTAGAGTCCAGCTCCAGCACAGAGCAGAGCAGCCCAGTGGGGTGGGCTAAGGGGGGAGCGCCATCGGCATGCAGAGGGGTTGTAGGCTGTTATCCTGCAGACAGGCACTCAGTAAACAGATGGGGGGGTCAGTCACCCCTGAGCGAGCCTGATGCATTGTGACAAGGGTCTACGAGGGAAATCCTGCCCTTGGTGCCCCCTACATGGCCCTGCTCCCCCCCTCCCCGCCCCCCGTGGTGCTCTCCGTGCCCCTAATGGCGCCATTGACCTTCCCGGGTCTGTGCAGGTGCAGCCGACTGAGCTGGGGCTAACGATTCAGTCTGAGGATGCTGGATCCGGATGAGAGTTCGGCTCGTCCACCGGTAGCCGGGCTGGCTCTGCCGGGTTGGGGTGTGTTTGTGCCAGCGCTGAGAGCATTGTGTGCCCGTCACTCCAGTTGGTGGAGCTGTCTGACACACGTGTGTGTGTGCCTGTGAGGGAGTCAGACATTCCCAGAGCAACCCCCCACTCCCATCAGCTCAGCCCCTCTCCCCTTGGGATGTGCTCCTGCCCCAGAGTTTGGACCCAGGCTGACGCCAGCCTGGATCCCTCCCTCCCGCCAGCAGCCAGGCTCTGCAGTGGCTCTGATCCGGCGCCCCAGCGCGAGCGCACGTCTGTCCGGCGTGGAGGAGGACAGAGACGGGGACTGTCTGCACTTTGTCTGGGGCTGCGGCTGCGGGAGTCGGGCCCTTTCCATTGCGTCAGGGGGAGAATCACCTGTTTATCTCGGGATCATTTCTCAGTGCCAGCCTCTGTTCCTCCAGTGCCCCGGAGGTGGGGGTCGGCTCTGATTCCACCCCCCAGACTTCCCTCGGCGGTGGAGCATCCTCGGGGCTGGGATGGTACCAATGGGGCTGTGTCGGGGGGGGTCCCCGAGTGCCTGACAGTCCATGCAGGGTGGGGGGAGGGCACAGGGCCTGATCCATCCCTCACTTACACCGTTTCACAGCAGGGTTACTCCAGATTTACACCCCACATGGGAAAGGAGAACTAAGAGCTTCTGTGCAGGTGGCGGTAACTGGGCCTAGTTTACAATGGGGTGACTCCTGGTGGCAGTGAGAGGAGACTTTGCCCCCTCCACTCCCCCCCGCAGGCTGATGGTGCCAAACACCAGGG
The DNA here is from genome assembly GCF_011386835.1 of Chrysemys picta bellii. Lineage (NCBI taxonomy): Eukaryota > Metazoa > Chordata > Testudines > Emydidae > Chrysemys > Chrysemys picta. Next base: position 22,399,619 of record NC_088812.1, read on the forward strand.
GTTTCATGGGGGTGAAAGGTCTGGTCTGGGTGCTGCGCTCCCCCCCGTACCCGTTAGGCACCCCAGGAATTAGCGTGGCCTCTCCTGTACCCAGGCTGTGGGTCCAATTCCTCCCTGAGGTGACTCTGCGCAGGCCTGCAGCCGGATCTGGGCGCGTCTCCTGGCCACTGGATCTCTGCCCCTCACCCCGCTCCTCTCGCATTCACCTCCCCGCCCCCCTCTGCTCCTGCCCCCCAGCCCACTCCCAAATTTTCCATGCTCAGATTCCCCCCCCCCCCCGCCCCGAACAGCCAGGGGTGTCTCTGCTGTGGCTGCCGAGGGGCAGGATCGGGGCTGTTTGGGGGGGCAGAGCGAGGGGCCCTGGCTAGCTATGCACTGTCTCTTTAAGCCCTCCTGATACCCCGCCCCCCTCATTAATGTTCCTTTTCATCCCTTCTGCCCTCTGGGAAAATGGTCTTGGTCACTGGGAGGCAGCTGCTGGCCAAGGTCTGGAGGGGCCGATGGGACAAAGGGACAGTTCTGTGCGCCCGCCTCCGGCTGAGACATGAGCCTGAGACATTCCCGGGGGGTGACATGGCTCATCGCCCCCCTCCCCCCAATGGGGCCTTAAAACACCAGGGGAGCCGGGGTGTGTCTGTGGTGGTGGCCGACCTGGAAGGGGGGCGCTGGATCGTACCTGGGAGCACAGGAGATGGGGTGTGTCCCCATCGGGTCGGGGGTGTGTGTGTGCTACATCCAGGGTAGGTGTATTGGCTCCAGGGAGCTGGTTGGGGGGTTCGGACCCAGGAGGGGGCAGTTTGGACCTAGAGAGCAGGGGAGACAGGTTGGACCCGGGGGTAGGTGGGAATCCGGAGGTCTGCGGGGCCATTCCGGACCCAGAGAGCAGGGGGACCAGTTTGGGGGTTCAGGTGGGAATCCAGGGCCAAGGGGGCAGGTTGGATGCAGGGGTCAAGGGGGGCCAGGTGGGAATCCAGGGGGTGGGGGGAGTTCGGGTCTCTCGAGTGCCTGTGTCAGCTCTTGGCCAAGGTTGTTCCATGATTCACGGCTTCCGGCGCGGTGGGAGGGGACGGCGCTCACTGGTAGTGGTCACCGCCCGGCCGTTGCCGTCTGAGGGGGCAGCCTGGGGGTAGGGTGACCAGATGTCCCAATTTTATAGGGACAGTCCAGATATTTGGGGCTTTCTCTTACATAGGTGCCTATTACTCCCCACCCTCTGTCCTGATTTTTCACACTTGCTATCTGGTCACCCTACCTGGGGGTGGCGCGATACCCCGGCTCCTGCCGGCTACACGGGACTCCAGCAAGCCCTGGTTAAAGTGCTGGAGTGTTATTATTACAGTCCTGGGCTGACCCAGCAGGGGGTGCTGTGGGGAGCGGGGCGGGAGCTCTGGCTGTGGGATACTCAGGGAGGGAGGGAGGACGGATTCCCTGCTAAGAGGGTTGAACTGGGACTCGGGGGTCTGCCTGGGGGATTCTGGCCACGTCCCTGTGGGGGGGGGCAGGGCCCCACGATCATGTCTCTCTGGGCAGAGTCACGGCAGCTCTTCGCCGGCGGGAGGGTTTGAAGGATTCTCCCTCCATTCCGGCCTGGCTGGTGTTTGAGCAGCAGGGAGGGTCTTGGGGGCTCCTTGTCCCTGCATCTGATGCTGCAGCAGGCTGCCGGTATGTGTGAATGTACGTGTCTGTACCTCGGTGCCCGTGCATGAGTGTGCGGCACACATGTGTGCCTGTGTGTGGGTGTGCGTGCACCGGTATGTACATCTGTACTTGTTCACAGACGTGAGCACACATCTGCACATTTGTGTGCATGCCGGAGTGTGTGTGCATGTGAACACTAGCGTGTGCGGTGTGTGTGCCTGGCGTGTGGGTAATTATCCTGCTAAGGCACTATGGGAACTCGGGGGACAATTGAGGGTCCACACCCAGCCCAGCATGGACGCTGGGGCTGTGGCCTTGGCGTGGGGCTGTGGCGCCCCCTAGTGGCTGGGGCTGTGCAGTGCCGCTCTGTGGGCACAAAGGTTTGCTGGGGGTGGGGGAAGGTGTTGGGGGGCTGGACTGGCCTTGGGGCTCAGGTCCCCTGTGCTCCAGTCTAGCCCACGATAGTGGAGACTAAAAATGGCTGGCAGGCATCGTATGAAATGAGTTTGGCCCTGCTTCCAAACTGGGCATCAGGACTCCTGGGTTCCGTCCCAGCTCTGGGATGAGGGGAGTGGGCTCTAGAGGTCAGAGTGGGTGCTGGGAGCCAGGACTCCTGGGTTCTATTCCTAGCTCTGCTCCCGCACCAATGGACCATCTCAGAAGAAAGGCCTCCAAGGGGCCAAAGCCCTTCACCCTGGGTGGGGTGGGGTGTGTCCCAGCAAGGCTGGGGCTGCCTGGGAACAGGCCCTGTTGCTGCCCCTGTTATAAAGACCCCGAATAGCCAACACGTCCCCTCTCAGGGCAGCAGGGCCAGCTCCAGGCACCAGCCTACCAAGCATGTGTTTGGGGCGGCACCTGGAGGGGGGCGGCGCTCCGGCCCGAGAGCGGGGCCGCGACTGGGCTTGCCGCCCTCCTCCCGGCGCTCCGGCCGGCCGGGGAGAGAGGGCCCGCAGCCCGGCTTGCCGCCCTCCTCCTGACGCTCCAGCCGGTCGGGGAGAGCGGGCCTGTGGCCGGGCTTGCTGCCCTCCTTCCGGCGCTCTGGTCAGTCGGGGAGAGGGGGGCCCCGGCCAGGCTCGCCGCCCTCCCCGCGGTGCTCCGGCCAGCCGGGGAGAGCGGGGCCGCGGCCGGCCTTGGCACCCTCCCCTGCCACGCTCCCCACCAGAGGGCGGCGGGAGGCTTTTTTGCCTGGGGCGGCAAAAAAGCCAGAGCCGGCCCTGCAGGGCAAGACTAAGGCTCGTGTTTTAACGGGGAGGGGAGGTCACCTTCGGGACCGACTGCCCCGGGACGCGGCAGCGTCTCCATCATGTGGAGTCGAACAGACGGACTGTCCTCTCTCAAGCTCTGCGCTAGCTCCATCCCCAGCTACGGGCTGGATGCAGGAATCCCTGGGTCATTCTCTGGCCCGTGCAGTGCGAGAGGCCGGATCAGCCTGCTCCCTTCCTGGCCTTAGAATCTCTGCATTAATGGCTCGGCCTTCGCTCCCCGGGAACTGTGATGCCATCACCTCCCCAGCTCCCTCGTCCTCCATGGAGTCTCACTGGGGGAGATCGACCGAAGCTGAATTTCAAAGCTGCGCCCCCTTTCTACCTCCCCTCCTAGGAAAGCACAATGGCGTTCCACAGCCCGCTGTGCTTCCCCTTTCACATCACCTCGGGCACTCGGCCACGGGTCCTTTATCATCTGGTTCTTCGCACCCGCGTGTGGTTAAAGAGTCAGAGCATCAGGCTATAAATAAACACCAGCAGGAGGGGGCGGATCTGGGGCGATACCTGAGTGAAAAGCAGATCGACAGCAGCCTGTGTTGTCTTTTCGCCCCATCCCGCCCTCGGTGCTTCCCCTTTCCAAGTGGGTTTGTCCATTGCATGGATGCAAGGTAATGACCTTGGGTAAGTCATTACCCCTTGTGGTGCCTCAGTTTCCCCATCTGTAAAGTGTAGAGAATGCTCCTCCCTTTGCCTATTGCCGTGAGCCTTTTGGGTCACAGACTGGCTCACTGTGTGTCTGTGCAGCACCGAGCATGATGTGGCCCTGATCTCAGTCACCTCTGGGCAGCACCTGGCATGATAGGGGCCCTGATCTCAGTGGGCTCTGGGCACCAGGCAGCACAATGGGCAGGGCCGGATTTCCGATTAGGCACCGTAGGCACGGGGCTAGGGATGCCGGCATTCTATGGGCATCTAAAAGTTCAAATTTTGCCACTCAAGTCCCAGCAGGGGGCAGGGACAGTTGAGAGGGCGACAACCCCACACAGCCCTGCTGCTGGAGAGCTCCTCGCTGCGCCCGGCAGACAGCATCACCTCCCGGAAGGCCAGTGAGTGCGGGCCGGGGGCAGGGCTTGGGAGTGGGTCTCTGGGTAGTTCATGGGGCAGCTCTGGGCAGAAGGGGTGTGGGGGCACTGGGCAGTGGGCAGAGGGGTGCTGGGTGGCACCTAAAAGTTAAAAGTGGTGGGTGTCTCCTGGCGCCCGTGGCGGTTAAGAGCTTCCAGGCAGCAGGGGTACCCTGCAGCTTCTGGCCGTCTCCAGGTGGCAGGACCCCCAGAGCTCCAAGCCGGGGAGGGGGGAGACCCCCGAGCCCCTGTGTCTAGGGCCAACCTAAGTATAAATGTGGCCCTGATAATGGGGGTTCCTGGTCTTTGTTGCTAATACACACAATAAAAGACCCAGTTGCCCTGGCCAAAAGTCCACTTCCCAACTGGAACCAGTTAAAAATATTAACAGGGATCACAGCTGGGGCTGATTTCCCAGAGCACCAGGTTTCTGCATCTTTAATTCCACCATCAGCAAGGCACTGACTGGCCATTGGCCCAGGATTGGCAGGACTGGGGTGACTGGGGGTGTGTGCAGCTGAGTGGCGGTTACCATCTGCCCATGGTGCCTTACCCTGTCTCTGCCTTCCAGGGCTCTGCATCGCCCTGTGCCTGTGGGGCACCATGGCCCAGAATAACGGCACACAAGGTAAGACTGACTCCTCCTGGCTAACCTTCCCCAGCGCTCCCGGCTGCCCGGGGTCTCCAGCCTCCGCCCCCTCCGGTCCCTTTCCCTTGTGGGAGGAGAGCAGAATCAGGGGCCTGGCAATCTGGGAGCAGCCCCTGGGCGTGGGCATCTTGGGGTGGGTTTATAGAGCAGGGTGGGTGCATGCAGGGGAGAGGAAAAGGCCCGTGTAGCCCTCCCCTTCACTTCCCAGCCCCATGGCCAGCAGAGAATAGACACTGGGGCCAGGGCTCTACACTGGGGGCTGGAGGGAGGGGCAGATCCCCTTTGTAGCCAAGGGCCCTATTATTGACCAGCCCGAATCAAACCCCTGATGGCTCAGATGTTAGAAGTGGCATTTGTAGGTGCCCCCCTCTAAAATCGGACTGAACTGAAACCTGGGACTCACGTGCCCAGCTTGGGATCCGGACTCTGCGCCCCGAGCCCAGCTCCGCTGCGAATCCCAAGATGGGATTCGGGCAAATTTCCATTGACCCACTGGGGTCCCCCAGTGCTGCACCCACCCTGCTCCGTCTGCTCCCGTCCCAAGCCCTGCAGCCGGCTAAGCTGCGCTGGGATCCTTCCCCTCACGCTGGCCAGAGGGACGGATCCCAGCGGAGCCCCAAACACCGGGCAGCTAAAGGATCCAGGAGCCCCCGTAGGCAGGTCACAATCTGGGTCATGGGAGGCATCTCAGGATCCAAACTAGCCTCGCGCCCGATTCCGCTCTCAGTCAATCCAGAGCAGAGCCGGGCAGGAATTTCCCAAGGAACCGTTTTTTGCCAGGAAATGCTGATTCGGTTCAGAGGAATGTTTGGTTTAACATGGGAAAAAATTGCGCGGGGCTGGGGGGCGGGGGGGAATAATTTTCAAAATGAACAATTCCCGTTTTCTGGTTTGGAGCAAGGTTTCGGTTTGAAATTGACGCTAATGAGAGTAATGACGACAGCAACAAAAAGGAGAAAAATTGGGCGAGATCGAAAACGTTTCACTTGAAGTGACGCCCGGCTCCGGCAGCTCTGCCTGTCTGTGCCGGGGGCACCCCGGGGAGCCAAGGCCCCTGTGCAGCCGAGGGCAGCTTGTTGCCAGGCGGTGGATGGCATCGGAGCTGTTTGCCAGGCGCCCAGGGACGAAAATCAGCGAATGGGGCGTGTGAAAGGAGTCGACCCCACTGTGTGTGTGGGGGTGCGGGGGGGGGGGCGCTCTGCACTGGCTGACCCTGCCCAGCTGTTCCCACCCCTGCAGGTACCACTGAGGACTGCGACAACCAAATGCTATGCCCAGCAAACACCAAGTGTGTGAACAACACCCACTGCACCTGCCTGGATGGATACTGGCCAAGAGAAAATCACCCCATCCTCTTCACCGATACAACGGAGATCTGTGACGGTAACGGGGTTCCCACGTTGCCCTGGGGGAGCTGGGACAGAGCAGGGCATTAAGGGCCAGAGCAGCCAACTCCACTGACTCCAGGGCCTGTCAGGGGTGCTCAGCCCGGCTGGGGAATTGGGGGGGGGGGGCGGCAGTACAGGTGAGGGCCGTCCTCCTGGGGATCGAACCGGGGGCCTCCAGAGTGAGTGACAGGAGCAGCTGTAGCAGGAGCAGGGGTGTCTCTTTGTATTTTGCCGCCCCAAGTCTCCTGCCTGGAGCCGCCCCTGGCCAGGAGTCTTGGGCTCTGTGAATGGGGCACAGGGTGGGGGGGCCCATCACACTGACCCATCTGAATCCCAGCCTGGGCCCTAATCAGCCCCTGGGTGTCCAGGGGCAGAGGGGCCCCACGGGAGCAGAATGGGGCAGCCCTGGCTATACTCCCCACTCCCCCGGCCCTCCCCCGCCATGCAGGGATCCAAGGAGGGAGGGGGCAGAGGAGAGGCAACTTGTCACCCCCCCCCCAACACACAGGGAGCCTGGAGCCCCTGGGGGAGTCTTCCCCCCCCCCCATGGGGGATCTGGGTGTTTGTGGGGCCGAACCCCCCGTACCTGGGACAGAAGGCTCGGGAGGGCTGTTTCCGACATTCCAGCAGCAGAAATGGGTAACTGAGAATCAGGGCCTTAATCACTAACTGCTCAGGGCCCCGGTTGCATGGGTCCCGTCACCCAGCTCAGTGCGGGGGGGATGGGGGGGTGATACAGGGAACGTCTCCCTGCCAGGACTGTTCAGAGCGTCCCCTCTTACATTACAGATATTAACAAGTTTCTGGGGCCGAGCCCGCCAGACTGCGGACACAACACAAACTGCATCAACATGGTTGGGAGTTACTACTGCACCTGCATCGATGGCTACGAGCCCAGTTCTGGGAAAGCCTACTTCATGAACGTGAGTGAGAACCCCTGCCAGGGTGAGCTCTCCCCTGCCCCCATCTGCTGAAACCCCCCCTCGCATAGGGCAGCCGAGAGCGGGTTTGGGTTCCGGTGAAAATTTTTTTTTCGGGCCCTCCAGCAAGGGCGGACCGGCTAAACAGGGCCGACGAGAGGGGGGGAAGCTGGGCACCGGGCCCCGGTAATTTGTACCGGCTTCCCCCGCCTCGTTGGCCCTGGGCCCTTGCACACATAAATGCTCGTTCCAGAACTGGGGCTGTACTGGGGCTGCTGCCGGCTTTGGCAGTGGCCCGAGGCCGTCAGTGAAGCTGTTATGAGACGTGACCCTCGCCTGCTACAGCAGAGCATGGGGCCAGGCTCACCCCTGTGCCCGGCGCTTAGACAAGGAATAAACCCTCGGGGTTAGAAACAGACCCACGGAGCAAACTCCTTGTGCTGCAGAGATGCGCTGGGGAGAGGGGAGGGGACCCTCGCTGGTCCCAGCATGCAGCATCTGGGCTGCTAGTGTCCCCTGAGCCTGGGAAGTGGCCCCACGAACAGTTCTAGGAATTGGGCAAAAGCGTTTTTGACTTGCCCCTCTTCCCCCCCCCCCCCCGTCCCCTATTGCTTGAGCTTCTGCTGGGGGCAGGCAGCCATGCTGTGCTCTAGCCTCTAGGGGGCGCAGCTGCTAGTTCGAGGGACCCTCCCACTGCCCCAAGCTCCCTGCGTGGGCAGTGCTGTGAGGGGGCATGTGCTGTGACTGGCATTGCTAGCCCAGCCCCAGGCTTCCCTGAGGCACCCCGAGTTCCAGCAGTCTGGGGCGGGGACATGGGGTTGGCGTTCGTCGGCTCCGTGTGCTGTCCTAGCTCTGGGCGGGTCGCCGGTCCGGCAGACCTCCATCGAAGTGCTCAGACAGCCCACAGAGTTGGATCATTGGCAAAGGCACTCGGCCAGGTTTATCGCCAGTGCAGCCCGGTGCCAGCGCCCATAGATGCCACAAGGACACGGCCACACGTCTGCCTCTGACAATGGACCCCGACAGTTACAGACTGAGATAAACCATCCAGGATAAACAATTGACGTCCCAGCTTGTGTGTTTCACAACATACTTGTTACCCCCCTTGTGCCTTTCTCCTGCTGCTTCAGACAAAACATCCCTTATTCACCCCCTGGCTTTGTTCTTTACTCCTGATGCTTCAGACAAAACATTCCCCACCCGTCAAACCATCTTATTGTGCGCTAGGCAGGGGAATCTCGTGCTGGGATGTGGTTACACAGTCACTGTGTTTTAGCAATGCCGGCAATACCAGCTGCTAAATCGCTTTGTGCTGGTCCCTGTCTGTGCCCCCTGAGGCCCCCGAGTCAGCAAAGTCATGCTACGCACTTAACTCGGCTCCAGTGGGTCTCAAGTGCATGGCTGAGCTCGTGACGACAATCCCAGGCATTACAAAAAAAAATCAGATTAGCTTAGAAAATCCCGAGCTTTAGAAAGACCAATGAGCAAGGGGCAGAGTGTGGATTGAATTGAATTGAAAAGGGGCAAATTCAAAGCAGATACAAGGAAATACTCCTCCACCCGGAGCAGCAGTAGCCTCTGGAACTCACTGCTACCGCGGCCTGGAGGCTGTGAATGTGTCGAGTTTTAAAGAGGGACTGGCTGTTTCTATGGGGAACGACAATGCCTGGAGCTGTGCTAGTTAATGGACAGTAATTCCGGGAGGGAGGGAAAAGCTCCCACTTCAGGGCTTCAGACGCCCTTCGACTATTAGAGACCAGAAGGAGACCTTCATGGGGGCAGATTATCCCCTGGCTGCTGCTACGGGACTCTTACACCTTCTTCTGTAGCACCCGTCGCAGACGGGATACCGGGGTAGATGGGCCCTGGGGCTGACCCAGTCTGGCAATGCCTGTGTGTTCCTCTGTGATTGGAACCTGAGGGGGATTTCTGCCAAGTCCCAGTGTTCCCACCCCTGGGGCAACTCAGCTTCACACATGGACTCCTAAATCTCCCCAAATCTTGGCCCCATTGCGGCTTGGCCAATAGCGGCCACAGTGGCTGTTCAGGGGTCGGAAGGTCCCCTTCCCTCTGTTATGTTCATGGCACACACACACTGTTAGAAACAAAGTGTCACATCCTCTCGGTGGCAGGCTGCAGTTCAACACAGGGTTATTTCTTAGAATCCAGAGCCCCAGCACACGAGGACCCGAAACAGAGAGAGACAAAGCAGGCTGCTCCTGAAGGCAGACAGGGATAACTAACCCCACTTTGCTCTAGGCTGGCTCTTTGGCAGACACACGGCTGAAAACCCCAGATCACGTTTGTCACCCGAGCCCTTGAGCCAGCAAGCAGGTCCAGGAAAGCCCCTTGCAGATATATAGTAAGAGCTTGTGATGCTAACACAGTTTTCAATACACCATATTCTCGAGTGGTCGTTCCGCTGCCAGAGCAACCTAGTGCCACCTGAGCGTAGCTGAGAATCAGGCCTTTGATTGTTAAGCTCCCAGGGGCCTGGTCGCCTGGGTCCCATCACCCAGCTCAGTACAGGTGGGTGATACAGGAATGTCTCCCTGCCAGGACTGTACAGAGTGTCCCCTCTTGTGGTGCAGATATTGATGACTGTCAGGGCCACGCAAACTGCGTCAACATGGCTGGGAGTTACTCCTGCAGCTGCATCGATGGCTACAAGCCCAGCTCTGGGAAAGCCAACTTCATGTGAGTGGGGACACCGCCAGGGTGAGCTCTCCCCTGGCCTGCACTGCACCCTGCTTAGTCCTCCTCACCCCCCCATACACACACCCCTGTGCGCATTCCAGGCCTGGTGCTGCACCAGAGGCTGCAGCAAAGGCACCAGATCCACTCATCATGGCTGTGATGCGCTGTGACCCTGAACTGCTGCCCCAGCGCGTGGGGGCCAGGATCTCCCCTGCCTCGGTGATTGGATTGGGAATAAACCCCTACGTTTGCAGGGAGGCGCCGGGGAGACTGGTGGGGCCCTCACTGTCCCCAGCACACAGAATCCAGGCTGCTAGTGCCCCTGAGCCTGGGAAGGGGCCTCGTGGATGGTCCACATACAGCACAGTGCGCTCTGCCCCCTATGGCCCTGCGGAGCAGGGAATAGCCCCAGTGCAGGGCACCCCGTCCACACCCCCAATCTGCCCCCTCCCTCAGGGCTGGGAGCAGAGCCTACTCCAGCCCCACACCGACAGGGAGCCCCTGGGATGGGAGGGTGTTTCCCCAGGGGGCGATTATGCCCCCTTAGGCAGCCAGGGCGGCCTGACCAGAGAAGGGGCCGGGGCGTGCCAAGCCCTTGTTGGCGACGTTCAGCCGGTAGTTAGAGTTTGTATCAAGTCCTAGCTGGCCGTTCCCATGGTAACCGCCCTTTACACCCTTGTTGCAGGGCTGGGGGGGCAGAGCACCAGGCCCGTCGAACTGGGAGAACTCAGGAGCCCATTCGTTCAAACGCTTCCCCTGGCAGAGACCTCGCCCAGCCGTTCCTGTGCCCAGCCCCAGGCCGTGTGGGATAACCCCAGCCAGTGTCCTGGGGCGGGTCTAGGCACAAGAAGAAATCCGCGCCGCAGGTATCTCAGCCAGCGTCCCGGGGATTGTCCGGGGATAGCTGGTATCGGGAACCGTGCGGAGAATCCCTAGGGCTTGTCCCCAGGGGAATTGATGGCGATCGCTGTTCTCTTTGGAAGCGCACTGATTATTCCAGACCAGCATGTCCAGACGGGGAGTGATTCCACAGGAGCTGTTACTGTCAGTTTCCCCATGTACTTAATTTCCCCATGGCGGGAGGGATAGCTCAGTGGTTTGAGGATTGGCCTGCTAAATCCAGGGTTGTGAGTTCCATCCTTGAGGGGGCCATTTAGGGATCTAAGGCAAACGTCTGTCTGGGGATTGGTCGTGCTTTGAACAGGGGGTTGGACTTGATGACCTCTTGAGGTCCCTTCCAACCCTGATATTCTATGATTCTTAACCCCCTAGAGACACCCAATCTCAGAGCTCCCTGCAACTCAGAGCGAGTTTGGAAGCCGTGGGACGCCCGAGGGAGGGGAGCGCTCTGGCTGCACCACTAAGAACCTAGCGCATGGCGCCCCTTCTCCAGCAGACAGAGCGTCAGAGCTGGGAAAAGCGCTTTGGAGCAGCGGCTGTGCTGTGGCTGGATGTGTGTACAGTGCCTGGCACCACGGGGCCCCGGCTGCGGCGTTACCCCCTATAAACATCCCAATGGAACCAGGACGGGATGGATAAGGACACTGGAAGCTCCGTTCCCATCCCCCATGGACTCTTGGAAGCCTTCGGGGGCGGAACCTGATTGTATGTCGTTTCCGGAATAAAGCAGGTTCTGGAAACACGGAGCCGCCTCAGTGCTTTCAGGAGAACCCATGAGTGTTGCAGGGTCAAGGGCGGAGGATGCAGGACTTGGCAGGATGCAGCCGGTCAGTTCTTACAGGGTTCAGTCTGCCCCAGGACCAGCTCAGCCTCTGAAGAGGCAAAACCGTGGCGCCGGCCAGGCTGAGACACAAGTAACGCTGGCACTTGCACAGTACAGACGGGATCAGAGCTGGGGCCCATCTAACCTGGTATCCCGGCTCCCATGGGCCAGAGCCAGATACTGCAGAGGACGGTGGAAGAGCTGGGGGATAATCTGCCTTCACTTCCTGGTCTCTAGTACTCAGCTGGGCTGAAGCCCCACAGCAGGAGGTTTTCTCTCTCTTCCCAAACATTTGTGTCCTTTAACTATGATCACTCTGGCTGTTCTCATCATCCGTAGGATTGTCCAGTCGCTCCTTGAATCTTACTAAATTCGTGGCCTCAGTGACTCTTGTGGAGGGGAGTTCCACAGGCTAATCGCACATTGCGTGAAACAGCCTTTCCTTGGCTCAGTTTCAAATTTTCCCTCTTCTAACTTCCCTGACTGGCCCTTGCTCTCGTGCTATGAGATGGGGAGAACAGAAGCTCCCCATCTCCCTTCTCTATCCCCGTCAGTCATTTATAGACTCTTAACACGTCCCCTCTTATGTTCACTCTAAGGTGCCAGTCCCAGTCTTTTCAATCTCTCTCCGTAGAGGGTTTTTCCAGGCCCCTGATCATTCTCATTCCCTGTCTCTGAACCCCTCTGGTTCTGCACTGTCCTCTGTGCAAGAGGGTGCCCAGGGCAGCTCATGGAGTGCAGAGGAGGTCACCCCATTGACTGATATCCAGGCATTAGACTAGCCCTCATGTTATTTTCTATCCCCTTCCGCCAAAGCAGCTCCCCATTTGTCCCTTCCAGGGGCAGACGGCTCATTCAGGCATTGCCGTCTGCACTCATATTGCGGCACTGGGCATCGCCAGATCCCCTTGGTAGCTTTAGCAAGCAGCAGGCGCGTGTCCTGGCAGGGCTGCTTTTCCCTTCCCAGCTGGAGCGGCTCATTCCGGACAATAGCCAACTCGCTCCCGTTCACTGACCCAGTAACTGAACTCCTGGCTCTAACCAGCCCCGTCTCCCCAGAGCACGGTGCATGTCGGACGCCTGGATTATCTTCCAGCAGCATCACTCCAGTGCCAAGGTACAGCTCCTAGATCAGCCTGACCTAGCGCTTTCTCCTTGCAAACATTGATAAGTGCCAGCGAAACACCACAATCTGTGAGTCCCACGGGAACTGCATCAACATGCCAGGGAGTTACATGTGTAAATGCAGTGTGGGATTTGGGAAGAGTCAGAAGGATACGTCTAAGATCTGCACAGGTACAATGGGAGCTGGAAACAGTCGTGGCAAAGGCATGATGTTTCTGGTTTGTCTGCAGTCTTGCTAACGCGTGGTGTTGCCTTAAAGCCTCACCTCCCAGAGTCATGTGATTCTGCTTTTGGCTAAAATCAAAATTAGGGCCTGGTGGGGGAAGGTCAGGTCTTTGCAAAGCAAACTGGGCTGAGATGGAGCCGAAGACTCTGTATTGGACAACCTTTAATACAGCTTGGGCTCAAAAAGCCCATTCATTTCTGGAACCCCATTAACCAAACCCTCAGCCGCTGCTAAGAAGCCAGCATCACAAAGGAACTAGCTTGGGTCATCAGCAGGAATCAACCCCAGGATGTCTCTGCTGAAAGCACACATCTCCGCTACTGGAGCTAAGGGAGTAACTCCATTAGCTTGTCATTGTAGCAGGCTGTTATCTACTTATGGGAACCAGCCACTAGACCAGGACAAACTCGCTCTCTCCTTGTTCCGTTGCTCAGCAGCGTTTGCTAGCAGCTGGCACATACAAGCCCCCTCACACGCATGGCGTAGGCCCGTTGCCTTCCAAGAGGTTTAACAATGGAGCAAAAGTTGAGTTTCCTGCCAAAGGAACAAGGGATTTTTTCCAGCCCTGATGCACTCCCGGCCGTGAGCCAGGAGACACAAAGCTCCTCTCAGTGAGGGGGAGCAGAGGGTAAAAGCTGCCTGGTGAGACAGGGGAGACACATTCTTGGCCTTCTATAGCAGAAGCAAGCTGAAAGCGACAGGTCTAGCAGGTCCGGTATGAGACTAGGACTCAGGAGACTTGGGTTCTAGTCCCAGCTCTGTTACTGCTGGGTGTCCTTGGGCAATTCCATACCTCAGTTTTCTCTCCCACCTCTTGTTTATTTAGACTAGAAGCTCTTTATGGCAGTGTGTGTGCAGCGCCCTGGGTGCTGCCTTTATGCAAATAACAACCAAGAGGAAGGGGCATAGCAGGAAATAGCAAAATGCTGTCACGGAAAAGAGAGAAAAGGGGAGTCTGAGAAAAAGCTGCTGGAACACGGCTCAAGGGAAGGATCCGTGAGCGCTCTTGACTCTCCCCGCTGATTGACTTGTTTGCTGATGTCCAGGCAAAGGGGATTTTAACCACAAGGATTTCTGTGAGAAGCAGAAGCGTTATGGATAAATATCGGGGAGAGCTTAGCTTTCTTCTGTGGCCCTGCCCTTACGTCCTCAGGAAGGGTCACCACCCATCTGTCCCCAGGGATGGTGACTGATAGGCCACTGCTGACCTGAACGCCAGAGGGAGTCAGCAGAACAGCTCTGCATGCTGATCCAATCTTGCTCGTTAACCAGCCGACCCTTCGACTGTTTGGGTGGATAAATGTCTGTGATTTTATTGGCAAACTGTTTGCTCCGAAAACTTGTCACTGATGTCATACAATTGGATGCCTGATTCCCATGGTCTTTCTCTGCTTCCTGATTGGACGGCTGAAATGTTGGGTTAATAATCAGGTGAATGTTCAATTCCAGCACTCGTTCCTGGCTAGGATTTCTGGGAGAATTGGTCATGACCGTTTCCGCAGCAGCTCAACCGCTTCCCCGAACCCGCAGGAATGACTAACGATGCGCCTGTCCCCCATTCGTCACCACAAACTCAGTGCTTCTGTATGTGAAATGGTCACAAAGCGGGGGCCAGAGCCCCAGTGGTGTAAATTGCTGTAGCACCACTGACTTCAAGGGGTTTTCGTCCCAGCTCTGCTTTTCCATCTCTCTTTGCCCCAGACAGGACTGCAGTCTCCTCAGGGGCTGGCTGGCTGGCCGGAATGAGTGCGTCTCTGCACGTACAGGCCGGGTCCCTAGGTAGAAAACCCCACTCCCTGCACAGGGTGAGTGACCGTGCTGCACCATGGAGCCTGGAGGGTGCACGGCCCTCCAGCGTTTGATTAGATCACGGCAGGGCTCTCTGTGCCTGGGCAGGGCGGGGCCCGTCTGTCAGATCAGACTCTCCACAGTGGTGAAAGGCCCCAGGGTCCAGCGAGGGCAGTAAAGTCCCCTCCGTTTCGGGCCAGATTGGTGAACCACTGGCTGGCGACTCCGGCTGGGGGTCAGGCTGGGCGGGTCTCTTCCGGCTTTGGCTTCCACAGGCCAGATCGGCAGCGAGTGTCGAACTGGCGTCATCCATCCAAGGGCTTGGTGGATTCGCCCCACGGGGCCCTGGGCCTGGGGGTCACAGCAGGATCCAGGAATGGACATTGGGCCACTGCTCATTGCGCAGTGTTAGGAATGGGGGATCCCCTGGATCCAGCTGGCTTCCAAACAACCCATTTACCAGCCGTGCAGGGCCTGGCTGCATGTGGGGGTCTGCGGGCTTCTGCCATAGACCCCCATGAGCACCACCAGAGAGCAAAGAAACTAGTTTAAAGGGACAGCACCCAATTCCCCTGCACTCCCATGGGCACAGCCCACCCACCCTTCTCCTAGTGCTCCACGGGAGGGGTGGTGCTGGGTGTATCCCGAACGGGGAGGGGACCCATCGGGCTGGGGTCTGTAACGCTGAGCATGGCGCCCCCTTCTGGTGACTAGCTCCAGTTCAGCGCCCCCTTTCTTCTCTCCCACCATTGCAGCTCCCGGAGTCGCAGCTACCCCGTGTCTCAGCCATCCGACCAGGCCACGCTGTGATCCCCATTCTGGGGGAGCCTTTCAAAGTCAGACCCCTCTCTCCTATGCCTGCTAGTGAAACCCTTTCTCCGGGGCTCCTAGCCCCCCCTTGGGGCTTCCTAGTCCCCCTTGCCTCAGGCCCCCACCACTGGGCCCAGCCCTCGGGCTCTATAGAAGCCCCACCTGTCCCCTCCCAGGCGAGCTTCCTTCTAGCTAGTGCCCTGCACGCAGGCTAAGTCACTTCCCCTTTGCAGCTTAACTGGCTGATCGGGCCCCGCCTTAACCCCGCTCTGTCAGGGCTGGTGCAGGGAGGGTATTGCAGGGTCCTGGTCTGGAAAAGGTTGGGCCCGCCGATCTCGGGGGTGGGGGAGGGGTTGTGCCGCAGGGATTGCGGCACTGCAAATAGCAGGGAAGAAAGGAGAATAGAATAGGGTGACCAGACAGCAAATGTGAAAAATCGGAACAGGGGGTGGGGGGTAATAAGAGCCTATATAAGAAAAAGACCCAAAAATCGGGACTGTCCCTATAAAATCGGGACATCTGGTCACCCTAGAATAGAATGGGGGGTTAGATGGAGCAGACAGACTGACCAACAGACCACAACCCCTGCAATCGGTGGGGGGTGCGTCCATGATCATTCACTCCCCGTGCGCTCCCAGCTGTTCTGTGTGTGACACCCCCCCCTCGTTTTCCCCTCTCAGACATCGACGAGTGCCGCAAGACCCCAGATATCTGCAACCCCAATGCCACGTGTATCAACACCTACGGAAGCTACCGGTGTAAGTGCCGGGCTGGCTACGTCCCCTCCAGTGGGAACACGACCCTGTGCCAAGGTGGGTTGTGCCACTGGGGGCATGGAGGGGCCACCCGGGGGGGTCTTGGCAGGGCCTGGGGTTACACAGGCAGAGGTCCTGCCCAAGGGGGCAGCGAGCTGGGAACTGGTCTGGGATGGTGCGCCAGCCCCGCTGCCCTCCATGGACGGGGTCCCTCTGGGTCTCAGCCCTCGGTGGGGGGGCTCAGCTTCCAAGCTCTCACCTCCCCCCAGCCCAGCCTGTCCATCCACTGGGGTGTTTCCGGTTATCTCAGAGCCACAGCCACCAGTGTGCCCAGGTCTGGCTCTGGGAGCGGAGCAGGGGCCAGGCTGGGGAGGGGGTGAGCAGGGCAGCCAGGGCCGGGTGTCTCTCCCCCCTCCCTCCCCAGCAGTGCCTGCATTCCTGCTGCATGGCTGGATTCTCTGCCCTGGGAAGATGGCAGCAGGGGGCGCAGTCTGTGCCTAGAGGCCACTGTGGGACCAGCCTGGGGCTCCCTGCTGGAGTCTTTTCCCCCGCATCCCCAACACACACCAGAACCTCGCACAGTTGGGGGGAGATACGTCTGGGATGATTCCACAGCCCCCTCCCCACCCCACTGCGGCTCAGTCCCTCTAGGACGGGGAGTGGGGACGGTTCCTTTCACAGAGATCAGCTTGTGGGCGGAGGATGGGGAGAAGGGGCTGCGCACATGTGTGGGGCTGAGTGTGTGTGTGTGGGGGTCACTGCTCCCCCTGCTGGGAGAGGATCTATTACACCCATATCACTGACATGGGCTGGGTGTGTCCCTGCTGCCTCCTGCTGGAGGGAATGAGTCCTGCTCTCTGGTGCATGCACCTACCCAGCCAGACCCCACATTTCCCACCCACCCCCCATCTCTCATTTCTCCTCCCTTTCCATCCCCAGAGCTCACCTGCCCCCCCCCCCCCCCCCCCGCTGGATGATGACAACTCTGCCGAAGCCAAGGTGAGTGGGGCATAGACCCCGATTCCCCTTTACGTGCCACGTTGCTTTTCACTGATCTCACCCAACGAGGATTCTGAGGCCAAACTCACCCCTGGGCAAAGAGCCAGTGGCCAGTCCCTGGAGCCCCTGCAGTCCAGCCACAGCCTAGGCCTTTGCCCCCGGGGTGATTCTCACCCTGAGGATCAGCAACATCAGGCTGCTACAACTCGCTTCAGCTTGCAACCGCCGTCCCCCACCCTCCCTTGCACCCCCTCGGGGCCAGACGGGGCATTGCCCGCGCTCCCTCTGGCGCCTGGCTTCTGAGCCGAGGGATCCTCTCGGGACGGGGGGAGGTGGGCTGCGATTCTGTGATCTCTTTTCCTGAGGCAGGCCTGGGCCTTGTTTTGCAGAACCTCCTGGGCAGCTTCCAGGCACAGGTGGGACGTCTCTGCAAGGCGGCGCTGAAGCAACTGAAGCAGATGGAGACTCAGAGCGCTGAGCCTGTGAAGGGGCAGCTGCAGGTGCCAAGTCAAAATTCGGGGCCTTGCTGGGTTTGTTCCCATTAGGGGGAGGAATCGCTGCTCCTACTCGGATCTAGTCTCAGGGCGATCTATAGGGATGCAGCGCTGAGAACAGGAGATAAATAAACAGCAGCACTGCCCAGAAATTCCCATGCCTGCCTCTCCGGTGGATCTCTGCCCAAGAAGCTGCTCTCCTAGGTTCCTAGGCTAGACGGGACCATTGTGATCATCTAGTCTGACCTCCCAGGCAGCGATGTGAATTGCAGGAGAACTTGTCTTTCCTTTCAGGGGGATTGTGGGAAGGCAGTGGAGGACTAGCAATCTGGGACTGGAGGGCGCGGCAGGGGCTCAGGCACTGTGACACCAACACCCCCCACGTTTGTTTGGCCAGGGCTTCTTGGATATTCTGAAGAAGCAGATAAATCTGGTCGGGCAGCAGAGCGAGAGCGTGGAGCGGAGACACCGGATCGCAACGGAGCTAATGGCCACAGTGGAGATGCTGCTGAGAACGCTGGCCCCGACCCTGCGTGACAGCACGATCAGCATCGCATCCACCAACGGCAGAGGTCAGCACCTGGCCACTTGGCCCCTGCATTTCCACTCGGGCTTTCATTACCCGCAGCCTGTGCTCCCCACAGCACCCCCTGCTGGGAGAGGCTGGGACTGGAGTAGCTGGGAGCTCCCCCCACAGCCAGGAAAGCACCTTGCCTAGCTACAGGCTTCCTCCCATGTTCTCTGTTGTGAGCCCTGGCTGGCATTGTGGTTGCAGAGCTGGGGCTGGTGGTCAGGCAGGCTGGGAACCAGAGCCAGGAGACCGTGATGCATGGAATTAAAGTGGGCCGGAGCCCCAGGGCAGAAAAATGAAGGTATGTGGTCATTGCCTGTGCTGGGGTGTGTATAGCGATGGGCATGGCCAGGGCATTGGGATCAGCAGCACAGAGCGCCTCCTAGCACCAGGCTGGGGTATGCAGGGGGATGGGGCATGGCCAGGGCATTGGGGGTAGCACCTCGAGCAGCCCCAGGGCCCCTCCTGTCCCCCATTGCATCCGTCTCCTCTGTCTCTCGCAGGCTTCACGCTGGCCGGGCTGCTGACATACCAGGGGATAAGCCCCATCCTGGAAGGTGCTGGGCGGGTGGAGGCGCCTGAGTTTGACAAGATCGGCCAGACAGGGAAGTGGGCGCAGGAGCCGGGGTGGCCCAGCTACCGTGTGCTGTCTCCGGTGGTGTTGGCCTTCATCAGTGACCCAGGCGCTTGGCCTCTCTGTCAGCATCTGCTTCAGCAACCTGGTGCCGGTGAGCCCCTGGGCTGGGCATGGGGGGAGGAGAGCCTGGGACAATGGGGGGCAGAGCCTGGGCCCATCTCTAGTAACACCCCCCACCCCGGGCAGCAGGCAAATCCGCCTCCCACCCAGGGACAAACTGATGCTCTGTGCCCCCAGCCCAGCCCCTCTTAGCCCCCCAACCTGCGCTCTCGGGGCCTGGGGAGTCCTGCCCCTCTGTACGGCCCCAGCCAGCCCCCACCTGCCTCCTGCCCCCCATGCACCAAGTGTTTCTCTGTCCCCAGGAGAATAAGACTGACCTGCGCCTCCTCTGCGCCTACTGGAAGCCTGACAGCAGGCGCTGGGCCACCCACAGCTGCACCCTGCAGAAGTTGAATGCCACCATCACCCGCTGCCAGTGCAACCACCTGACCAGCGTTGCCGTGCTCATGGCCTTCTACGAGCTGGAGGTAGGTGCGGCCCTCGCTGGGGCCTCAGGGCTGGGCTGGTTCTGCCCTTCCCCTCAATCCTCCCCAGCAGAGCAGGAGTCACTCCAGATTCCTCCCAGAGTAAACCCATTTCCCACCGGCGGGCGGGGCCCTGGATCTGATCAGCGGCACAAGCAGCCACCCCCCAAAGGGCACAGGGAGACTCCCCAGGTAGCAGCGACTGACGTGTCTGCCCACCTGGCCAGGCAGCAGGGGCAGGGGGCTCACGCCATTGCATTGCAGGGCAGGGAGCGTCCCCGTCTCCATCCCCATCGCACAGAGGCAGGGAGGGGTTAAATGGCTCTCTCAAGGGGACATGGGGAGGTGACATCAGAGCTGGGAATTGAACCCAGGAGTCCTGACCCCCAGCCCCCTGCTCTGACCCTAGGCCCTGCTCCCCTCCCAGAGCTGGTAGAACCCAAGAGTCCTGAGCTGCAGCACCTTAGCCACAAGCGCATCTGTCTGGTGTAAAAGCAGCTCCCTCCCGGGCAGGGGCTCCCTCCCGCCAGGCGGGGGTGCTCTGCTCTCTGCTACAGGGGAACAGCCCCGGCCCCTTGCACTTTCTGGCGACCCCGTCCTGCAGCAGTCGGTGTCAGGGATTCCCCCTTGGGTGGTGGTGACCCTAGAGCCCCTCGGCTTCCTATGGCCCTGGGTCTGTGGGTCAGCCCCTTGTGGGGGAGGGAGGGGCAGTCTGGGCAGCATCGAATCTACCTGGGCTGCTGGACCCAGCCAGACACTGGTTCCCACAGGCTGCCCGATGTCGCCACTAGGGGGCTCTCCCAGCCGTGGCGGAGAGCGAGGCCGACAGGCTAGTCCAGCTGTACCCTAAAGCCCGGCCTGGCTGCTGCCTTGTGTGGGGGGGACCCTGACTAACCCCCTCACCCCACCCCGGCACAGGACTGGACCCTGGACGTCATCACCCAGGAGGGGCTGGTGATCTCGCTGCTGTGCCTGCTGCTGTCCATTGTCACCTTCCTCTTCTGCCGCGCCCTCAAGGGCCCCCGCACCACCATCCACCTGCACCTCTGCCTGGCGCTCTTCATCGCCTACACCGTCTTCCTCACCGGCACCTCCAGCACCGGCAACAGGGTACCTGGCCCCCCTGCCAGCCTCGGGCCCCATTCCCCACAGCGCCCCCTGCTGGGAGCTCCCCCCACAGCCAGCCTCGGGCCCCAAGTACTCTGAGTTCTCCACCTCGACCGCCACGCAGGTAAGGGGGGGGCTGGGCCAGGCTCCACAACAGCCCAGGAGCCTTCTGCCCTGCAGCCCTTCCCTGTCGCCCCCACTCCCCTCCTGCTCCAGCCCCCACAGCCAAACCCCACCCAGCAAGTGCTCACTGCCTCCTGCCCATGTTTTTTTTTGGGGGGGGGGGCAGGGTTTAGAAGAGAAATGAGGCAGAGCTGGGCTGGAAAGGAATTAGAAGCCAGAGAGAGGGGCTGGGAGCCCTGGGGTCTGTCCCCAGCTCTGGGAGGGGAAGGGCGGGGATCTAGGTGCTAGGACCCTGGGGTCTGTCCCCAGCTCTGGGAGGGGAAGGGCGGGGATCTAGGTGCTAGGACCCTGGGGTCTGTCCCCAGCTCTGGGAGGGGGGGGCGGGGATCTAGGAGCCAGAACCCCTGGGGTCTATCCCCATCTCTGGATGGGGCTGAGAGTCAGGACCCCATTTGTCATTTTGACTCGCCATAAGGCAGCCTGGGGGGAGGGGACAGTGGGGGGTCGAGTCCTGCTCTAACTCCCCCCGCCCCTTCCCAGCAGGGGCTCCAGCCGTCGCAGGAGTCAGGGTTGTAGCACTCTTGCGCTCAGCACATTTCTGGACACTGCAGCTTTGCACATGAGAAAACCCGGCCCCCTGCTCCCGGCCTGCCCCTGCCCGTGAGCAGAGACCCACCACGCACCCGGACTCGCCGCATGCAGATGCTTCAACGGTTGCCCCGTGGAACCTGCCGGGGGGGGGGGGCACCGTTACACTGCCCAGCTGCCCCCACCCGCTGGGCACTCACCAGCCCCAGGCCTGCGCACTGCCAGCATCGCCAGCAATAGCAATGCCAGCAGGGCAGCCGCTCAGCTCCGACGCGACGTCCTCTGGCCACAGGGGGCGCCTTTCCCTTTGGTACGACTGGGTCCCCCGCCCCGCCTGCGGTACGACGCTGGGCCGGGCTGAGCGCGGGCAGTGGAGATCAATCCAGCCAGCAGTGATGAACCCCCCCCCCCAGAGGACCCCGCCCCTCCCCCCAGGGACTGCAGCATCAGCCACCGCCCTTGCCTTCGATGACGGTACGACACGGCCAGAGCTGAAGGAGGCAAGCGGCCCCAGCCTGCGGCGGCCCCCAGGGCTCGGCTGTCTGT
The DNA here is from genome assembly GCF_011386835.1 of Chrysemys picta bellii. Classification (NCBI taxonomy): domain Eukaryota; kingdom Metazoa; phylum Chordata; order Testudines; family Emydidae; genus Chrysemys; species Chrysemys picta. The sequence goes on from NC_088812.1 coordinate 22,421,253, forward strand.
GTCTCACTGGGGCACTGTTTTTTTTAAATGATCTTTTAAAAATTATTAAAATATTAAGTTTTGTGACAAAAACAGCTACTTCGAGGAGCCACGTGTGTGGTGGCTGGAGAGAGAACCCAGGAGTCCTGAGTCCCAGCCCCCACTGCTCTAACCCACTACATGACACATTCTTATTCATAGATTATAGGACTGGAAGGGACCTCGAGAGGTCATCGAGTCCAGTCCCCTGCCCGCATGGCAGGACCAGATACTGTCTAGACCATCCCTGATAGACATTTATCTAACCTACTCTTAAATATCTTAAATATTCTATGGGCAGCTGGGCCCACAGTGACCCTCGAAGTCCAACCAGCTGCAGAACAGGTCCCCGCCCTCCCTGGATTAACTCCTGCTCCATTGAGAGCAGAACGTCCCGGCTCCATTGGGAAAGGGCCAGTGCTGAGAATCCACCACACCCCTGGGGAAGCTGTCCCGGGGTTCATTTACCCTCCCTGCCGATTTCCAGTGTGACGGTCTCGCTTCCAGCCCTTTGGCTGCGAGACTGAAGAGCCCATGATCACAGTCCCTATAGACTGACCCAGTCACCCCTTCCCTGTCTCTGCTAATCCAACTGAGCTCCTGGAGTCTGTCACTACAGGGCAGGTTTGCGAATCCTTTCACCATCCTCACAGGCCTTACCACTATTCATCAGCATCTGGCTGGAAGTGGGGACACCAGAGCTGGACACTAGTTAAGTGGCACTCAGACCAGTGCCAGATACAGAGTAAAATAACCTCCCTCCTCCTACCTGAGCGTCCCCTCTTCATGCATCCACTGAAAGTTATTTCATTAATAGTAGTGTTAGTTATTATTACTGATCATTAGTACACAAAGAGACTTCAAACATTAAAGTTAAGCACCTGCTTTACCATGGTGCCGATTCAGAATTCTTTCCCACACCCCAGGCAGGAGCTCCTCAACCTCTTGGGTTCTTTTAGTAAAAGCCCGGTTTAAAGTGCCCACTTTCATTTTCTTTGACTTTGTCTCATTCCTCCCGGCTTGTCCTCTCTGTTAACCCCTGGAACGCTCTGCTAACGAGACGACACACAACTAAAAAAAACAACCCCGATTTGTTTATATATATATTTCTGTCTACACACACACACACATATATATATATAAACTAGCAATAGTAATCTGTTGGGTACATTTGTTCGGTTTTTGTTTGTTTTTACTAACCACTTTAATAGGGAATTTTATATTTTATCTTTTTATTCTTTTTTTCCCCTTTATTTCTTTTCTTCCGATAAATCCAGGGTTTGGGATTATTCATATTTTTTTCCTGCCTGTTAAAATATATTAAATTAAGCAAAAGCTGCACTCATGGTCTTTAACTCGATCTGTTATTGCCAGAAGGGGCAGGGATGCAATTGATTATATATATATATATATATATATTTTTTTTTAATTTGACCATCTTGGCCCTTTGTGGAGGTTTCTAGTTTAACGTAAGTACCAGGAACGGCAGGGAGAAAACGAGATTTTTCTAATGAGCTTTGGGGCTGTCAGAGGCAGCAGTAGGAAGCCAGTAAATTAACAAATTGATAATTGCTCAAGAGACAACAGCAACAACAACAACAACAAAAAAGCCAGGCTTGATTCTTTCCAATCCATGTTTTTCTCTCTTTCTCTCGGCTTATGTTGTATTTCCAAATGCACTGGGGTGGGGAGGGCGGGGGCAGATCTAAATTTATTTTTGCTGGGGGGCTAAACATGCTTTTTTCCTCACAGGTCCAGCAAGGATCCCGTGGTTCTGGGGCCTTAAAAACCTTCCTGATGTGCTTTTTTTTGTTTGTTTTAAGCTGATTGCCTCCTTCTCCATTTCGGCCCGACTGCCTCAGACTGTGGACAGCCCACTCCCATCCCCTGTGCGCCCAGGAGGGATAGAAACCAGCTAACCCACCTTCACCCCATCTTTAACAATGTGTTTCTCCTCCTCCCGCCAGGAGCCTCCATTCATCCCACCTCACCACCCACAGCCTGGGCCGTGGGGCCAGCCCGACTGAACCTGTGAGTCTCAGAGGGGAGTGTGTGATCAGCCAGAGTGGGACAGGAACGGGGTCAGATCACACAGCTGGGGCTAGAGCCCCCATCTTTGAGTAGCAGCATGGCCCAACCCCCGCCCCAGCACCCGCGCCAAAGAGCAACTCTGCTGCTTTGCACTAGCTGTCGATCCTTTATCTGTCTGTGGCCTGTGCCACAAGAGGGCAATGCACACAACCGCACACACATACTCAGACGTGCATGCGCAGAACACAGGAGACCCTGCACACGTATGTAAACATGCATGAACGTGGGAACACGCATGCACACACCAACAGGTGAACACAGATGCACCCACCCCCATGCATGGCCATGCACACACACAGGAACACGCATGCAAACATGCCCACATACACGGGAGCACATATATGTACCCATGCACACACTCTCTGATTGCAGCTCTCCCTTGACTCTCAGAGCATTGGCCTGGAACACAGAGAAGGGCCAGTGGTGAGTTGCTCATAGCACATGGGGAGAAGGGCACCAGGGAGGAAACATGGCCCAGTGGTTAGAGGCTCGAGATCCGGGGTCAGCTCCCGCCAGACTCTCTGTGTGACGGGGGCCAATCCCTTAGGCTCTCTGGTTTGTGTTGTGGTAGCACCCAGGTGCCCCAATCACAGCCCAGGGCCCCATCATGCCAGGCGCTGTACAAACCCACAACAGAACCTAAGAAATAACAGCACTTGCCTCTCACAGGTGTAGTGGGAGGATCGATCTATTAATGGTTGTGCGGTGCTCAGATACTATGTGAATGGGGCGACAGAGCATAGGTAGAGGGGTGACATGTGTGGGGATGGCTGGATAGAGAGGTGGGGTGTATCGGGATAGGTACATAGAGGGGAGTGTACAGGGATAGAGATAGGTAGGTGGGAAGTCTGGGGATAGATGAATAGGTATAGGGATAGGTAGGGGGTGTATAGGGATGAATGAATAGAGACATGTGTATAGGGGTATATGGGCACGGTTGGATACAGGGGCATATACAGTGATAGGTAGGGGCTGTCTGTGGATGGATGAATAGAGGGGCGTGTACAGAGATAGGTACGGGGTGTATTGGGATAGGTGGCTCGAGGAGCGTGTACTGGGATCGGTGGGGGTATATGAGGATAGGTGGATGGGGGTGTGTACAGGGGCAGGTAGGGGTGTATGGGGATAAGTGGCTAGAGGGGCGTGTACAGGGGTAGGTAGGGATGGTTGGTTAGAGGGGTAGGTACAGGGGCAGGGAGATGGGGATAAAGGGGCGTGTACGGGGTATGTAGGGATGGTTGGTTAGAGCGGTATGTACAGGGGCAGGGAGCTGGGGATAAAGGGGCGTGTACAGGGGTAGATCTGAGACCTTCAGGAGCCTGTAATCTAGCGCTGGCTCTGAACAGCCTGGAAGCTCGTAGTGGAACCAGAGCGAGGTGAGTCCTCCGGGCTGTGCTGTGGCTTAACAGGCCCAGTGTGAACCCTGCAGCGGGAGGAGTGAGTGCGGAGCTGAGCAGTGGATTCCCCTGGGGGCAGCGTTGGTGGGGCGGATAATGGGTGTCGTGTCCAGTTGCGGGGGCCTCACTGGAAAGAGGAAGGGGGGCGGGGAGAGATGCCAGGATGACTGGAGGCTGGAAACCTGCCTTGCCAAGAGCGTGGAGGAGCTTCAGCTCCAGGCTTATGGGACAGCTGGGCCGAGGTGACTCAGTCAGCCACGGGCAGTGAGCAGGGGGCTGGTCAGTCTCCCCGACAAAGGCAGAGTGAGAGCCAGTGGCTGGAAGCTGAAGCTGGGCAAATTCAGACTGGAAACACAGGGCTTGTTTTTAGCTGTGATGGGGAATTAACCGTTGGCTCAATGGCGAAGAGGCTGCGGTGGGTTGTCCATCACTTGAGCTAGACAGATAGATACTGTGTATAGGGAGTGATGGGGGGTGGTGAATGGGGAGAGATGGATGAACAGATTGGCCCAAGGGCAAGCAGCAAACTCAGGTATGGAGCCCAGGGGTCCTGATTCCCAGCCTGCCTGCTCCATTCACTAAGCTCGCTCCGGGAGACTGTTTTGTGGTTAGAGCGGGAGGGGCTGGGAGCCAGGACTCCTGGGTTCTGTGCCTATCTCTGGGAGGGGAGTGATGTCTAAGTGGTTAGATGGGGATGCTGGGAGCCAGGACTCCTGGGTTCTACCCCCAGCACTGCTACTGAGTCCATGTGACCTTGGGCAAGTCCCTTCCTCTCTCAGTCCTTTCCCCTGTTGTTAGACGTGAGGTCACAGGGCAGAGTTAGCCGGAGCCTGTGCCCAGCGAAGGGCTATTTATTACCCACAAGGCTGTGGGTAATGAAGCATTGCAGCAAGCCAGGGAGAGGTGCATTGTGGGAAGGGGCACTGGGGTGACCATTCTTCAAGAGATTCAGAGACTTCCCCGAGTCCTGTCGCCTGGTCCCCTCATGCCAAAGGCTTCTGTTGTGATTCTCATTAGTCCAAACGCCCACAGCAAGGGGCAGGCAGCAGGTGCAGTGACCAGGAGGGGGTTAATTCCTCTGGGGGCCAGCAGGGGGCGATGTAGCTGGCAGTCTAGTCCCACCATGGAATTATTGCTGGGAGATTCCCCCTGACACACGTGCCAGAGCCTGTCGTGTGGCTGCAGGGTGCAGGGCTCCGGGCTTGGCGTAGCCAATTGGACTGGAGCCTGCTGGCACCACGGGCACTCGGCCCATCCCGCGCACTAAACCCAGAGCAGAGCATTCGCTTGGTGCTGGATCGTGCCCCTCCAAGCCCCAGCGATGCCGGAATGGCTGCCAAGCGCGGCCCTTTCCCCGTCCCCCCCACACCACAAGGTGGTGTCTGCAGCAGGCGAGGGATAAATGGGCCCTGTCTTGGGGAGGCAGATGGGAGATGGGCTGGGCATAGATGGGGAGGTGGCATGAGGCCCCCAGGATCAGCTGCCCCACCCTGACAGGGTGCTTGATCCCCCCTCACACTCGCACCCCCAAGGGAGGCGGTGCCATTCGTACTGACTCCGCCTCTCTCTAGTGACCTCAAGTTCCCACCCCGCTCCTGGTAGGGTGAGCTCCTGCCACCTCCCCCTCAGTGCCCCTGACAGCTGTCCACCCCCAACCCACCTGGGGACACAGCTCAAGTTCTCAGAACCCTCCTCCACCCCCACCCAGGTAGGGCAGGGAAGGGGCTCTATCGGGGGGCAGGAGGGATTCTGGCAGCAGTGAAGTGGGATGGGGGGAGGTTGAGACCTTTCCCCAAGTCACCCCAGTGACTGATGCTGAAGCCGCAGGATGGCAGCCCTGGTGAATGGGGCAGGTCAGCAACCCCTGCTGACTGAATCCTCCTGTTCTCTGTAGAACAGGCCCAGCCCTGGCAGCAGCAGGACAAAAGCTTCCCCTGTCCATGTGCCTCGGCCCTGCCTGGTCAGTCGCCATCACCAGTCAGTCCATGGCCTCCCAGGCTGACAGTGATGGGAACAACTCTGGATGGTGGCTCGGGTGACATGGACACTAGGCCCCGGGGAACTGGGTGCGGCCCTGTGGGGCAGGCAGGAAAGGCTCACAGAGGGCACTTAGGGGACTCTCCTGCCCTTCCCAGGAGCAATAACACCGAGTGCTAAGAACATAAGTCCATAATGAGGTAACACTTGTAACAAATTAGCCTCGCTAAAGCGCTGGGTTGGAGCTGCTCAGGGGACAAGATGGCTACCTCCTGCTCATGGAGGTGAATTCATCTCCCTTCCCAGTAGCACCTGCTCTGACTCACATTCCCCACCAGGCTCCTTACTGCCAGCCTGCCTTAGCCCCGCTGCGCTGCCGACCAGGAGCCGCCCGAGTTAAGCACCACCTGGCTGGAGCCCACACCCTTCCCGCCCTGCCGCACCCCAACCCCCTTCCCCAGCTCTGAGCCCCCTCTGGCACCCAAACTCCCTCCCGGAGTCTGAACCCCACACCCCCACCTGCACCCCAGCCCCTTTCCCCAGGTTCAGCTCAGGGCCTGCACCCCCTCCCACACCCCAACCCCCTGCCCCAGCCTGGTGAAAGTGAGTGAGGGTGGGAGAGAGCGAGCGACGGAGGGAGAGGGATGGAGTGAGCGGGGCGGGGCTTTGGAGAAGGGGCGGGGAAGGGTGTTTGGGTTTGTGTGATTAGACAGTTGGCAACCCTAGGGAAGAGACACCTGGCCCCTGGCAGCCCTGCTCACCAACGCCCTGGCCTGCTCTGGCACGGATCAGTCTCATCCTGGCGTGGCCCCTGCTCCACTCCCAGAGCCAGACGTGGGCACGCTGGTGGCCGTGGCTCTGAGATAACCAGAAACACCCCGGTGGTCGGACAGGCTGGGCAGGGGGAGGTGAGAGCCTGGAGGCTGAGCCCTCCCCAGCTAGGGATGAGACCCAGAGGGATCCCGTCCATGGGGGGCAGGGGGGCTGGCGCACCGTCCGAGACCAGTTCCCAGCTTGCTGCCCCCTCGGGCAAAACCTCTGCCTGTGTAATCCCAGACCCTGCTTAACCCCCAGGTGCCCCCTCCATGCCCCCCCGTGGCAGGACCCACCTTGGCACAGGGTCGTGCTCCCATTGGAGGGGATGTATCCGGCCCAGCACTCACACCGGTAGCTCCCATTGCTGTTGATACCCGTGGCCTTGGGGCCGCAGATTTCTCGGGTTTTGTGGCACTCATCCATGTCTGAGAGGGGAAAGTGGCCAGGGGGAGCACGGCTAGGGGCTCACTGGGGGCGAATGACCATGGAGGCACCACCCACCGATTACAGGGGGCGTGGTCTGTCTGTCAGGATCTCTGCTCCGTCTAACCCTCCCCCCGGTTCAATTCTCCTTTCTTCCCTGCTATTTGCAGTGCCGCAATCCCTCCCCCACCCCCAGACTCAAGGGCCCAACCTTTTCCAGACCAGGACCCTGCAATACCCTCCCTGCACCAGCCCTGACAGAGCGGGGTTAAGGCGGGGGGGGAGGGCGATCAGCCAGTTAAACTGCAAAGGGGAAGTGACTTAGGCTGCGTGCAGGGCGCTAGCTAGAAGGACGTTCACCTGGGAGGGGACAGGTGGGGCTTCTCTACAGCCTGAGGGCTGGGCCCAGTGGTGGGGGCCTGAGGCAAGGGGGGCTAGGAAGCCCCGAGGGGGGGCTAGGAGCCCCAGAGGAAGGGTTTCGCTAGCAGGCATAGGAGAGAGGGGTCTGACTTTGAAAGGCTCCCCCAGAATGGGGATCACAGCGTGACCTGGCCGGACGGCCGAGACATGGGGCAGCCGCGACTCCGGGAAATATACTGATCCACTGTAACTTGCTGTAGAAAAAGTAGAATAAACTGAGCAAGAAATGCTTCCCAGTGGTTATTAGGACTGGAATTGCTATTTTCAACAGCCATTGCCTTTTTTGTTTGTTTGTTTGTTTGTTTAAAAGGAAGACAGTGATATTGCATTGGCAAATTCCCCATAGAAAGAAAGAGTGGAACAAAAGAATAATAAAGGCACCTCAACTTTTCCTCATTTATGTAGGAGAGTCTTATAATATGCATCCAGATATCCTCCAATCACACAAGCTGAAAATTGTTCCACTTTACTGCAGTTCTGTAACCATATGGGAACCAATCCTGTCTGTGTTCTGTGCACCTCCAAAATTCCTGCTGAATGACCCGCCCTGGGAGTGAGTTACCAGTGACTCAGGGCTGCGGCAGAAGGAGGGTGCAGGTGGGGGTGGGAGAGAGCCCAGGGCTGGGGCGGCAGGGGGTGTGGGGGGGGGGAGAGCCCAGGTCTGGGGCAGCAGGGGAGTGCGGCGAGGAGCCCAGGGCTGGGACGGGGGGGCAGCCACAATTTTTTTTGCTTGGGGCAGCAAAAAACCTAGAGCTGGCCCTGAGTAGTTGCTAGGTACGAGAGCTGGGTTATCCTGTATCGACCAGGGAGGGGAAAGCAACAGGATGTGAGTTCTCAGGTCTGTGCACTGCATCGGGGAGCGTGTAAAAACTGCCAGTTCAGCAAACAGCCACTGGAGCCCCGGGGCTCAGTGTAGGGCTCCGGACCCCAGACCCCCCGACTAGAGCTGAATTCAGGGCTCCGGGCCCCAGATCCCCCTAATCAGAGATGATTTTAGGGCTGCGGGCCCCAGATTCCCCCCCCCCCCACACCAAAGCTGAATTCAGGCTCTGGGTCCCAGATCCCTCCCTTCTCCCAGAGCTGAATTTAGGGTTCTGGGTCCAAGCTGCCACCTCCTCCCATGCGCCCAGGTCCTGCCACACAGGTAGTTCCCTGCACCGAGGGCTGCCTGCCCCCTGCTACTCCAGCCTGTGCCACTGCCAAGCAGGCAAAGCAGAACAGGACAAGTGACGGTCTCCCTGGCAGCTGGTGCAGGAGAGTCCTGCAGCAAGGCACGGGGGTCAGAGAGCTGCGAGCGAGCACGGCTCTCTGAACTGCCTGGGCCACAACTTCCCAACAGCGTGACCACACCAGATGCCTGTGTGCACAGCGGCAGCATCTGGAGGAAAGAGACAAGAGCACCAGGGCCTCCGGGCATCTGTGCAGCAGGGGGATGAGCTGCGTAGCAGAGACGAGGGGAAGTGTCATGGGAAGGGCACCTGGCACTGGCCTCCCGGGCAAGCTGCCCGGGGAAGCCGGCAAAGCCCAGGTCAGGGCTTGGATGGGAGACCTCGGAGTGCAGTGGGGTCTCTAGGGAGCGTGCTCCCCTCACAGTCAGTGCTGGCCCAATGCCCCAGTGCGGCGCGAGGGGCGTGGGTGACTCCATAGAGGGCACTGCGCTCGGCGCTGTGCTGTGGGATACGCCATCTCCCCAGGGAACTGCCGTCTCCTTGTTCTCGTGCTGAGACGGAGACAACAGGTCCTGAGCCCCCTTCTCTAGACCAGTCAGGAGTTCATAGACTTTTATTGCGCCCCCTCTTATCCGTCTCCTTTCTAAGGTAAACTGCTATAAAGAGCTGCGGTGCCCCACTCCGGAAGCAGCAGCATCTCCGTGCCAGGCAGGGTCCCCCTGTATAAAGAGCCCCTGTGCCCCACCCCAGAGGTAGTTGCATCTCAGCAACGGTTGATGCAATCCCAGTGCGACTTATAAACTATCCTAGTGGTCCCCAAACTTTTTACCTTGTGCCCCCTTACCCTTGTCCACACATGCACCCCCCCCAAGCTGGGAGTGGAGCTGCAGCTCTGGGAGTGGGGGACATGGACAGAGGTAAGGGGGCCGAGGCTGGGGCCACAGCTGGGGGCAAGGGCGGGAGCGGATCCTGGGCATGGGGCTGAGAGCAGAGCCCTGGGCACAGGGCAGGAGCGAAGCTGAGTGGTGCTCCCTCCCCGCCCCTCTTAGGCCCCAGGCCCCAGCCGTGCCTCCCTAAACGTTCCTGCGTGCCCCCCAGGATGGCATGCCTCACAGATTGGGGACCTGTGAACTCTCCCCTTCTCTTTGAGCTGCGGGTGCTCAGCACCGTTGTCAAGCTGTGCACCCCAAAAATGAAGGGCCTAGTTCTGAAAGCATCACCCTCTCTCTCGTGCCTCGGTTTCCCCCGTTATACCGCAGGGAAGAGCCCTGCCCCTGCCTGACTTTGTGTAGCTCCTTGGGCGGGAAGGGCTGAGAAGGCAGCTCGCCATTAGTGATTGCACTGCAATGATCAAACAGCAGCTGTGAATCGCTAACGGTCGGTGCAGCGTCCCCAGCTTTCGCCAGCCACACGACTTCAGCCAGGGCTGGAGCCCCTATTCACCGGTCAGCCCTGCAACCCTCTGATTAGCTGCCCTTCTCCACTTTCCCGCCTCCTGGGAAAGGGCAGCCAATCAGGGCTGTTGCAGGATGAGCTCTCTCCCCCTCCCTTCAAAGGCTAAGAGGAGTTTTGGGGTGGGGGAGGGGAAGCAGCGGACAATATTCTCATTGGGCGGGAGGGGCAGGAAGAGCCCAGCCACTCAGGGCAGCTCCATTCCCCCTTCCCCTCCCATGAACAATCGATCAGTCCGCTCTCCACTATTTACCCCCTCCCCTCCTCGGAACAATGGGTCAGTCCACTCTCTGCTACTCCTCCCTCCACTCCTGTGAACAATGGGTCAGTCTGCTCTCTGCTCCACCTCCACCCCCTCTATCCTTGCAGCCCCTGGCAGGGGAAGGGGCTGTAGAAGGAGCCCCTGGAGCTGCAGATGTGGGGCCGGGTGGGCCCAGAATTAATTGATGACAATGCCGGAGATTGAGTCAAAGCTGGAAACCTCTGCAGCATCAGCAGCCAATGAGCTCCTGCAGTGGGGCAGAATCGCCAGTGTTACTGCCCCATATACACACCCTGGGGGGCAGGGGGAGTTCACACCCTGTAACTGCCTCACAAAACACACCTTGGAGGGAGTTCACCCCTGTAACGGCCCCCACACACGCCTGGGGGGGGACACAGGGGGAGTTCACCCCTGTAACTGCCCCCACACACGCCTGGGGGGGACAGGGGGAGTTCACCCCGTAACTGGCCCCACACACACTTGGGGGGGACAGGGGGAGTTCACCCATGTAACTGCCCCACACACACCTGGGGGGACAGGGGGAGTTCACTCCGTAACTGGCCCCCCACACACTTGGGGGGGACAGGGGGAGTTCACCCCTGTAACTGGCCCCACACACACCTGGGGGGACAGGGGGAGTTCAAAATAACAACAGACAAACCCCCAAACCACAATCTCATCTTTTTTTAACTAAAATCTCCTGATTTGGGGGCTGATCTGATTTTCGGGTTTGTCTCACTTGATCTCCTGGTGCTGTTAATGATCAGCTCCCACCAAGAGCAGAGAGAGCCTGACCCACCTGGCCTCTAGGGGGAGCTGTTTGCTTGGTGACATATAATATCTGATTAGTATTAATCCTTGGTGATTATTTCCCATTAGCCCTGGCTGTTGCAGGCCCCACGGAGGCACCGACATGGTTCAGGCTGATGTTGTCATGCTCTCTCTCACTTGCTCCCTCTGTCTCGTTCTCTCGCTCTGGGTGCAACTTCCTCAGCCGGTGCCGGCCTTATAAATGCTGCTATTTCCAGCCTGCCCCGCTTGTGCCCCGCCTCCCCCCCCGCGGCACCCATTGGGTCTATAAGAAAGAGGAACTGGCCTGGGCCACTGCGGGGGTACATAGGTTTGAGGGAACAGGTTGTACTTCTAGGTTAAGTACAATTGTATAAACTCACGATGCCACAAATGCAATTGTGTGACGACAACCGTGCAAGCATGCTGTAGCTACAGCTGTGCAAACACAGTCTGCTGCAAGTACAACTGAACAACTGTCAGGGTCTAGTGCAACCACCACGTAACTACAACCTTGCAGGCACAATCAGCTGCAAGTGCAACTAAAACCAGGGAAGTACACTACAGCACAACTACAACTGGGTAACGACAGCCATGCAAGCGCACAATGCAGCAAGTACAATGGTGCAGCTGTACAAACACAACACTACAGGTGCAACAGCTCCACTACAGCTGTACAAAAGCACAATGCTGCAAGTGCAATGAGACAATTGTGCAGCTAAACCCGTACAAGCACGCAATGCTCCCAGTGTAACTGTGCAACTACCACTGTGCAAGACGACGCTGCAAGGAAAATTGCACAGCTGTGCAAGCGCACTATACTACAAGTGCAACCAGGCGAGCACCATACGCTGCAAATACAACGGTGCAACTGCAAGCACTGAAAGTGCAAGCGTGCAAACACAATATGCTACCAGTGCAACCACACTAGGCTCCAAGGGCACTGTGCAACTATAGATGTGTAAGCACAATTCACTGCAACTGCCTTAAGCCCATTGCTTTGCAGTAGACGTGTTCGTGTCCAGTCCTTGTGCCCTGGCTGTGACTCTCTCAGCTGACCTACTAACAACATGCAGGCTGGTGTCCACACAGCAGCCTTTTCCACCTGCCTTGTCCTTGCTGCTGGAGTTTTCTGGGAAACTCTGGGCTGCGATTGAGAATTACTTGCTAGCTCGGGTCCAGTCCCCCTGCTGCAATGCGATTTAAGTACTTCTACAGAGCAGAACAGCTTCAAGAGGAGAGGGTGAGAATACCCCAGCTCTGAATATCTCATAAGGTGCTTGCTTGGGATCCCTGTGCTGCATCAGGCAGAGTGGAGATTAGAACCTGGGTCTCCCACATCCTGGAAGATGTGATAAGTGGGGCACCCCCCATGATGCTTTGTGCAAGAACCAATTTGGGCTGGAAACTGACTGGGAGGTAGATGGCAAATGAACAGAGCCCAGTGGTTCTGATTTTAGAGGATCGCCTGGTTTGCAAGCTGCGCTGGTGATTCTCTGAGGTGCGACGACCACATGCAGCACCGAGGAGACACAAACCTCCACCTTCCTTTCATCTACAGCCGATGGGCGGCTGGATTTCTGGGTGTGGGTTTGTATAGCATCTAGCACACATCCGACCACCTGCATAACGCAGGCTCTAGGACTTCATTCCTGTGGGAACTGGAGCAGATCTGCTAGAAAAACATCCAGCCTTGATCTAAAAATAGCCAGCGAGGGAGAATCCACCATGGCCCTTGGTAAGTTGTTCCAAAACTTCGTTCCCCACTGTTAAAAATGTGCCTTATTTCCAGTCTGAATGTGTCTAGCTTCAACTTCCAGCTTTGCTAGACTGATGAGCACATGGTCAATATTTTGTTCCCCGTGAAGGTACTTCTAGACTGTGATCAAGTTGTCCCTTAACCTTCTCTTTGTGGGTCTCAGGGAAGGGAGCGGGGTCCTGTGGTTAGACCAGGAGGGAGCTGGGAATCAGGACTCCTGGATTCCATTCCCAGCTCTGGGCGGGGAGTGGGGTCTAGTGGTTAGGGCAGGAGGGGGCTGCGAGGCAGAATGACTAGATTCCACTCCTCTCCCAGAGCTGGTCCAGGACTGGCGTTTCTACATGTACAGTATTAAAGATAAATAATCTGCGAAGTTACCTGGATCTGAACTGGCCCCATTTGAGTCTGTCAGGGATGCACTCTGGTCCCTGTATGTTGAAACTGTCACAGCTGCCTGTAGTGATAAGGACTCAAAAAACAGAGAAATCATAAATAACCCCCGGCCCATGTAGTACGATCTTCCCCCAGATACAGCAAACACTAAATGTACAGCACTGGCTAGTTTTGGCCTCTCGGCCTGGGCTGTCCCGTGCTGTGTTGGTTGTTCACACACTATGGAAGTGCAGGATGGGGACTAGGCGACCAGTTTATTTAATAAAACAAACTCTTCCCTTCCATCCGCACAAAGGAACAGGCAGGGCTGGAGCCATCCCTGCATCTCGCTGGGGGATAAGGGGGCAGGACAATAGGCTGATCAAAGGATGATTTGCAGTGGGGTCTAGAGGTCAGAGCAGAGGGGCTAGGAGTCAGGACTCCTGCATTCTGTTATGACCCCATTCTCCTTCCAGAGCTGGGAATAGAACCCAGGAGTCCTGACACCCAGCACACCCGCCCCCCACCCTTCTAACCCAGCAGACCTCCTATGTCATTTGCACCAGAAACGTAGAAAATGCTGGACAAAATTAGACCCTGCTCCGGGCGGGTAGATAGATCCAATTTGTGGCTCTGATTTCCCAAGACTGCGTCCCCCCGGCCCGTTTGTGGGATGCCCTGTTTCCCCGCCCCCCAGCTCCTGGGCAGGAGCTGCCCATGCGGCACAGACACGGGCTGAGCACGGGTGCCAGAGGAAGGAGCCGGCCCACGCTCCAGCACAATAGTGGCGTCGCCCAGAGCCAGCGCCAGGGTGTCCGAGGGCCTGCACTGCGGCCGGCCCAGGGCCACCACTTCCCCCAGAACAACAGCAGGAGCCCACGAGTGAGGAGGGGCCTGGTTTGTCGGCGCTTTCACTTTTCCTGCCCATTGTTCAGCTCGGGAGTCGTCGCAAACGCTTCCTTATGGCAACGCAGCTGATATCCCAGGAGAGCCAGGGCACATGTCCAGCTGCATCCCCAGCCTGGCGCCAATGCCCTGGCTGTGCCCCGTCCCCATACACACCCCAGCCTGGCACCAGGGGGCGCTGTGCTGCTGGGGGTGCTGCCCCCACTGCCCTGGCTGTGCCCTGTCCCCATACACACCCCAGCCTGGCACCAGGGGGCGCTGTGCTGCTGGGGGTGCTGCCCCCAATGCCCTGGTCACGCCCCCTCTCCTCTGTAGTCACTGGGGGCCCATCTCAGGATCGGGCCCGTCGGTCTAGCCGCAGCATTTGGTGCTCGTCTCTCATTGCTGTTGGCCTCTCTCGCTTCAGTGAAGCATGAACCCCTGGGGCCGGGGCTGGTTTGTGGTTTATTGCCTGGTTCCGGAGCAGCAGGGTCAGCGCCAGTTCCCACCCCCACCCCCCAGAATCCAGGCCCGCCGGGGAAACTGATCCCCTTGGCATGAAACTGTCCATGGAAAAACCCCAGGGCCGACTGGGGCAGGAGGGGGGTTGAGGAACTCCACAGAATGACAATCGCAATCAGGAAACCTGCCCCTGACTGGACACGGGGCCCCGGGCACCCAGCCTCTAACCTCCCGCAGGGGAGAGCCCTGCTGCTGGGGCCTGACCCCCAATACCGTGGAGAGGGGGCTGTGAGGTTGTGGGGGTGCAGGAGATGGGGTGTATTTGAGCTGTTGGTGGGGGGGTTCAAAGGGGTGTTGGGAGGTATTGATGGGGGATTCAAAGGGGTGTTGGGTTGTGCCAGAGCTGCCCAGCACTGCAGAGTATTTTAGGGCAGGGGACTGTGACCCGCAGCCCCCCACTATTCCAGCCCTGTCCCCCAACTTTGCTGATTCCCCTCAGTCCTGACTCACAGGCCCCTGCTATCCCAGCCGGCGCCCCACAGCTGGACATTCCCCCCATTCCCATCCCCCCAGCTGATCTCACCTGCTGGTTCCTGTTTCTGCTGGGGCAATGTTTCCATGAGGTCTTCTGGTGCCTGCCCAAGGGGTGGCCAGGATATCCCTGCAGTGACACAATCCCCCGGGCTCCAGCCATGGGGCCTCAGCAGCCTGACCTGAACCGCCCCCCACATCCCAAAGGGCAAGACCCTGCCAAGCAGGAGGCAGCCTGTGGGGTGAGAGCAGGCTGAGGGTCAGGACTCCTGGGTTCTAGTCGCAGCTTGAGGAGGGAAGTGGGGTCTTGTGCAGAGGTGGGCAAACTACGGCCCGTGGGCCACATCCGGCCTGTGGGACCCTCCTGCCTGGCCCCTGAGCTCCGGACGGGGAGGTTAGCCCCCGGCCCCTCCCCTGCTGTCCCTAGCCCCCGGCCCCTCCCCCACTGTCCCTAGCCCTCGGCTCCTCCCCTGTTGTCCCCACTCCCCCCACCGGCCTGCGGGTAGCACAGCTGGCTCTGGCCGGGGTGGGGCGGGGCTGTGAGCTCCTGCTGCTCTGAGCGGCATGGTAAGGGGGCGGGGAATGGGGAGGGGGGTTGGATAAGGGGCAAAGGGTCCCCAGGGGCAGTCAGAAGACAGGGAGCAGGGGGCGGTTGAATGGGGCGGAGGTTGGGGGGGCAGTCAGGGGACGGGGAGCAGGAGGGTTGCATACGGGGTAGGGTCCCGGGGTGCCTGTCAGGGGGCAGGGGTTTGGATAGAGGTTGGGGCAGTCAGGGGACAGGGAACAGGGGGTGTTGGATAGGGAGTGGGCTTCCGGGGGGGGGGGCGGTTGGGGTGGGCGGTCCCGGGGATGGGCGGTCAGGGGACTAGGAGCAGGGGGGGTTGGATGGGTTGGGGGTTCTGAGGGGGGCAGTCAGGGGACGGGAAGTGGGAGGGGGCAGATAGGGGGCAGGGGCCGGGCTGTTTGGGGAAGCACCGCCTTCCCTACCCGGCCCTTCATACAGTTTCACAGCCCGATGAGGCCCTCGGGCCAAAAAGTTTGCCCACCCATGATCTAGTGGTTAGAGCAGGGGGACTTGGCATCAGGACTTGTGGGTTCTAGTCCCTTCTTTACCATCTCTCTCTCCTCACGAAGAGCATCACACTGAATGGCCGCATTGCCTCGTATCAATATCGCAGCCCTTTCCGAACCCTGGGACGCTCTTGCCTTCCCTCACTCTCCTGTGGCAGGGAGTTCCCCGGGTTAACAACACAAGGCTGAAGGGATTTACAGGTAATGGTGAGAGTGAGTGCAGGTCGTGAGCTCCCAGCCAAGCACAGATCTGCCCCGGGACGTCTCTGCACTGGGGGGCTGTTCCTGGGACTTGGATGGGCTTTGGATCTGGCCCCAGCTGGGCTGGAATGTCGGCAGCTCTTCAGCTGTTGAGTTCCAAGGGGAAAAGCAGTCCCCGGCTGCCCGACCCTGCTAATCTGGGCTCCGCACCGTGCTGGGGCTGCGTTCCAGGAGGCACAAGGGGTGACAACAGGGGTCTATGGGGGTGGGCGGCACAGACAGGAGCAGTGGTAGCATGGGGTGGAGATAAGCTGGGGGCTGGGTTGGTACGGGCCCTGCTGGGTCATTCCTGGGGCCATCTCAGGGGGATGCGTCCAGGGGTAGGGGTGTCTGTGGTCCAAAGAAGGGTCCCCTGGGCCTGGGGAGTTTAGAACAGTGTCTGTGGTGTCAGATTGGATCAGAACCCAGCACGTTGGTCTCCAACACAGATATCCCCATATACACCGGACCCCTCCCTCCCAGCCAACCTCCCTCAATCCCCTACATACCCCTCCATCCACTCACCCACCACATCCTGCCTTCCCCACCTCCCTCCAGCCACACCCCCTCCCCCCTCCATCAATCTATCCAGCCCCCCGCACATCCATCCAGCCCCCTGCGCCATCCCGTCTTCAGGTGTTCCCCAGGCACCTCTCCCCCTGGTCTTCCCCATTGCTAACTCCAGGAAGGGGGGCTTCCTTCTGCCCCCCACTCTGCACCTCGAGACTTGGGCAGACACCCGCTGTAGCAGCCCCCGAGGTGCCCCGATTGCCCCATCTGGCTGCCTGGTCGAGGGCAGCTGTGTAAACGGGATCCGAATCCATGCCCCGCCCCCGCCAGCCCCCCTGGGATGGGGGCTCAGCCCAGACCGGGGTCTGTCATTTAGTGGAACCCCCTGGTTAAAATATTGCCCGCACCGGCCTGTCAGCTGTCCCCCTTTTCTGACACCCCCACGGCTCCCCCTCCCCCAAGGTCTCCCCCTCCCATTTCCCCATACACAGCCCTCCCCTCCCCTCCCCCGATCCCGCTCTCCTCCCCCCCGGCCGGATCTCCAATCCCAGCCCTGTCTGCTAAGCAGGGAATAACTGCCCCCCCCTCCGGTCCCAGCCTTCCCGGGCGGGGCCCCCCACCCCCATAGAGCCGGCCCTGCTCGGGGGCGCTGCCCTCTGGCTGCAGCTCCGTGCGCGCTGCTCGCTGGACTCCCTCAGCCCGCAGCATGGACCCGGCTCGCCGCCTGCTGCCCCTCGGTGAGCCCCCGATCCCGGCCCCGCCCCCGGCCCTACTATGTGCTCGGCCCAGGCTCCCGGGCGGGTTGCTGAGCTCGGTTCCCTGGGTGTAAATCTGGGGGAGTGACTCCGGTGTCGCTCCGCCGTGGCTGCTGGCGGGCTCCGGCCCCCGGTAGAGCTGGGATCCCCGCGGGCTGGGCTCTGAGTCCAGGGGCCAAAGCAGAGCTGGGGACCGTGGGGGATGGGCCCGATTCTGACACCACTTACTGTGGTGTAAATCCCCGGGGACGGGTCCCTGGTTGGTGAATTTTGCTGGCTGGACTCCAGGGGAGTGACGCTCATTCACACCCGCTGCCTTTACAGTGCTGTGACCGAGTGAGGGCAGGATCGGGCCCAGCCAGTGCCGGCGGGGGCTGATTCTCTCCTCCCCCGGTGGAAATCTGGAGCAACTGGGCCCAATTCTGCTCCCACAAGTTTTCCCCGTGTGTGACTCCAGTGGAGTGACTCCTGGATCCCGTGCTGCTGTGAATGGGACCAGGACACTTGTGTCTGGCGGGGCAGGGATCTGCTGGGCTGTCCAGGGCAATAGAGTATTGTGCTCTATGTCCAGGTGGGCTGGGCTCCTCTCTGACACCCTGGGGAGCAGCGTGTTACTGGAGGTGTGTGTGTGTGTGTGTGTCACAGGTTGTCCTATCCTGGCTTGTACTCCGGTGAGAGATGATCCTTCTTTGACAGAGAAGCCAGGTGGTTTATCCAGGCTCCTGGCAAGATAGTTCTGGTGCTAGGAAGTGAACACAGGAGTCCTGGCTCCCAACCCCGCTGCTCTAACCCACCAGACCCCACTCCCCTCTCACTGCTGGGAATAGAACCCAGGTGTCCTGACAACCAGCCCCCCCAGCTCTAACTACTAGACCCTGTTCCCTCAGGCTACAGAAGCAGGGTTTGTAAACTGATTTTTGGGGTGTATCAGCTGGGCTTTACACCAGGGATGGAGAGGCACAGGGACCAGGTTTGAAAGCCTTTTGGGGTGATCAGGCTTTGCATTTCCCCCAGGGGGGAATCGCTGGGTATGAGGCCCTATCAGAGCGGGGGTGGGGGGTACCGGTGTTGTCTGTGGTCTGCCCCTCCGAACCCTCAGACGAGCCGGGGTCATGCTGCACAGCCCTGGGACCACCTGGGCATAGTTCTAGCAGTGTGCGGTGAGGGGGACAATGGGGCTGGGCTACCACCTGCCAAAGTTGGCACATGGCCCCAGTATCCCATCTCGGGGCAACACAGAGAGCAGAAGCTCTCCCAACTCTTAGGTAGGGGCAGAAAGAGGTAGGGATTCTGCTAGGAAAGCCATGACCCAGCATGTGGCACCAGATGCTCATCTCCCCGTCCCTAACGGGGGCACTCTATGGAGAAAGAGCTACCCTCTCCTTCCCCTCCCGCCCCCCACGCCTTGAGAAGACAGCTGGGAGGGGCTCAGCTCCCAGTCCTAACCCCTGGTGCCTGTGCCTATCACCCCTGTGGGCTAACAACCTTCAATTGCTGCCAGCTAATGCTGTTAGACCTGTAACTCCACTAGCAGCAGTCTGCTGCAATGCTGAAGGTTCAGCTCTCAAACCCTGCTGATGACTCAGAAGGGGGCTAGGGGTGGCAGTTCTGGTTGCACAGAAGAGAATTTGTGTGTTACCCTGATTTTCCTTTTAAAAAACCCTAGGAAGTTACACACCAAAATATGTTGTTAAATGCCCCTTATTAAGGTTGCAAAGTGAAGCAGTTGGAAGTTAGGAGATGCCGGGTTTACAATTGCTGTGCTCCTGTCATTTGGCCCTGTTGGGTGTGTGCATGTTAGTACAGTCTTTAATTTCATGATCACATAGTGGGATTTCTACAGGACCCTACCTTATTCAGGGCACAGGCTGGACCCGCAAAAGCACAGAATTAAGGCTGCACAGGCACCCTGCTGTTTCCTAATGAATGTGTGCTTGACATTGTAATCTACATCATGTTTGTTAGCAGCTTTCTTATAATAATAATTAGCTCAGAGGTGTGAACTGCCCCGCCATACCCTTGCATTGTTAACTCTGAAACCTAATGACACCAGAACTGTCAATAATGTTAACTATTTCAGTGGCTGCTGATCACCTTGGCCGAACCTTCCAGTTATCCTGGGGGTTATGGGTGGAATGGCGGGGTTGTAGGTGGCGGTAGGGTAGAACCATGACTCTGCCATGCCATCCTCCCCCACACATGAGGGGCCAGTGGGGAAGGTGCCAGGTGGTGTAAGAAACAGACCAGGTTGCAGAGCTATGGCCTGTGGAAGCTCCAGGTCCCAGAATGCAGTGCTCCACCAGCATCCAAGGGCCAACCTGCATTGTCGGCTGGGGTGTGGAGGCAGCACTTTTGTATTGAGGCAGTTGCGCTGTCTCTCCCCTTCCCCCATCGAGCTGCACGTTGGCAGTGGCGCCAATTCTAAGCATGGCTTAAAAATTCTGCACGATAAGCATGAGTGGTCAGTGGAGCCACATTTCAGGGAGGCTAGCCAGTGGCTCCACCCCTTCTGCCCCCCCCCTCCCGCGGCCCAAGCCCCCTTTCCCCCCCATGTGGCTGGAGCCCTGAGACCCCCTCCCCCTGTGCAGCCGCAGCCCGAGACCCCCTTCCCCATAAGTGACTCCAGCTTGGTTCTCACTTGCTCTCTGCCTTAGGCTGTGCTGGCGCAACCTTTTCAAGCTTTGGTGCCTGGGGACCCCCCAACCCCACCCTGACCAAGCACCCAGGAACCTCCCCCCCAAGTCCCCCTCCAGACCTATCACCCGCCAACCTCCCCCCCCAAAACCCACCCAGGCTTAGCCCCTGCAAACCTCCCCCCAACCCCACCCAGACCTAGAACCTGGGACACCCCCAGTGCCCCCACAAGAGCTAAAAAGTGTCTTGCTTAAAGTAACACTTGCTTGAAGTGTTCTTCAGCCTCCCTGGCCACACAATAGCAGATGTAAAGGTAGCCATCTTACAGCAAAAAAACTTCAGGACCAGACTCCAAAGAGAAACTGCTGAGCTCCAGTTCATTTGCAAATTTGACACCATCAGATCAGGATTAAACAAAGACTGTGAATGGCTATCCAACTACAGAAACAGTTTCTCCTCCCTTGGTGTTCACACCTCAACTGCTAGCAGAGCACCTCACCCTCCCTGATTGAACTAACCTTGTTATCTCCATACTGATTTATACCTGCCTCTGGAGATTTCCATTACTTGCGTCTGATGAAGTGGACATTCACCCACGAAAGCTTATGCTCCAATACTTCTGTTAGTCTTAAAGGTGCCACAGGACCCTCTGTTGCTTTTTACAGATTCAGACTAACACAGCTACCCCTCTGATACTTGCTTAAAGTGACAGCTGTGATTTGCCCATAATCCTAGGACTTCGGGAACTGGGCCTGTAGGCAGAACCCACCCACTCACCCTCCCCCACCCCATGTCCCGCTCGTGGGAGTCCCCAGCTCTGCTCTGCCCACCCCGGCCCACACATTGCGATGCCCCCAATGAGCGCCCGGCACATGCCTGCTCTTACGAAATCTCCTTTTATTGCAGTTGCATGCCGGGAGGTGGGATCACACACAAAGAACGGGGCACAAACAGCAAAGAGGTGGGGGGCCCAGGGGACTTGCAACCTTGGTCCCTGTGGGGAAGACCCCCTGAAATCACTCAGCCCCTGGTCCTATCCCTATATGAGTGGGGCAGGGGAAGGAGGTACGTGCAACCTGATGGGGAGGGGATCTGGGAATGGGTGGATTCTCTAGTCTCACATGAGCCTGGGCTGCACTCAGAGGGGCTGGGGACCCCAGGGGGAAGAGAGCACCCCTTGCACTCACTGGGCCCCTTCTGCCTGCAGACGCAGGGAATGTGGATCGGGGGCCGGGGTCAAGTGATGAAGCCAAATGCCTCCCTGGTCCCTGCTGACAGTGGAGGCAGGGATGGAACAGGCTGGCCCCACTCCCCCATGGCAGCTGCCCCATTCCCACAGTCCCTGCTCCAAATATTGGGGGTGGGGGAAGTTATACCTTGTAGCCTCTTGTATTCATGCCCTGGTTGCCTGTCCCTTCCAGTGGTCACAGGAGATCCTGTCTCAGGGGCTGTGGGCGTAAGTGTGCCCTGGCTGGGGACAGAGTGAGGGGGTCTGGGACAGTAGATCTGTGCAAGTTTGGGGGTGTTGGGGCACTTGGCCTGAGGAGAGCGGAGACCTGCACTAGATCTGCTCAGATCCCAGGTGGAGGGGTGATCCAGGGTGATAGGTGCTCCCTTCCCCCTGGGCTGCTGGCTCTGAGTAGGGTGATGGTGTGTGTGTCCCAGGTGCTTGGTCTGGGTGGGGTTGGAGGCAGGCAGCTGTCAGGGTGCCTGGATGGGGTTGGGTGGGGGTGCTGGGTTCAGGGGACGTACTAGGTGTGATTGGGATGCTGGATGTGGTGAGGAGTTGGGGCCTTGGGGGGCATCCTGGGTGCTGGGTCTGAGTGGGTTTAGGTGAGTGCTTGGGGTGCTGGTTTGAGGGGGTCCTGGGAGCTGGGTCTTGGTGGGATGGGGGCAGGAGGGTCTTGAGCACAAGGTCCGGAGGTTAGTGAGGGTGTCATGGGGACTTGGTGTGAGTAGGATTGGAGGTTGTCAGAGCACTGGGTGTGGGGAGAGTTGGGAGTGGGTGCTATATCTGGTGGGGTTGGAGGAGTTCAGGGGGCTGGGAATGCTGTGTCTAGGGTGGTTGTCTAGGGGAAGAGGGGGGGCTAGCTTTAGGGTGGCTTGGATGTGGCGTTTGGATGGTTTTGGGGGGTCCCAGATGCTGGGTCTGGCAAAGGTTGAGGGTCCTGAACACTAGGTCTGGGGAGGTGGGGTCTGGGAGATGTTGGGGGGTCCCAGACACTGGGTCTGGGGGAGCTGGGGTCCTGACAGCTAGGTTTGGCTAGCACTGGGTGGGGGGCTCTTGGGCTTGGCGCTGGTGCTGTCCAACTGGCGCCCATGGATGCGATTGATCAGGGAGAAGTAATCATCAGTGGGGACGATGGGCGCATCTGGGGACACCATGACAGGGGTGGCTTCCGGAAGGGTCGGCTCCTCGCCCTCCTGCAGGGGCAAACAGAGATGTCAACAGTTCCCCCAATTCCTGCCGGCCTACCCCCCCCCCATCATCCCCACCCATCTGGACCTACACCCACCCCTGCACAAATCATCCCCACCCATCTGGACCTATGCCTATTTTCTGTAGGCCTTTGCCATCCCATCCCGCCCAGCAGGCCTATACCCCCTCCACACACTATCCCCTGCTCTTAGGTCTACATCCACCCCCCTCACACAACATCCCCACTCAGCCGGCCTATGTCCACCTCCACGCACACCATTCCTGCCCAGCCGGCCTACACCCACCCCCCACGCACCCAATCCCTGCCCTGTAGGCCTATCTCCTGTGACGCTGGCAGGCCAGATGCCAGCTCTTGACCAGGCTGCAGGCATTAGCTAGGAACTCACAAACTCATTGATGGAGACCAGACCAGGTCACTCATATGTGAGCTTTGCTCAACATAGGGATTAGTTTTATAAGAACGTGGTTAGGGGTTAGACTCTGTGAAATGCTTGGAAGTTGCTGCTGCATTAATCTCACGTGCACTGTTGGCATTCCAGGCTATAAGAAAATATGTTTTGCTTTATAACTTTAAAAGTGTTTGCCCAGAACTTGTGAACTCAGGCAGGGAAATCACTCCCCTCAGCCATCCAGAAGAACCATCAAAATCAGATGCGCCATCAAGAATCATGGCAGTACAAAGTATTGGTTAATGGCCCTATCACACCTGGGAAATGCTATCTGTGGGCTTGGAAGCTGAGGCCATGTCTACACTACACAATTAAGTGGACCTACGTTAGATCAATGTACAGCCACCACAGTGATTACTGCGGTTTTTCATGTCCAAGCTACCGTCCTTCTGCTGGTGGTGTGTGTCCTCCCCCGGAGCGTGTGCACCGACTTATATGGGTGTGTTGGTGGGGGGGGGAGCGAGCAGTTGTGTGCTCTGCGCGGAGCTGACAGGTGATGTAAGTAGCACAGTTTCTACACAGACACTGCGTCCCCCCTAACTGTACCGACCTAAGCGCTACGTCTCTCATGGAGGTGGCGTTATTAGGTCTGCAGTGGGTGACTTACATTGGCGGGAGCAACCCTGTAATATGGACACTTACAGAGGGGAGCTGCCTTCGTTGACCTAACTCTGAAGTGTTGACCTGGCCTGAACGAAAGAAATAAAACCGTGGTTCTCAAGCGTTTTGTGTCATGACCCCTTTCACACAGCAAGCCTCTGAGTGCCATCCCCCTATAAATCAAGCCCTCTACTGCTGTCGCAGTCCCAGGCCCGGCCTTAGGAAAATTGGCGCTCTGGGTGAACTTCTAGTTTGGTGCCTTTTCTTTGGCGGCAGAGCGGGGTTGGAGGTGGAGCTGGGCTGGTGGGACTCAGGCTGTCAGCTCTGCCATACGTGGGGCTGACAGCTCACAACTCCCATGTAATAACCTTGTGACCCCCAGTTTGAGAACCCCTGAAATAAAACAAAGGCACAGGAAAATTGTCCATTTCTGTGGCTATTTGAACTCTGAAGGAGCAGAGACTCGAAACTGAAGCCAGAGATCCCCAAAGGCTGCCCCCTGGGGCTGCCCTGAAAGATGCTTTGAATCGATAGATCACAACAGCTCTGTCACT